>NC_063044.1:15867455-16196847 GCF_018812025.1 Megalobrama amblycephala | reverse complement strand
TTTTTTTTTTTTTTTTTTAATAAAACACAAGTAGGCCTAATCTTTGTAGCTATTATTTACAACTTTGATTTTTTTTAAAGTAGGCTATACAATCACTTTCTAAAAACTATGAATCACTGACTTATAATAATAATAATAATAATAATAATACTAAGCATTTATTTTAAATAATGCACTTATTTTAAATGTAAAACATTTACAAATTCATTATAATTCATTGTTATATTTTTAGTAACAATGATATTGCTCCTGGTGCTTAAATGAACTAAAATCAAAATCTTCTACCTGTAAATTTGATGTTATGTTTTTTTGTGTGTTTTTTAATAACATGATCTCTGATTACTAAGAGTGTCAGATCATATCACAGGAAATAAAATAAGAAAAGGCAAGTTGTTATGAAGCCTCTCTTTATGGAATCTCTCTCTCTCTCACACTTCCGGTGTGACTATTTTTGATACTTAATTATATGTTTGTGGATTTTAAGGTTATTATTTTTTCTAAGGTTGGTTTCATTTTTGGTTTTAAGTTTGGAAAAAAAAGGAGAAAGAAAGGACGACTTATTAACTCTGTTATTGGAAAAGCGAAATTGGCTATTTATTTGACAAGAAAGGAAAGAATAGAAGGTAAAGCTGGTCGGGATGTGGTACATGTTTTTAAGAGTTTAATAAAAGTAAGAATCAATTTATATTTTTTATTTTATAAAAGTATGAAGAATATTGAGGAATTTGAAAATGTATGGGATTACAAAGAAATGTTATGATCTGTTAAAGATGGAGAACTAATTTTTGCGAAGTGTCTTGAGTGACGTGTATGTTTGTTAACTGTTTTTTTTAAATGTTTTTGGAATAAAGTGTTATAAAATCTCAAATCTCTCTCTCTCACTTCCGGTGTTACTGTGGAGCGTGAGTGAACGGAGTGGAGTGTTGTGAGTGTGGGTGAGTGATTATTTTTTCTCTATTTTTTTGTTGTGCCTTTCCGTTGGTAGTTGGGCCGTGTGCTGCCTGTGTTATCAGGGAAGCATGACAGCCCCAAGTGTGCAGAGTTTGGCCTCATTAACGCGACGCCATGCGATTAAAGTGGTGTCCACGGCAAGCTTTAAGGAATGCTGTATGGCTGTTGGAGAAGTTGTGGGGCATGATGGTATTTTATCTGCCTCTAGAATGAATAATGCCATGGTGATTTTTCTTAACAGTATTAAAAAAGTAAATGAACTAGTTGAGCATGGAGTTGTGATTGGCGGCGAGTTTGTTTCTGTCCTCCCTCTCTCTCTGCCATCAAAGAGAGTTACTTTATCTAATGTCCCTCCGTTTCTCAGCGATGATATATTAACTGAGGCATTGTCACGTTACGGAAAATTGGTATCTCCAAGAAGATTCCGAACAGCAATGAATTTTTTAGGGAGTCTTTCAAGTTTTTTTGGGAGAACTACAGGAAAACTAAACCTGAGTTTCAAACTTTGCAATGGTGGTGGGACTTTGGCAAGGTTCAAATTAGGCAGTTCTGTCAGCAGTACACTCACAATGTAACTAGGGAGCTACAACGATCTTTGGAGAATTTGGAAACTGAAATAAATAAATGTCAACAGCTAGCTGAATCTACTGGTGATAATTATTACTTGGATGTTTCTTTAAGGAAAAAGGCCCAGTTAAGTGATCTACTTGGCTATAAAACACAGGGGGCACTGGTCCGGTCGAGATTTCAATGTATAGTTCAGATGGATGCTCCATCTAAATACTTCTTTAGCCTTGAGAAAAAGAGTGGACAAAGTCGGTTAATTCAGGCCTTACGCTCTGAAGATGGACAGGTGTTGCTGGATCCTGTGGATATACGAAGGAGAGCAGTGAGTTTACAAAAATCTTTACAGAAGTGAGTTTAAGTCTGGGTTTGAAGGAGAAAGTGCTTTTTTTTTTGCCTCCCTACCGCAGATGTCCGAGGAGGGTAATGCAGCTCTCTCAGGTGCTCTGAGCTTGGAAGAGTTGTATAAGGACCTGCAAGGCATGGAGTCTGGGAGGGCTCCTGGAATTGATGGGCTCCCCGTTGATTTCTACAAATCTTTCTGGACAGAGCTCAGAGATGATTTGTTGCAGGTACTGAATGACAGCTTGTCTAAAGGTAAGATGCCGGTGAGTTGCCGCAGAGCAATAATCACCCTCTTACCTAAAAAAGGTGACCTGTTTGATATAAAGAGCTGGCGCCCAGTCTCACTTCTTTGTAGTGATTACAAACTGCTCTCCAAGGCTCTAGCTAACAGGTTATCTGGAGTGTTGGATCAGGTCATACACCCGGACCAGTCCTATTGTGTTCCTCGTAGATCCATTTTTGATAATGTTTCCTTGATTCAGGATTTGTTAGAAGTTTCAAAATTGTTACATTTAGGTTTTGGTCTGATTTCTTTGGATCAGGAAAAAGCTTTTGACTGAGTTGAGCACTCTTATTTATGGAGAACTTTAAAAGCTTTCGGTTTTTGTCAAGAGTTTATAGTAATGGTCAAGGTACTCTATAGTGAAATTGAGAGTGTACTGAAGATTAATGGCGGTTTATGCGCTCCATTCCAGGTTGAAAGAGGCATAAGACAGGGGTGTTCATTATCTGGAATGTTATATTCTCTGACTATTGAACCATTGTTACAGCAGATAAGACTAAAGGTGAATGGGTTATGCTTACCTAATTGTAACAACAATATTTGTTTGTCTGCCTATGCTGATGATGTTATGGTTTTTATTAGTGGACAGAATGATGTGCAGATTTTACTTAAATTAATTGATGATTTTACTTTTTTGTCTTCTGCCAGAGTGAACTGGAAAAAAAGTGAGACACTCTTGGTTGGGTGGTGGGCCGATGGCAAACCGAACCTTCCTGATGGGTTAACTTGGGGCAAAGGTGGTATAAAATATCTAGGAGTTTTTCTGGGTGATGATTTGACTCAACAGAAGAACTGGGAAGGCGTTGTTGAGAAAATTAAGGGTCGTCTGGAAAAGTGGAAATGGTTGATTCCTAATATGTCTTACAGAGGACGTACTCTTGTTATAAACAATCTGGTTGCATCTTCCTTATGGCACAGGCTGGCCTGTGTAGATCCTCCACCTGAACTTTTAATGAGAATTCAAGCTGTTCTTGTAGACTTCTTTTGGGACAAACTTCACTGGGTACAACAGAGTGTTTTGTACTTGCCAAAGGAAGAAGGGGGGCAAGGATACATCTACAAAGCAGAATTGCCGCTTTTCGTCTGCAATTTTTACAGAGATTTTTTGATGGTGCATCTGATGTTAGTTGGAGGGCAGTCGCCTGTGCCATACTGTGAAACGTTGGGGATTTTGGACTGGACAAACAGCTGTTTTTGCTGAACCCTTTGAAAATGGTCAAAGTTACCATCTTTCTACAGAAATCTTTTTAAAGTGTGGAGTTTGTTCCACATTCAAAAGGCTGAAAACTCATACTCACTTTATTGGCTTTTGGAGGAACCTTTGATACTTGGAGCCCGCTTGGATATAACTGACAATTGTAACCTATCTGGATGTGGTTCTGTGCTTTTGAAATCAAAGACTGTCACCTTAGGACAGATGTTGAATTTGGCTGGCTCGAGCTTGGAGAATGCAGAGATGGTATCTCAGAATTTGGGTATCAGGTCTGTTCGCCTTGTATCTCTTTTTTTTTGTCTAAACTGAGGTCAGCACTAACAGCTGAGGAGATTCAAATGTTAAAAGACTACTATTCTGGGGTTAGCTCTCCTAATGCTCAGGATTTTTTCCCCTGCCTCATGATTTCACCTAATCTTGATGGGTACACAGGGTTCTTTTTAGTCTTGCGAATCCTTATGGTTAGACTTATTGTCAACTAAAGGGAATTTTTTGTACAGAGCCTGTGTTATGGTTTTTAATAAGAAAATTTTTGATGGAAAGGTTGATACACCATGGCGCTCTTTTTTTGGGCTGGAAGAAAATGTAAAACCTGTGTGGAGATCTTTGTATAAACCACCACTGTCTAAGAGGGGAGGAGATATACAGTGGAGAATCCTTCACGGTATTATTGCCATCAATTCTTTTATCTCTGTATTAAATCCAGAAGTTAGCTCTGAATGCCCTTTTGTTGTCAAAGGGAAACAATGTTTCATGCTTTTACGCAATGTTCTAGATTGGAACCTCTATTTTTGTTTTTGAAAGGATTCTTCAGCTGTTTTAATGAATTCTTCTCAGTTAAGATTTTTATCTTGGGGTTCAAGTATAGCCGGAATAAGAGGCATGTTTGTCAGTTGTTAAATTTTATGTTGGGACAAGCAAAATTGGCAATATATATCAGTAGGAAGAACAAAATTGAGCAAAAACCTTGCCAAAGTGTCATTAAGTTTGGTTAAATCAAGAGTGTTGGTTGATTTTAAGTTTTATAAAACTATGGATGAGTTTTATAAAACTTTTGAGATGATTTGGTGCAGCAATGGAGCATTGTGTGTTGTTTCTGAAGGTGTTTTGTTTTTTTCTTTGTAATTTTTTTATTTTATTTTCTAAGCATTTTTGGAATAGTTTTTTGGGGTGTTTTTTGAAGGTTGTTTTTTGTATGAAGAATCATTGTGAATAAAGTTTTTTCAAAATTCAATTCTCTCTCTCTCTTTCTCTCTCTCTCTCTCTCTCTCTCTCTCTCTCTCTCCCTCCCTTAATTCCCTTAGTCACAACTGAATAGTATGACGTCTCTGCGGAAAAAAGTGAGCGTTTCTGTATTTGTGAGTGGGGTGTTTATATATCATGTATACTGTGTGTATTGTAATATGTGTACATTGTTAATACAGTGCATGTGTCTATTGTGTATAGGCTATATTGTATACTTGTTATCCACACTGTTACGCTGTGGAGACTGCAGATTTTCACCACCCTTAGACTGTTGTGAAAATGAATTGATTTGTTACATCTGCTCAGTTATCGTCTATGCATGTCGTCCTCAAGCGCAACGAAAGAGACAAAAGGTAGGTTAACTCTATCTTTATTTTAAGATTATTATTTTTAATCTTAATAATTATACTATTTGACAATATACTGCATTACATTTAAGTGGATGCCCCTACCTCAAATGTGGCAGACTGCAGCATTGCTTTTCATTTTAAGTGTTTCGTTTTGTTGATTTTGAGTGGAAACGTTTATGCAAATGTATTTATTTTGTAGGCTACAAGTAGCCTACATGCGGGTATGCATAAACTGGTAAAACAGTAAAATAATACACAAATACACGTATTTGTATAGAATTTTTAGTTAAAATGCATTTTTATTCTACAATCCCTTAAGAACATAAAAATAGGTATTTGTTGGAAAGGCTGGACTTGTCTGTCAATCATCACCATGACGCAGCAGAAAAAAGCGAGAGACAAATTTGCCTGAGACTGAGAGAAATAACCTCAATTTGTGTGCTATTATGTGCGTCTATGACTGATTGTGAGTACCCGTTCTAATCATTGGATGATCTTTGTTAATCGTAGTATTTGATTACGCGTCAATTTGGTATTTTTCCGCAGTGATTGAGTTTATCAGAATTCAGTGTTAAAGCAAACTAGCGCGTTCACGTAGTGTGTTCAAAATAATATCGCAGATTGTGCCTTATATGTTTATTCATGTCACAATGCTACTATGCTGAGAGTTATTCATGTCAAGTTTATATGGGAGTACTGTATGGTGCGCTGGGTGATATTTATTGCTATTCGAACTCTTTCGGTTTCAACGTGCCGGTTATGTTTGCATAAACGATGACAGCGCATAGTATTTTACCACTAAAAAGTTAATACTCTGTAGTTATGTATACTATAACATTTTATAGTGTAATTTGATGTGTAATGTGATTTAATTTATAGTACAGTCAAGACATGTTATGTTGATTATTTCTTTATGTTTCATTGTAGTACCACACACCTACCGACAAATTCTCAACCTCCCACTCATGTCTCTTCAGTGTTCAATAAACCCAATTGATTTAATCTGATTGCCTTGATCCATTCCTGTGTTCTGATCGACACACCAAGAGAATCACCTTAGAATATAATCCTTTTTCAACTCCTTAAGAGTATTTTGTAATTAGGACTAATTAGACTTCGCATTTTTAAAGGATTAGTTCACTTTCAAATGAAAATTAGCCCAAGCTTTACTCACCCTCAAGCCATCCTAGGTGTATATGACTTTCTTCTTTCTGATGAACACTCAGAGAAATATTAAGAAATATCCTGACATGTCTAAGCTTTAAAATGGCAGTGAGGGATCAATGAGTATGAGCTGAAGAAAGTGTCTCAATCCTCATCCATCCATCATAAACATACTCCACGGCTCCAGGGGGTTAATAGAGGCCTTCTGAAGTGAAACAATGCATTTGTGTAAAAAAAAAAAACAAACAAACAAAAAAAATCCATATTTATATCTCCATAATTATCTTGCTTCCACATGAGCTGCCTTCCATATTCAACGTACGCATAAAATGTAAAACTCTTGCAGTTAACAATGCTTACACTACGTCCTATGCCTTCCCTATTCAACTTATGAAGAAAATGTAACTGACGTGATGCCAGTGTACACTTTCTTCATAAGTTAAATATGGAAGGCGGCTCATGTGGAAGCAAGATAATTATGGAGATATAAATATGGATTTTATTTTTTTTTTACACAAATGCATTGTTTTGCTTCTTAAGGCCTTTATTAACCCCCTGGAGCCGTGTGGAGTACGTTTATCATGGATGGATGAGGATTGAGACACTTTCTTCAGCTTCATACTCATTGATCCCTCACTGCCATTATAAAGCTTGGACATGTCAGGATATTTATTAATATTTCTCTGATTGTGTTCATCAGAAAGAAGAAAGTTATATCACACCTAGGATGGCTTGAGGGTGAGTAATTAATCATGGGATAATTTTCATTTCAGAGTAAACTATTCCTTTATCCTCATTAAGGAAAAAATGTCCACGATTTGCAGTTCCTTAATGCATATAGCAATGCTATAAATGCATAAACTTGATTAAATGTTTAGCTTAAATGCAACATAAGTTTCTTTGTATAAAAGTCAAGTGTGTGTCAGTGCATAAATGTATGTAATCTGATCAGTGAATCAAACAGAAATATATTATAGTTGGTGTTGTATTTAATATACACAAATTGTTAATTAATGTAAGGAATATGGAATGGAATACTTAAAGCTACAATATATATATTGTAAAATATATACAAAACAACAACAACAACAACAAAAACACCAGGCCAGTGTTATATATTCTGTTCACTTGAGTACTTACATCTCAAGTGTTTGAAACTATTTGTAAATCGTGAGAAAATCATGATTTTAACCGATCCGGGACATGTAAGGAGTCGCCTGTCAATTGCGTCATACCCGCGTTACCCTCGGTTTCCGGTTTTATTTTGAAGAAACCATGGAAACACCAAAGACGCTTTAATATATTACACATTATAATAGACAAGAGAACAACTGTTTGGTTACATTTATTGTTATAGCTCAACATGTTTAGTCTTATTTTAAGTCTTAGTTTAGTCGCAATTGACAGTTATCACTGTAAAGCTGCTTTGACACAATCTGCATTGTAAAAAGTGCTATATAAATAAAGGTGACTTGACTTATTGTTTAAAACTAGTTTTCTTGATTTTTTTTGTGAGTACCATGCTTTACCATGCCTCAGAGATAAACACTATTTTGTGAAGTGGCTAACATAGCAAATTCAGATGCAGCTTTATTTTTATTAACAATAATACAGCATTTTCTCCATCATACAATACGTTTTAAAATTAATTTCATGCCATTTATCAACACAATTGTAATCGCAATCGCTGCTGTCTTATCAATTTGGGGACGCACCTGTCCATGCCCCAAGTGGAAGCCCAGATACCTTACTTCCACGCGCCCAATCGCACACTTCTTCGAGTTGGCCGTGATAATCCACACAGAACCGCACTGAGCCGTCCGTTTTGGGAACCAAAACTATCGGGCTCGCCCAGTTACTGCTGGATTCTTCTATTACTCCCATTTCAAGCATCGCTCCTAATTCTGCCTGAACTACCTTTTTCTTGTGTTCAGGCAACCTATACGGCTGGCTGTGAATGACCACGCCCGGCTCTGTCTCGATGTGGTGCTGAATGAGATCCGTACGACCCGGTAGGGGAGAGAACACGTCAGCAAACTCTGCTTGTAATCTAGATAAATCAGTGAGCTGGGAGGGCGAGAGGTGATCTCCCCCTGGGGCCAGCATCACTGATTCTGCCTCATTCCATTTTTTTAGGAGATTAAGGTGGTAAATTTGATGTGCTAATCTCCTATCCGATCGTATTACCTCATAATCGAGATCACCAATTTGCCATGTCACCTCAAATGGTCCTTGCCACTTTGCAAGTAATTTTGAGCTTGAAGTGGGGAGCAATACAAGCACTTTATCTCCCGGTGAGAATTTGCGCAGATTAGTTCCCCTGTCATACAACCGGCTCTGTCTGTCCTGGACTTGTAACAAATTCTCCATGGATAGCCACCCCAAAGTGTGGAGTCTCTCGTCCTCCCAAGTCTCTCTTAGGACATCCAACACCAAGCGGGGGTGGCGTCCAAATAGAAGCTCGAAGGGGGAAAACCCCGTGGAGGCTTGCGGGACTTCTCGCACAGGGAACAACAGGGGTTCTAACCACTTATCCCAATTTTTGGCGTCTTTCTGAACGAATTTACGAATCATGGATTTAAGTGTGGATTAAAATGTTTAACCAACCCGACCGTTTGTGGGTGAAAGACGCTGGTCCTAATCGATTTAATGCCCAATAATTCGTAAAGTTCGTGTAACGTGCGTGACATAAATGCCGTGCCAATCAGTGAGGATTTCTTTTGGAATCCCCACTTGGGAGATTAGACTAAACACTGCGTCTGCAACACTCTTACGGAAATGTTGCAGAGAGCCACTGCTTCGGGATATCGCGTTGCATAATCCACAATGACTAATGCAAAGCGATGTCCTCGAGCTGATCGCTCTAATGGCCCGATGAGGTCCATACCAATTCATTTGAAGGGGACCTACATTAATGGGAGGGGGGGCAAAGGCGCTTTTGGAGCGGCCGGTGGATTTACCAACTGACATTCACGACAAGACGCGCACCACCTGCGGACGTTCTCGTGAATGCCCGGCCAAAAGAATCGGGTCATGAGGCGATTTAGTGTTGCTGTTTGTCCTAAGTGTCCAGCCATTGGATTAGAATGGAACTAATAGCTGAGTTGTATCCTCCTTTGACTGAGTGTCTTGGGTCACTCGATACAACCTATCTTTTATAATCGCAAAATATGGATAAGTCAATGGTCGTCCAGGCTGGAGAGGCTGACTGTCGATCGTGCTGACCTTTTCAAAAGCATGTTTTAGCATCTCGTCATGAGACTGCTCCAGGGGAAAGTCATTGCGGTCCGAGAGAATCAGTCTCCTGATTTCGCTCTGTTCCCCTGAGGCAGTACTCACTGGTCCCTGGTCAGTCTCTCCCACCTGCACTCGCACATCCTTACCCATCCTTACCCATTTTTATTCCAAGAGGCATCCGAGCACAAACATCCCAATAATTTATTAAACGCTGGCCAATTCGTTCCCAAAATTATCGGATGCCAGAGGTGAGGTTTAACTGCCACCTCAACATTATGCTTTTGTCCCCTGAATTGAATAACGACTGGCACTGTAGGATATTTCACCATGTCCCCGTGCACACACTGCACCCTAACCATGCGGCCTGTATCCAATGCCCCGGACGAAATCAGACTTTGATGAACGGAGGTTTGGTTACAACCTGAGTCCACCAAAGCCTGATAGGTACCCCCCTTGATACTCACAGGTATTTGGTACCAGCCAGCTTGACCAGGGGCAGCCTGCGGGTCGTCCGGGACCCAGATCATTGTCCCTACCTCAATAACAGGACACCTGTCCATGAAATGCTCCGGGTCCCCGCAACGCCAACTGGCCGGCCCAGACCTACCCTCCGCTCTCGTCTTGTTCTGCCAAACTACTACAACACAGAGATCTATTATTAACTGAATGTCTCCTGATATTCATAGGTAGGAGGGGAAGCCTTAATATCGAAATTCCAAATTGTGAGTATAAAATATACATATGTTCACAGTATATGCATTTGTTTGCTTTATGACTTTAACTTAACATACTTTACAGTTAGTTTATCTGCATGTAATCTTGCAATCTGTTTAATTTGTAATGACATGATATTATCTTCTCTCTCTTGTTCAGTCTCTTTGAGAAGGATGGTGTTGGTTGGAATGACTGGAGCAGGTAAAAGCTCCTCTGGAAACACAATCCTGGGCAGAGAAACCTTCAGAGTCGCCAAAAGTGCTTCATCTGTTACTAAAGAGTGTGGGAAAGAGACCGGAGAAGTGGCTAGGAGAGAAATTACAGTGGTAGATACACCGGGTATGTTTGACACAGATATTTCAGAGGAGGAGTTTCTGAAGCAGAAGATCAGTAAGTGTATAAACATGACGGCACCTGGACCTCACGCCATCCTCCTGGTCATTAAAGTGGGTCCGTTTACTGAAGAGGAAAAGATGTCAGTAGAGAAGATCAGAGCCATATTTGGAGAAGAAGCAGATAAACACACGATCATCCTCTTCACTCACGGTGATAAACTGACAGACTGCACTATTGAGGAACACATCAGTGAAGCCAGTGAGGATCTGAAAGAAGTCCTGAGTCGCTGTGGAGGAAGATATCACGTCTTCAATAATAAAGACATGGAGGATCGTAATCAAGTAGTGGAGCTCCTGGAGAAGGTAGACAACATGATCACTGCTAATGGAGGTGGATTTTACACCAATGACTCTTACCAGGAAGTGGATCTCATGCTGAAAACTAAAGAAGAGGAACTTGGACAAGAATATGAAAAGAAACTACAAGAAAAAGAGAGAGAATTGGAGTCCAGATTTGCTAGAGAGAAAAAGAAACTAGATGATATATTGAATGAGTACAAGCGTTATTATAAAGCAAAGCTCAGAGAGTTCAGACTGGAGGTAGAACAGACTTATACTCATGAGAAAATACTGATAAAGATCCTTACCACGTTAAAAGGCCTCAAATAATTGTCGAATTTAAAGTCGGCATGAAATCAAAATTTACTTTTGGCCTATTTACTTTGTTAGCACATATAACTAGTCTTGTGGTAAACAATTAATCCGTGCAAGTTAAATTGTTTGTCTGTGTTCCTTCTGTGATGATGTCAGTTTGACGGCTTGGGTTGAAAACACGTAAACCACTCCTCTGCAACCGTTAGCCTGCTATGAGCGAGAGATGGAGAGGAGGAGTGCTAAAGTAAAACTCTGCCCTCTATTCAATATTCCGTTTCACAGGGACTTAAAAAAAAAAAAAAAAAGTCAAATTTTAAATCACATTCCTGTTATATTGTCAGTCTTATATCATAAGGCTTATGACGAGTGTACAGTATTACTTGTAATTAACCATTTGTATTGTAAATCTCGCTAGTGAGCAGGCTATACAACAGGTGGTGTTTTTAGTGTTTCAGGCAGGTTTTTGAGCCCATAAGTCACGGCAAAATCACGCCAAACTGCCTGAGCGCAAGGAATTGTGGTAGCTAGATGTAAACAAATCAGCATGGCAGACCGTACAAGGCTTATGCTCATTTACAATAATTTCTATCACCAAAGTGCTTATTTGAGGGAAACGGAGAAGTGAAAATTGCGCTTGAGGCAAAATAAGCTGTTATACCTTTTATTTTACGTTATTTGTATATTTGGAAATGTATTTGGAATTAATTTATTCTTGCACTCAATGGACTGTAAACTAGCTAACACTAGAATAGCTGCTGATAATGCATAACATTTTCAGATACGTGTACCACTTGCATAAACACTGCATCCATAGAGGCTGCCATTGTTGTTTTGCGGGCTATGTGACATCAGAGGGCAGAACTGGGAGTACATCGATCTAGTGCGAGTTCACGGGTGGGAAGTCAGGGGTTTGACTGCCATTCCAGTGCACTTTGACGGATAGAAGTTTGGAAAAACACAGGTTACGGGTTGCCTGGAACACAGCATTAGTGTTTAGATGGCTAGAAGATTATGTCAGTATGCCACAGATGGGTGCGGCTAACAGTTCTGGTGCAAACGACCCTGAAACTTCGGAGGAACAGGCCAAACTTCTCGCTTCATTGAAAATGGACATCGCAACACTTTCACGATCAGAGTTTAAATTAATCTTACAAGTGAGTTTGAGGGCATTAAATCTGAAGTAAAGGCCATTAAAACAGAAGTCAGCAGCATTGACCTGTTACGTGCTGATCTACAGAGTCCATGAAGAAAACGGTAGCTGAAATGGAAGAAGGCCTCAGCGCATGCTCTGATGAGATAACAAGTCTACACAAATCTGTGTGCAGGATGGAGTCAGAGATTGCTAACCTGCAGGAAAAATGTCTTGACATGGAGTGACGAATGAGGAGATGCAGCGTTCGGATAATGAATATTGCAGAGACACCAGGCTCAAGTACTCCTGCATCTGTCTCTAAACTGTTTAAGTTGGAAACTGAGATCCTAATTGACAGATTGCACCATGAAACTAAGCTCAAACAACCTTGAGTGATAGATACTTGCCAAGGCTGTGTACAAGTTCTCCGCTGGGCTAGGGAAATCGCTCCTCTGCAGTACAACGGAGCCAAGATATCAATATTCCTGGACTTTCCTCCAGCTGTGGAAAGTGCAAGAGCAGCATTTAATGAGGTCAAGAAATTACTACGAGGATGAGATGGCATTCATTATAGTGTCCTTCATCCAGCCAAACTCCAACAGGTTTGAGAAAGAATTTAAAGATGATTTACAGTGAGTCAAACCTCACTGTTATTAAGGATATTTAACAGATGTAATAGGGCCTGGTCATGTTCTCCTGATAGTGTAGATGTATGTGTTTTTTTTCCATTATTATTATTATTATTGAGTAAATTTACCAAAGCCATCAGACTATGAAGAACCTGTAACAATAAGCTAGGATGAAGCTGACACACTGATTATTAACATCGGTTAAGTTTCTCTTTTTGTAAATTATCCTGTTATAATAATCCGTTATTGTTAAAGGGTTAGTTCACCCAAAAATGAAAATTATATCATTAATTACCCACCCTCATGTCGTTCTACACCTGTAAAACCTTCGTTCATCTTCGGAACACAAATTAAGATACTTTTGCTAAAACAGTCGAAGTGACTGCAGTGCTCCAAACTTAATTTTATGAAGCAACAAGAATACTTTTTGTGCACTAAAAAACAAAACAAAAATAACTGTCATTCTCATACATTGTTTACGTGTAGTGCTTCCAGGTTCTACGGCAGATCGCCTACTGTTCACTTGAGGAGCACAGTGCATGCATGTGATGCTGATGCAAGCGCTAATGTTTGTGTGTTTATAAAAGCGATTGAAAAACCCCAATTGAACTAAGACCTAATCCTGGTTTAAGCTAAGCCCTGTCTGAAACATATAAGGTGAAGAAAGCCCAAACAGCTCATCTATGGAAGCAGATCAGTCTCATTAATGACGCAAGTGTTGACACTATGGCAGCTGAAAAGGCCAATCTTTGTGTTCTTTTTGAAGAATTTTCGGAGCCTGATGAACTCGGTATAAATACATGTTTAATACTGCAAAATACGCTCGATGTTACAGTCACTGCCCTGCTGTCCAGAATAACAGAGAACATCCCAATCCAGTGAAGGGACTTGTGGAAACTTATAATTATTGTGATACAACATTGCCTCGCATTTCAGCATTAAAAGACAAACATTTCAGGTGAAGGATAATCCACTTCTTACCTCCGAGACTGTGTTATGATCTACATAACCTTATTATTTTTATTGTGAGTATTGGCTTATCATCATTGCTGATCACTGTTGTTGTACTATGATATTGTAATATTTACCATTATATAATCAGAGTATAGAAAGGTTTATGAAAGTGTCACTCAAATACAATAGCAAAGCATAGTATTTTTGTTACATTCATACCCATTGTGCCAGCTGTCTCTTTAATACCGTGTGGTTTATATGCATGTTGATGCTGATTGGGCTGACATTTTTGACACACCCACCAAACAAGAGAAAATGTATCTCAAACCTGTTGCACACCGTTTCCAGGAAACATGTTGTTCAACTTGAAAACCGTAGCAAAACGTTGTGCACCGTCTTGAGCTTGAACGTGCCCCAGGATCAGTTGTACTGTTTAGCCAATCAGATTTAAGCGTAATCAACCAATCATAATCACACGAGGGCCTACCTCTGTGTTACGTCATCAACTTAAGACCACAGTTCATGTTATGGCTGAGCACTGAGAGGTATGAGTTTGATCAGTTAATTTCTGTTTACTGAAGTTAAAGAAGTTCAGTTGAAGCTTGTATTAACTGCTGCTGTTTAGTCCATGTGTGAATATAAACATTTATAGTATTGTAGTATATATAGTATTGATGGATTCTTATGTTTACTTAAAAAAAAAAAATATTCATGTGCGTACCACACAACGTTACGATTTAAGATTCATAAAACGAGATGAGATGTTGAATTATGGGTGCAACGGATCGTAGTTCAGTCAGGACACTTAAGTCAAAAATTACAAGAGACAAAATTTAGTCCATTTTTTATTGGCATATTTTGCTAAAGTTACAATTTGGTGGTATGGCTCTGTTCTAAATTCCCAGTCCTTTTCATGAGCTCCATGAAAGCCAAGACTGGGAACAGCAGCAGCTTCTGGGGACAACCTCCCATTTTTTTAAACTGGGAGAGCAGCAGAAGATCCCCCTATTGAGAACAGAGCTGCATCAATGACAACAGAATGACACTGATTAAGTTAAACACAAGTTTAAGGAGGAGCTGGGGAGGAGGTGGGTTGCAAGCAGCATGCAGTGGAAGCAGCCAAGCAAGCAGAGACGGAAGCTGCGTTTAAGTAATGCGCCTTATTTTAGAGTTGCCAATGGAGTCCATAGAAATCGGATCAGCTGATATGGGTGGGGTTGGAATTTGCAAATCAGCTGATAGCGGAGCATGACTACGAGGGCTGCCTGAACTACTAATGCTGACGCTCAATTTGATCCGTGATCTGTACAAATCAGGCCTCATGGCGGATTAACTGCATTTAGCCATTATTAGTGAACGTTTATTATTTGCACATGTTTGTAAGTCTTAGCAATTTAAAACACTCAAGCATTTTTAAACAATTCAAATGCAAAGAAGAGGCAAAATTCACAATCAGGCATCATTTTCTGTGCACGCACAAAGCATGCGTGTTCACAGAGGTGCATTTGAGATGGTGCACGAACACATAATCAAGCTCTGTTTCGCGACTACTTGAGCTCGAACCGACGCGTGTGCCATGTCGCAAAATGGGTTAAGACATGTTTTTTTTGGCCGTTAAATAATGGCACAAATACCAGTAAACTGACAAGCACTAATGTTAGTAAATCACATTGTGTGATTGATTTTAATACTCCTACAAATGCATATGCAATAAGGTCAGCCACAAAAACAACTCAGTCCATACCTTTTCAGCTCTAATTTTGCACTGTGTGTCTTTAGAAAATCCTGCCTTTAGAAAAGTGTTTTTAACACCAAAAGAGGGTTTGCGCTGGCACAAGCTGTTTGTAAGGATGTACTCACACTAGGCACGTTTGCCTTGAACCGAGCCCGAGCGTGATTGTCCCCCAAACGAACCACGCTCTGGCCCACCTCTTCCAAGCGGGCCAGGGCCGGCTAAACGAACCGTGCCAGGGCATGGAATGGAGCACTCACACTTGTCAAACGAACCGGGCTTTGAGGGTCCTAGGCGCTCGGGCATGGTTCAGAGCGCCTAGTGTGAATACATCTTAAGTCTGGCCCATAAAGTCTTATTTGTGAATCTGGACCACAGAACTGGTCATAAGGGTCAATTTTTTGAAATTGAGATTTAAACTTCATCTGAAAGCTGAATAAATGAGTTTTTCATTGATGTATGGTTTGTTAGGATAGGACAATATTTGGCCTGAAAATCAATGTATTGTTGGCTACTGCTACAAATATACCTGTGTGACTGGTTTTGTGATCAAGGGTCACAACTGAACCTAAACAGTTGAAAAATCAGATGTGTCATGATCACAATGGTTCCGTGCATTTAGTGACAGCAGCCTAAAAATAACTGCTATGTCATGAATTGTCCAACAACAAAACAGCTTTAACAATGATTCATCTATATTTTATTAATATATTAATATATATTTCTATACTTGAATACTAGGCTACTGTTAGACCCATTTGTAACTGTTCTATAGTATTTTTCTATGTTTTCATTTGTGTAGCCTATTCTTGTTTTTATTGTGTGTTCATTTGTCTTTAATAATGTAGTTTTTGCTGTGGTATCAAAGTACTTAAAGTGTTCTTTAAGTAATAGATGGGAAGCAAAGTTAAATTTGTGTGAAAACCATCCATTTTTATGTTATGTTATATTCATTTATTTATTGGCTGATCCGAACAATGGTCCAATCTGTGTCTTGAAAACCGTAATATGATCCGAACTGTGAGTTTTGTGATCTGATGCACCACTATGTTGTTTATAAACAGATGATTTACTGGTGTGTGATAGATATTGTCATTGTTTTGTTAATATGATATCAATGAGGAAAAAATTATTTGTGTTGTTTTTCCTGCTTAAAATTGGACACTTTAACAATATCAATAAACATTTTCATAATTTTTTTAATTTATTTAATTTTTAAAAGTTTGTTGCCTCGAGGCAACATTGTACCACAATGGAAAATTTAAACATTTGGCATTTTAATGTAGAAAAAAGAAATATATTTACTGAACAAATCAGTTTCTTTAACTAGACACTTAAACAAATTTATCCATTTATTTTAATGTATTAAAAGTTTCATATTTAATAAAAGGTAAATTTTATATCCAGCTGTTGCCCATAGGCAAGTATTACCAAACCATCATATCTTTATGTTATCATATCAAGTTATTATATCCATCTTCATCCTCATATCCATCTTCTCTCTCATCCTCACTCTCTCCCTGACGGATTGTCACTATGATTTCATCTTCCTCATCAGAGTATTACCCCTGTCGTGGAAATTCTCAATACAAATCTGACTTCACCTCTGACAGTTTAAACAACTCCTAGTTGTTAATATAATACTACAGTATCTCGAGGTAATTCCCTGAATTCCTGAATACTTACAATACAATCCAATACTTCCCTGAAGTATGGTAACGGCGTCCCATCAAGAAGCTAAAGTCAAGTTTCTCTTTGCAGAAAAGTTTTATTTACAGCCGGCAGGTCACTCGTGACAACAACTGAGTGATTCTCTGAACAGAAAGGCACATACACATTTAAGCCTTACAGTTGAGTAAAAATCAATGTCACTCAAGTCTTTTCAATGTGATTTGTTCATGTGGTTGGTTTATAATGATCTGATCTGAGCTAATCAAGTGACTTTAGTTCTACTGTGTTAAGTAAGCTTACAAGATCTTTGACCTGAACATCCTTAGTCTGCATCTTCTATACATTTCTAAAACCAGTATATAAAACATTTCCATCACCCCCCTCATCATTACCCTCATCAACTGCCAGTGTTTTACACCTTTCTGAAGTGCTATAGAAAATGTGCAGATAATAATTTTTGCAGATATAGTATGTGAATTATTATTCTTATAACTGCATTACAAAATCATGTGAAAGTGCCAACATTTTTAGATAATTCTCACTCTTTGCCTTACAAATATAATACACTTGAATTCAAACATGCCTGTATGGCCTTATGCGATTCCATTATGGTACAATGTTGCCTTGAGGCAACACATAGTTTTTTGTTATTTTCTCTAAAATATTTGATGATATATAAAGTAAAGTTCTTTAAAATACTTCTTTACTTGCCAGTGAAGGTGACTCGTATTTTTGTGGGTGAGTAAATGAATACAAATAAGTGAAAAAAGCACTTTTCATTGGAGAAAATATGGAGTCATGTGACATGTGCTGAAACAGCCCACATGGAAAGAACCTATATGTGGATATATGCGCATATATGAAACCTATATGCAGTGTATATGTACATATATGCTGCATATATGCTATATATATATGCTGCATATATGCGTATATATACTGCATATATGTGTATATATGCCACATATAGGCAAAATTGAGGTGCATATATGTGCATATACAGGAAATATAGGTCTCCTGTATTGCTTCTTCATATCCATATATATGCCCTATACATACAAGATATGTCTTCTATATAGCTAATGGCAGGATCTGGTCATTTTGTAGCTCATATCTCATTCTTTACTGTCATACATGATGCCTAGCTCATATTTTCTATTATCAAGGCAAAAACTTAGAATTAACGAAAAAAATTATGCAAGAACTTATGTATGTGCGAACACGTGAAATTGGTCCCACATGGAAAAAACCTAGATAAACATATATGTTTCAATATAGGTTTTGATATAGGTTTTTAATATATGTGACATATATAAAATTGGCCGTTTTCCTATATTATATGTACATATATGTGTGCATATATGTGTGCATATATGTACATATATGTACATAATAGGAAAACGGCCAATTTTATATATGTCACATATATGTAAAACCTATATCAAAACCTATATTGAAACATATATGTTTATATAGGTTTTTTCCATGTGGGAGGACACAAAATGGACCCCTGTTGGTCATGTTCTGGTCTTTGTTGCACTTTTATTGATTAGTATTTGAGTTATTATGTCCTGAGATATGCTTGATCAATCAATCGGTGCCTTATTTTATTGAAAATGTATTACTTAAATAGACCATGTTGCCTGGAGGCAAAATCGTACCACTGTGCGATCTGAAATTATCGGATATGTCCCTCACTTTACAAAAACACACATAGAGACTGCACACGTACACTATGCTATACGTGATATACCCTGCGTCTCAATCAGCTCCCTAATTCCCTATAGGCTGTGAATCAGTGTACTGTGGAAATGAATGTGGCCGACTCCCTGATCAGTGCCCTGACTACTGAACAAGGAGCTGATTGAGACGCACCCATAGTCTAGTACCTTAGACAAGCGCTTGTGCATTTAGATGCTTTCACTGTGTGATAAAGTCTATTAAAATGCATTTAGAATGCACAAAAATACCTCTTTATATAATATTTATATCATTTATATCACATGAAGAGTGCCATTTTTTTCTCTCCAAATATCAGCATGAGTACAAATGTTATTGATTTTATACAAGTTCAGTAAATAAAGAAGATAATATTAAGTGACTGTGACACAATATTTTGTTCTATTTTGCCAAAGAAAATAGCTAACATAATGATAATGAACAGCTAACATTAACAGTGACTTGCTGCTACATTCAAAGTATCTTTTCATTTTTTTTTTTTATAATTTAAAAATATAAATATTCAATGGTTTAAAACATCGAAACATTTATGCATTTAGGTTATTCATTTATGTCACCTCTGAGCTGCATTAAACAGTCTGTCATGCATCTAAATGCCACTTCAGATGCAGCTTCTGTGTTTCCTCAGATTTGTAAAGATGAATTCTGTTGATACTGATTTCATTTGATTGGCAACAGCCCTACTGTGTCTTATTATTCTGAATTTATTAATTGAAATGTAAGAATTTGACAAAAAAAGATGATGCACATATTTATTTAGGTTTAAAAATGATTTTATAATTGGTAAAAATGCCCATAAAAGGTAAAAATTAATTTCATTTTATTGGAAAAGATAATTTCTGTCACTGCTGTGAACTAACCAACTTTAGGCAGCCCAAAACCTGCCAAGGTACCAACAAAATAAACACACTTAGCAAAATATTGTCTAATTATTGTTAGCGAGAAAATCCTAGAAAATATTGAGACATTTTTTGTCAATATCGCACATTCCTAAGATGATTATGAAAATATTATTTTTTGGATATTTTTCACACGGTCTCTTGTAGCAGTGTGTTTGTACCTGCATGTCCTGTCCTGTACACCACCAGCCAACTGATGATGATGATGATAATGTATGTAATGATGTGCATTCTTTGGAGAACATTTATGTTTCATCTTTTGTTTTAAGCTGCATATATATGTAGATTTATTGTTTTAGATTTCCAAGGCAGATTGCAATTAAGACAACTACCTTGATGCTATTCTTACTGTGATTATTTCAAAACACTGATGTTGCAAGCATCATGTATTGTTATTCATTTGTATCCTGCTGACTATATGTACACACTATAATATGCATAACACGCTATGCATTATTAAATGTTTTTGTTTTATGTCAGAGTTAAAGGGTTAGTTCACCCAAAAATGAAAATTCTGTCATTTATGTCTCACCTTCATGCTGTTTCACATCCGTAAGAGCTTTGTTCATCTTCAGAACACAAATTAAGATATTTTTGATGAAATCCGATTTTTACACATTTATAACATTTCATGTGAGTACAGTGGTTCAACCTTAATATTATAAAGTGACAAAAATACTTATTGTGGACCAAAAAAATTAAGTAACGACTTTATTCAACAATATCTAGTGATGGGCAATTTCAAAACAGTTAAGACAACTACCTTGTTAAAACAGTTAAAACACTGCTTCATGAAGCTTTGAAATTTTTGAATATTTTTTAATTTGAATATTTTGTTTCAAATCAGAGGTTCGGAGCACCAAAATCACATGATTATAGTAAATGAGGCTTCGTTACGTGTTTCGAAACATTTCGACATTTCAATGGTTCACGTGACATTGGCAGTTTGATACACGCTCAGAAACACTGATTCAAAACAAACGATTCGTAAAGCTTCAAAGCATCATGAAGCAGTATTTTGAAATCGATATTGCTGAATAAATTCGTTATTTAGTTTTTTTGATGCACAGTATGTATTCTCGTCACTTCATAACATTAAGGTTGTACCACTATAGTCACATGAACTGTTTTAAATCTAACTTTCTGGGCATCTGAAAGTGTAAATTACGTTGCTGGCAATGGAGACCTCACTGAGCCGTCAGATTTTATCAAAAATACGTATCTTAATTTGTGCTCTGAAGATGAACGAAAGTAAGTACGAGGGTAAGTAATTAATGACAGAATTTTCATTTTTGGGTGAACTAACCCTTTAAAAGATTCAAAGACATTTGCTATAGTTGATGTTTTATTAATTTGAACATTTCTGAATAAAATCTGTATAAAATCACTTGGCCATGATTAATTATATTGTTCCTGTTACATATGAAGATCATGAACTGGCAATCTTGAGTATGAAGGAGCACAACATTCAGTACAGAGAAATTTACGTCTCACAGTTGTGAGAATGTGTTTCAGTCGGTGCCTTTTTTTTTTTTTTTTTTTTTTTTTTTAGTAGATAAAATGTTTATGGCTAAATGAAAAATATAAGTGCAGTACATCAGGTGAAAAGTTAACAAATGCGTTCAATCCAGTCATCTCTCTGAGTTTGGTCTGATAGTCAGCACCCAGTACAAGAGGTGCAGAAGAGGAAGATCGGGAAGCAGGATATAAAGTGATGGTAAAATAATTGAATAGAGTTTACTGAGTAATCTTAGTTACATTATTTCTTTGATCAGTATGCCTTTGTCTTTTTTTTTACTAGGAAAAGTAAAATTAATGCCTCACAACATTGTCCTGTGATATTAAAAACCTTGAGATGACAATTATACAGCACAGAACATAAGTAAATGAATATTGGATATATGAAGACATTAATACATAAAGTATAAAAGACGAAGGTGTGTAATTCTGAAAATGCAGAAAAACAATTAGTGTGTAATAATTTAACACTGCATACTGTTGCAAATGGCAAATACAATTAAAACTGCAAGCAGCGATTAAAGGGCCCTCGCACCTGGGCTCACTGCCACCCGGTGGCCTTAGGAAAGCTGTGAACAGTGGGAGACATGCATGTAAGCGGATCAAATAGAGGAGAAATATGGATCATTTTGATGCACCACAGTTCCTGCTGTCCAACTCCGTTCAGCTTCCGGTTAGTGAGGTCTGATCGCGCTCTGACAACGGAAGTGATCTCTCGCGCTCATTGAAGTATATGGGCGAGACATCACTACCGTCATCAGAACGTGTTTTTTGACCTCATTAACAGGATGCTGAACGAAGTTGGACATAGTGGTGTATTAGAGGTAAAAAATTATATAAATACTGTTCGGTTTCTCGCACAAACCGATCGTTTCGTGTCTTAGGACATCAATGTGCCGTCACGAGCCACAGGGTTTAATTTGGATTTGTCTATGGAAGTTTTTTCGACTCTTATTGTTCAAGTTTCCAATCACTCCTATTATTTGACTGACAGACGGCAGCGGTTGTAGTTAAAAATCATAATTTGCGTTCGACTGAAGAAACAAATTCACCTACATCTTGGATGCACTGGGGGTAAGCAGATAAACATCAAATTTTCATTTTTTGGTGAACTATCCCTTTAACTTAATTAAATCTTAAGCGAGACAGCAGATGGCAGTAATGCAACACTATGGATGCCAACAAAGAAGCAGCAGCATCCAGGAAGGAAATAAAGGCAGGCATTCAATTCAGCCTACATTAATGCACACAACATTCACAAGATTAGAGAGGAGGGATAGTGTGATATTCACAAGATTAAGATTGGGACACTGAATTATGGGCTGGCAATGGTTGGCAAGCATCCAGATGGGAGATGTTTGTGTGGAGAGTTGGAATCTGTGAAGCATGTAGTAATGGAGCGTGTAATTCATCGTGATGCAAGAATCCACATGTTTTCTGATTTGTTGGAGTCTGGATTCCCATCTATATATTTGAAATCTATTCTTCAAAATAAGTATTATGAGATAACAAAGATTGTTAGAAACGTTTTACTTCACACTGGGCTTTATTTGAGGATATAATATTGAGTTCTTCAGATGACCTGAGGAGGGCAGCAATACGCCTTTGACGCGTCTAAACTGCCGCAAAATTACACAAGAAGAAGAAGAAGAAGAAGAAGAAGCAGCAGAGGCAGCATCCAACCAGAGATGGGGAGATGAGAGGGTCTGTATCTCTTTCCAGCCCTTCTCGCAGCATCAGCAGCAATCCTGCCTTTCGAAATGTCATATCGAATCTGATCTCAAAGGATTTTTCTTCTGGTTGGTACGTTTAAAAAATTTGTATACCCTAGCTATCTGATGTTAACTTGTGTTAAAGGTGGTACAGGGGATGTTTTCGTCGGCTGAGTTTTTGAAATGAGCGCATGCGGAAGAACAACCCCCCTCCTTCAGTGTTTGTTTACCACCGGCATTCGCTGTGTTATTAAGCCGGGCACACATTTAACGACTAGCTAAAACATTCTGACTGTGCTCAACATACAGCGATTGTTTCCTGCTCCTGAAGCAGATTTATATACTTTCACAAGGAATTTGAACACCGACTGTAATCGCAGACTGAACACAACTGGCTCTGACTGGACGCGTTTGAGCGCGATCAGTCATAAATATCAATTTACATTCATAATCGGCCTTACAATCGTTAAGTGTGTGTGCGACCTAAAGCCGTGGATTCATTATGTCGGACTCACCGCAGGTAACTCATAATCTGCAGTTGTTACTCCTGTCTCCTGACAAAAACATTGCATGCGGAGTGTGGAAAGTTACTAGGGCGCGCAGCCGCGCGTCTCTCACAAGGAACGTCATGGCAGTGATTGACAAGCCAGAGGGCCAATTGTTTACGCGATGATCGCGTAAACGATTGGCTGATGTTTTTAAGGCCCTACCTCATGCACAGATGATGTATATTAATGTTATTACTTTCAGTGCACCTAATGCTGCGTTCCAGGCAGGTTTTTGAGCCCGTAAGTAACGACTTCAAATCATGACTCACGACTTTGTAGCGTTCCAGGAAAATCACGCCAAACTGCGTAAAAGTGTAAACAAACCAACATGGCAGACCGTACGGGGCTTATGCTCATTAACAATTATTTCTATCGCTAAAGGTGCACTCCTTGCTTATTTGAGGGAAACAGAGGTGGAAAACGGCGCATAAGGCAAGAGAAGCTGTTATACCTTTTATTTTACCGTGCACTTGCATAAATACCGCATCCGTAGGAGCTGCCATTGTTGTTTTGCGGGCTGTGTGATGTCAGAACCCGTAACTGGGAGTACATCGATCTAGTACGAGTTCACGGGTGGGAAGTCACGGCTTTAACTGCTGTTCCAGTGCACTTTCACGGGTAGAAGGTTGGAAAAACACGGGTTACGGGTTGCCTGGAACACGGCATAATAAATAGTCTTTCATCAGTTAGTAAAGACAGTTTCAAGTAATATTGCAAAAATGTATAAAACAAAACATCCTCTGTACCACCTTTAATAATTGAACTCAACACAATTGCTGTTGTAAAGCATTTGGTTGTTTTCTAAATAGTCATATTTTCTGCTGTGATAATCGAGGAAGACTTTGGGACGATTTTATTTTTAAAAATTGGTCATTCCTATCTAATCGTGAGAATTGCCTTTTCATGGTTTCCGTTTATATATATTAAAGAAATATAGGCCTACACTGACACCACAAAGTTTAATTTTTCAATTGCACAATGAAACAGTAGGGGTTCAGTCTTTAACTGGCTAGCGGTAGCAGTCATTGGCAGGTCAGTCAGCGGTGATTCACGTTTTAGGTGGGTTTATCTCAATTAAAGCAGTCAAATGACCGTGATCTCAACTGGTGGAAAACTTATGCTATTTTCTTATATTCTCATGTTTGTGTTCAGAGTTATAATGAGTCATAACATGCATAATTAATTCTAGTAGGAACTGTTAATGCAGAATATTTTATGGGGCACATAATGGTGACGCACACAATACCACATTTGCTATTGACGAGATCGGTTATGCTTTCTCTCGCTCTTCAAACAAGAGTGCTGCTTTCTCCATGCTGTATGGACCACTGAAGGGGAGAGACGTGTATCCCAAAAAACGTTAATTGTGCTCTGTGTATTTCTGCAGACCTGCTTCTTCAGAATAAATCATCCTGAGACCTGCTCCACCCGTATTGTCTTCTTGGAGAGCAACAAAACACAACCAGAGTAAAACTGCTACAAATGCAACACAGATACATTTCATACTAGCCCTATAAGGCTCAGGCATTATACTTGTATTTTTATATTTATTTTCTATTTATTAATATATTTGTGTACTGTATCATATTTAATATGCAAAATTCTAGGGAAAAATATCAATATGAACAAAACTTTGCTGAAAACCCTGTCATACACAATCTACTTCATGCCTTCTGTCCTCTGATTGACAACTGATACATATAAAGTATATGTAAGACAAAAATTTACTGTACTGAAGCAACTTGATTATTCATATTCATATACCATTTTGTAATGCAAAAAACTACTAATACTAATAAACTACTTTTTTTATGTTAATGTAAGTGTCAAATATAACAAAACAATATATCTAAATATTCACAACAAACAAAAATTCTCAACAACAACAAAAACTATCAATATAAAAGCAAGAAATGAGGCCTAAACTTCCCTTGACTCCCACAGGATCCAGATTTAGGATTAGTGTTGCAAGAGCCCTGTAACCGGGATAATTCACATTTTAATTGGCATTTTTTATGCTTTACATTATTGCATAACGCGTGTTATTACAAAACATAAAATCGTCACAACTATGGCAGTATCCATACAAATTAGAATGATTTCCTTGGAATGACAGGCAACAGTGGCTGGATGGTTGAGCGTCCAGCGAAGCATCATTAGCAACCAGTTGAGATCACGGTCATAAACCCATCTAAAACGTGAATCATACAAAAGAATAGAGTCATAATATTATATTAATAATAATACAATTATGTATTTCCATGCAGCGATAGAGATAGGGAACACGTTACACTCTGCCAGCCACTGCTGACTGACCTGCCAGAATCAAGACTGGCAGCTGCCACCAAGTCAAGACAAGTCAAGTCACCTTTATTTATATAGCGCTTTTTACAATGCAGATTAGAGTCCTGCAACGGGTCGGGTACCCGCATAAAAGTGGCTAAAATGGGTGGATTGTGACATTCCTAAAATTCACGGGTGGGGATGCGGGTGGATAATTAACTCCTTGCGGGCGGGTAGTAGCGCGGATGAAAAATATGTGCAATATTTGTATGTCTAAATTACCATTACACATATGCAACAACGATATGACATTTGACCCATCACGTCACCACCACTGCGACAGTGCGACTTTTGTTGATGCTTCTCGTAGCCTAGTTAAAGCGAGCGTTGCAGGAGTAGCTATGGACGATATCCTTTTCCTGCACAGTAACCTTAAGGAAAAGTAAATGCATAGGCATAGGCCTATAGGCTATCGTTTGTGAGCGACAGGCTCAGGTTGTATTTTTTCTTGTTCTTTTTTTTTCATTAATAGGTCTATTTGCGTATAGTTATCAGGCTCCATAGCCTATTTAGATGCCGATGGTAGGCTACTTGAATGCCGCAAAACAAATCGCACTTTAACCTAGGGTGACCACCTTCAAATAAACCAAATGTGGGACGATTACTAAGTTTGCGTGGGACAATGTGGGACATGTTACCAACAATAAAACACAACCTGAAGCTGTTATATAATGTCTATCTAACTTAATAAAAACATTTGTATTATGTCTTTCAGCTGATAAAAATACTTTGTTATTTAGTCACTTCCACAAAACATCATTACATCACAATGTAACATAACATGTCTTTATTTTACATGTCATTTAAATTAAACATCACTGACCCTAAAGGCAGCAGGCATCATGCAGATAACTATTTATGAATTAGGTGACCAGATTTCTGAAATGGAAACTGGGGACATTTCCTATTTGATTGTTCAAAATATTACCAAAATCTCATTTATTATCATCTATTTAAAAAACAGGGACAGTACATTTTTGAATGTTTTTGTTTTTAATTGTTGTGGGTTCCTTATAGGCTATTATTACATTAATATTTATGATTTAGTTTTATTATTAGGATTTTTGCTCTGGTTTTAAAATTCACCAAAAAAAAAAAAAAAAAGTTTTACATGATAACATTAGTGTGACTTTACAAAAGCGCATTACATTACAAAAATAAAACATAAATAGGCCTTAAGAAGATAAATATTTAAGAGCATTTAACAAATAATTTTTTAACATTATTGAATTTAATATTTTAATGTTCACAAGCTGTTTTGTATACAGAAATTACAACTGTTTTAACTTTTAACTATTATTTTGCATTTTAGACTCATTTTAAGCACAAAGTAGCCTACGTGAATTATTTTATTTTACTTTTAATTTCTGAGAGTGTACCTTCACCACAACGTGTGTATTACCGTGACTGCGGAACTTTTGTGGACGTTTAAAATTGTGCAAAACAATCTCGCACCCTGCTGAGGCCATGTTATAAAACATACAAACAGTATTGAATAGCTAGTATGTTACTACCTTGAAAGTGACAACGATGTTTATTTTGATATTTGAAGATAATGGCGCTTATTTGATCAGGTCCAGATCCAGATTACGTGCCTCATGAAGTAGCGGCGTGCGCGCAACCAAGTGTGGCTGCACAGCCCCCTGTTGGAGAACATGATCACTACACAATTGCTCCAGCAGGCTGCTCTATGCTCGTCGGTCTTTTTGCAATGTATATGCGGGTTGTTTGGTTGTTTTGAACGAGCTGTAAAACGGGGACATTTCTGTCGACAGCTCCAGTCGGGAACAGAACACCAAAAACCGGTCTGGTCACCCTATTTTTGAAACAGTTCTGACCAAGTCCAACTCTTCTCCACATTTGGATTGACAGCCGTCACAACCTACTAGTGACCGTGTTTACTCCTTTCTTTTCAACCATTGGATAGGATTTTAAAAACGGCTGTTGTATTTGTGTAAGGCGGGATGTTACTTCTGTCGAAGCGCTGTTAAATATAGGTGAAAAACTACGCAGCAAAAAGAATAAATTTAATGCTTTCTTAAAAAGGCAAAAGAACGCATGCACGTTTTCTTAATATTATAATTAAAAACCAACAGACTGATGAAAATGCGGGACATTTTCTCAATATGCGACGTGCGGGACAAGGAGTCAAAATGCTGTGCGGTACAACGCAAAGCGGGACAGGTGGTCACCCTACTTTAACCTTCCACCCGTTTCATTAGCCCATTCATGACGCTGTTGTGATGTTGAGAGAGCTGCGAGATAAAAAATAAAGCACTTTAATTGGAATGATTAACGGGCCAAATATTAACAGGTCTGGGCGGGTGTCCAAAAATGGACCCGTGCAGGACTCTAATGCAGATTGTGTCAAAGCAGCTTTACATTGATAACTGGTATATAATTCAGGCTGCACAGCAGCTCTTAAAGAATAGTGTCAATGCAGGCAGATCGAAGCAGTGTTGAATATCAAATGTCAAGTCAAATGTCAAGTGTCCCCAACTAAGCAAGCCAAAGGAGACAGTGGCAAGGAACCCAAACTCCATCAGGTGACATCAGGTTGCAAACAAGTGGCAAATATGTGTTAAAATGGAGAAAAAAACCTTGAGAGAAACCAGGCTTAGTCGGGGGGCCAGTTCTCCTCTGGCGAACAGTGCTTTGTTACGATTCAGGTTGCTATCATAAGTCGGATAGGATCACATTCAAAGTATTTATTTCAGTTCCATGTGACCTGTCAGTGACTGCTACCGCCAGCCAGTTAAATATAGAACCCCCACTCCAATAAAACGAAGCATCCCAGAACACCTGAATGAGTTGAAGTAGATTATGCTGATTTCCTATAACAAATAAACAAGGATTAATTAGATTTTTTTTTTTTTAAAGACATTTCTAATGTTACAAAAGATTTCTATTTCAATACTGTTCTTCAAATTTGCTTTTCTTTGAATCAACAGGCACTGTATGATGGTTTCCTGTTTTCTGCACTGATAATAGTAGCTAAGAATGTTTCTTGAGCAGCAAAACAGCATATTAGATTGATTTCTGAATCATATGACACTGAAGACTGGAGTAACAGGAATAAACAGCCATTTAAAATATATTAAAATAGAAAACAAATCACAATATTACTGTTTTGCCTTTTTTTGATCAAATAAATGCAACCTTGGTGAGTCTAAACATAAATCATTTTATTAATCCTTTTGAAGAGCAATAGGCCTCATATCAAAATGAACAAGAATTTAAGAATAATACCAGAATAGATATAGTCTTCAAAAACATTTATACAGGTTTATTTCAGTTGTTATATCAACTAATAAAATACCGAGTTTTAAAACATCAAAAAGGAAGAGCACAACAAGCTGTAATCATTGTAGACGATAGCTGAAGGATGTTACACAAAGTATCTGTCATTGTTACAGACGACTGCACAAATTGTGCATACTAATAAAAACATTACTGTTTCCTAGATGTAAACAACTGTTTAGGCATAAGTCAGCCGTGACGCTGAGAATATAGTTACCTTTATGGAATAATCCATTAATGTCTTGAGATACAATGTGAACTAATATTCTCAGTTGCACGTGCAATCGCGCATGTCTGCGAAACTCATTTATATTAATGTATGCTCCGCCTTCGGAAACTGAAAATCTCAGAAACCGAAAATCTCGTAACACCGGGAAGGGACATATTCCGTTCACTTAGTTTTGTTGTGGCCATGCGATATAAAGTCGAGGCCTCGAGATCATATGATGAGGAAACATCTATTTCTCATGGCCACGAGTTAAATGTGTAAACAACCTGCGCAACCATAGCAACCTGGAATTATCACAAATGGACAAGACTATAATAATATTTTTAATTTAGAAAAAGAGCGGAATTAACAAATTATTATATTAGCATATTATATTGTATTTCGCGCGATGTTGCTTAGACAGCATTCGAATGAAGTTTATCAATAAATGTATAAATGTTGTACATTTTAATCCCATCCAACAGTTTTTTTTTTAAATCCATTCACTTATTGTTTATTTTTTATGTAATATTTTTATATTATTATTAGTTACCTTTGTAAATTTATTTGCTTTATTTTCCCCTTCATTTCCTATATCTCTTTATCTAATTAAAATTCTTTACTTTATGTTACTTAAAGTTTGTATTCTGTAAATACTGTAAATGCCCGATCATGCCAATAATGTTTTGACTTTATGACTGTATTTCTGTAGCCTATTTCTGACTACAGTAGCTTAAATGAGCATCTGTTTTCACTTGTAGCCCCTCGTGCCTGAGACAGCATTCGAATTAAGTTAAATGTTAAATTTAAATTAAAATTAAATGTGTTACTTTTAATAGGCTATAGCCTATGATAAAAGTATTTTGTTTGTTATTTGTATTAAACCTATGAAAGCTTTATTTATGATTTGATTTTATTTCTGTAGGCGAACAGAAATTTTACAGGAAGTTAATTTACGGGAATTTAACACACACACACACACACACACATATATGAATATATATATATATATAATGTATGTTAATCATTCCTTAATTCCACCCTTATTTGTCATTCTTAATTAAAAATAAATATTATTATAGTCTAGGGCTGCAGCTATCGATTCTTTTTGTAATCAATTAATCTAGCACTTAATCGATCGATTAATCGATTAATCGGATAATTTTTTTTTAAACAACCAAAACAAATAATGCATAGCGAAAATGATGTGGCTGTAAAATGATCGAGCATTTGGCTTTTATTTCTAAAAAAAACAGAGGCATTGGTTCCAACTCCAACATTTGGCTCCAAAACTAAGCCTATTTATTGCAATTTTTACCCATTTAGTGTTTATAAGTGCCAGTGCCAACAATTAGCCTATATAACAATACAGGTAAGTCAACTTATTCAAACATGTATAACATGTAAAACTATGAATACAAACTTAAATAGTAAAGGCCATTTGGCCTTAGTTTTGTCTTCTTAATACAACATTACAAAAAAAGGATTGCACCTTCTGCAAATTACCCACCTGAGAACAAAAACGCATGCCGTGTGTGAGGAAGAGTGACGCCAGTCAGACCAGTTGCTTCACTGCAGTTTGGTACGGCAGAAATAGCCTACATACAATCATTTTCAATAGAACGCTGCATTTGGCTTGCATCACTTGCATTCCGGTGCATTTTAGGTGAAGCATCCATTCGAAAAACCGCGTCACAACATCACGTCTCTGTGTATACAGTGAATGCATGCTGAAATTATTGTTGCGTGGCTACATAAAAAGTTTAAGCATATGTGATGCATTGCCGCGATTGGTCTGACTGGCGCGTGAGAGAGATGAGGGTGCATGCGTATGTGTGTGTGAAGGGGTTCTTTTTTTTTTTTTAGGCTATACTCTCTTTCAATTGAACGTGAATACGTTTACTACTTAAAAACATCAAAGCTAAACATCATATCTATCTTTACTCTCCGCCATCGCGCCAACTAAATTCAAAATGTCACGCGCTATGGTGTTCTTCCTGAACATTGAACAACGGTCCGTGTGAATCAGATCCCTGCGCGTATAGTGCGCGTCATAGGAATTTATCGAGGCTTCGAGGCAGAGTTTTTGCCTCGAGGAATTTTTGTAATTGAGGTAATCGAGTAATTTGATGAATCGTTTCAGCCCTATTATAGTCTTATGCATTTCTGATAATCCCAGGTTGTTTACTCATTTAACTCGTGGCCATGAGAAATATTTGTCATTCCCTCAACATAATGAGTGGCCTTCATTAGATCTCAAAGCCATGACTTTACATTGCATGGCCACGACATAATGATCTTGTGGCCACTACTTATTATCACGTTGTCACGAGTTTATATGTTGTCATGACAAAACTAAATTAACTGAACATGTCCCCTACCGGTAACCGTAGACCTATTGTCAATTCTGATTTGTTGTAGTTTTTGAACAGGAAGTTCATGAGATGGTTGATATCCCATCATGTTCGCAATGTCAATGATTTCTACAAGATGTAAGTGGCATTTCATGCGTATAATACTCCATAACATGCGTATCATATGCACGCGAAAAACTGCGTATCATATGCACGCCAAAACTCATTTTGAAAATATGAGTTTTTTATTTGTCAAGGCAAGTTTATTTTGTATAGCACACTTCAACTACAAATTTTCAAGGCAATTCAAAGTGCTTTACATAAAACATGGACTTTATGGAACCGAAAATTAATCGGGTTGTTTTATAAACCAAAAAAACATTGTTAACCTTTTTGTTTTATATTTTTATTATGTTAAGTTGTGTTTAATTGTATTGTATTTGAAAAATTTAATTTTCATAATTTTTTTTTATCATTTTGTATTATCTTGAGTTCTTTTTCTAAATAAAACCTTTTATATTTAATTTGTTTGGGCGGATTGTCATTTATGAGAACCTGTTATATTTAAGTGAAAAGAATCCTTTAGCCATTATTTTGTTGTCTGTTATATGTATAGATGTAGTCATTCATTAGCTGTAAATTTGATGACTAGTCTGTTCTTGGGTTATGGTTAGACGTCTATTAGATTTTCACTGACAGCCTAGACAGCCAGGCTATGTTTTGACAGCTATTAGACGTCTATTAGACATAAAATTGCTTGTTGGGAAGCGTTTGGGACATATGGTGGCCAGAGTACCCGCTATAAAATGTTTAAAAACAAAGATTTTCATCAATACGGAAGAATCCTGTCTGGCTGCTGATTCAGTTTGTCTGTCTGGCCTGAAACAGTTTAGTGGAAATGAAATTAAGTAAATATTGGTTGTTTAGTTCGGAGCTGTCGCTGACTGGTGATTGACAGACGCACACGCACCATGAGTGACAGCCTATCCTACAACATCTTGAAAGAGCAATAAATCTGACACAGCAATTAAAAAAAATAGCACAGTCAAGCCACATAGTCCTCTGAGAGAAAATGTCAAATAAAAAGAATCGAACAATCGAACAAATCTTTATTTTTGGCAGATCACGTAGAAAGGTAACTATTAGCTGTTCTGAAACTCTGTTAGGAGCAAACTACAGGAAAACCAACTTTTACCTGCTTAAATTAAACGATGCAGTGGTCTTTTGACATTTGATGAATTTAATATGGCAAGGCATCAGGTTTCCTGACATTTATATTTGCCGGATTTCAGTGCTGGGGAAATGCATTGCCCAGTTCTAAAAGAAGTTAACTAAGGCATAACAAGCATCTGCTTTGACTATCTGTTTTACAAAAAGCAGTATTTAAGTTAAAAATTGATCAATGACACTTAAAATCCAACAAAAGGAGCAATATTAGTGCTATTTGGTGGAAATCAAATGTCACGTATATGCAGATTTAACAGTCATAAGCATTTATATATATCAGTTTTTTTAATAATATTAAAAAAAAAAAGTCAGTTGAGCCATGTAGTTTTTATTAGTAATGGCAAGAGTTATTATTATTAATATATTATTTTAAGTTTTGATGCTTAACTTTCCACCAATGGTAGTGGTGTCAAAGATGGCAGGTTTCACAGACAAGGCTTAGTCCTAGACTAAAATTCATGTTTGAGCTGCTTTAACTGAAAGCCACTTGTACTGACAGATCTTAAAATATATTGCTGCCATTGTTTTGGTTAAGATGCACATTAGTAATTATTATTATTTTTTTTTCTATGGCACATGCCCCCGAACCCCCGTAACAAACACCATTTAGTGATCTTGATAATTATGAAATGCTGCATATGGCCATAAGAAGAGTAACTAAATGTGTGTGCGAGAGAGAATGTAAAGTGAGAATGTGATTCATTAAAATTGAGCAGTTTACATAGATAATGTTTTAACATAAGATCTAGCCCATCCTTTTAAACAGGATTAAGATCAGTCAGATTGATCAAAGTATTTGCGTAAAGACTTTTCAGTCTGATTGAGCAATCAAAAGTGAAATTTTAGGTTGCATGTAAAAACAGGCTCTCTTTTAGGGCTGGGCGATATGGAAAATAATATGCTGAGCCGATAAATGGTCCATGTGCCTCGGTTCAAATGCGTTTATAACTGAAGTCGTGTGTTTTTTTATATCGAAAATTTCATAATCTTTGGATAACAACTCGTGGTTAGTTTCACTACTGCTTTTACTTTCGTCGCAGCTTCACTAATTTTTTCCTCCTTGTGTCAAGTTTTGTTTGACAATAGCTTACAATGTGCAGTTGTAAATGTGCATGTACTTTGACGTGTACGGCACGATTATTTTGCGATTATTTCTGCTGTGTGATTGGCTGTTAGATATCCAGAGCTTATCATCCTTACTATCATCTGATGATTGAGAATGCCGCAAAATCTAAAGCACAGTTGAAAAGCCAGTGTGCATTTATTGATAGAAGCTCCTTGATGCCTTGCGAGAGAAGGCAAAAGCATTGAAATAGGGCTGTCATGATTCCTCTATTCAATTTAAGTACCTGATTTAAAAAAAAAAAAATTCTTGACTGCAATTTACCTGTGTCAGGTAACCGTCAAAGGATGTGTCCATTATGCGATGCCATCAACAGTCACTCTCTAGCGCATGCAGCAGAAAACTCCTCCAGGCCCAGCTGGAAGAATGTTATATTTATTATACTAACAAAATGAAGTTACTTCTGTTTCTGAATAAATAAAGCAGTAATCGATTTCATAACTAACAAGCATGACACTTTAAATAATTTTGTTTACAGTTTATTAATCTGTAATAAAATTGTATTAAATGGATGATGAAAATAATTTTAATCCAAGGAGCTCTAAAGTAATTATAGATTTTTTTTTATTTTTTTTATTTGAAACTCAAGACAGCATCAACTGAATTTATCGCACTTCATGTGTTGTTGACTCCATTGCTCTAGATCATTTACAATTGTTAAAACAATAAATTATTTAGGTTACAACTGTCTGAAGGGGAAAAAAATATGTGAATGAACAGTGAACAGACACATTTTTGCAGAATTCCATCATGGCATCTTACAGGGATAGTTCACCCAAAAATGAAAATTTGATGTTTATCTGCTTACCCCCAGGACATTCAAAATGTGGTAGACTTTGTTTCTTCAGTAGAACACAAATTATGATTTTAACTCCAACTGTTGCCATCTGTCAGCCGTATAATGCGTGTCAATGGAAATTTCATCTATAAGAGTAAAAAAAAAAAACATTTTAACATCCAAATTAAACCCTGCGGCTCGTGACGACACATTGATGTCCTAAGACATGTAGTGAACTTGACCGCAAAAAACTGATGAATGGCAAGATAAATTTCTTTTAACTGCATGGTGGAAGTGGCAGTTAATGGACAAAAGATGTACCAGTACCTCACCAAAAAGGTTAGTAGGTTGTATGTAAAACAAACATGTCAAAATGTTTTCACGTATACTACAAGCAAACTGACATGATTTATTGTGTCGTTTTTCATGCCGGAAGGTGCCTTTTATGTCGTCCGGATCGCCTGGTGAGTAAGTTCACCTAAAGTATATTAGCTGAAATAATATTTGGCAAATAGATAAACATAACATTTGTGTGTTCTGCTGCCTCTTTAACGTCAAGTATAAGGCTGAGTTGTCGGAAACTTAACGTTAACAGCAGCGAACTACTGTGAAATACTGAGGAAAAGTGAGATAGACAACACCATTGTTTAAGTGCATTATTTTCAGGTTTGTGAGCTGGATAAGGCTTTTTGGAGTCTTTGATTTGGATTGCAGTCGTTAATAACATCAACGAGGTGAATGAGCTGAAGTAAGCATTAGTTAAGCAGGCAAACATAATATATTGTATCTGGCAATTAAACTAAGCAGCAGAGTTAAGAGTTGATGCTTTTAAACAATCATCCGTCACTGTCTGTTCTTGAATTTGAGGGTTGATGCTTAAGGAGGAGGAGGAAAGGGTTGGCAATATGCCATTATTAATATAGCAAAGTTTTGCTTACTAATATTATAAATGTTATTTAATTTATTAAACTATAAACTTCACTATAAGAAAAATCTTCACCCTTCACCTCATCATTGTTAGTCATAAGTTCTGTTGTTGTATTGTAGTTTTTTCTATAAACTATAACAACACTAAAGGGCTGCTGTGACTGTCTATTACAGGAGCGTCTGTTCTCTAAGAAAAAAACATGGATGCTGAATATGAAGGGGAGAATTTTTGTCCAGTCACAGTCACTAACAGACTCTACTTCAGCATTTGCTGTCCATTTTGTTGAAATGCAGAATGAGGTAACCAAAAATATTTTTTATGACATTTGGCAGACACTTTTACAAAGCAACTTGCATTGTATTTAAGTTATTTTATTCATTTTTTATTAAATTATCAATCTTGCTCTACTGTTTGAGCTACAGGAATGCATTGTAATGAAAGAAGCTTTAGTGATTTCAATGTAATGGATTATCAGCTAATTATGTACAATCTCTGTAAGTCCATTCAGAATCAGATGTAGTAGTGCTTTTATTAACGTCAAAGTACATACGGCATCAAGTTTGAGAGTTACGCCTGTTTTACACATACTCCGTCTGCAGTGTGTATGTGGTGCATATTTTTTCTGTACCCATATAAAGAAGTTAGAGCTTTCACACTGCATGCGCATGCAGTACAACACTGCAGTGATCGTTTCTGCAGGAGTCTATTTTTGTTGTGCTGCACCATGCTGAATTAAAGCGACAGTGCATTGTTTGTATTAAAATAAAGTGTTGGTGCGAAAATCTAGTAATAGATGCATATAATTTAAAGTCTAATGTTTCAAAGTCATCACATGTGTTTTTGCCTCTGGTAAAGCAAGTAAAAATGACAACTTAACTTGCATTTAGATAAACAAGGAGACATAATGGATTGCACTCGTCTCTTTGTGGAGATGGAAAATCATTTATGACCCACATGATTTCTTGTAAAAAGATTTAACAGAGAAAGAAAAAACGAGATTTGTCTGTTTTCGCCTATTGTGAGTTTTAAAGGTCCCCTAGAACATGTTTTTAAAAGATGTAATATAAGTCTAAAGTGTCTCCTGAATGTGTCTGTGAAGTTTCAGCTCAAAATACCCCATAGTTTTTTTTTTTATTAATTTTTTTAACTACCTATTTTGGGGCATCATTAACAATGCACTGATTTACACTCGACGCCGCCCCCTTAAATCACGTCTTCCCTGCCACACGAGCTCTGGACTATATTACATTTACAAAGTTCACACAGCTAATATAATCCCCCAACTGGATCTTTACAAGATGTTCGTCATGCATGCTGTATGCATGCTTCGAATTATGTGAGTAAATTATTTATTTTGGATGTTAAACGTTTGATTCTCTATGAGTTTGAGGCTGTGCTCCGTGGCTAACGGCTAATGCTACACTGCTGGAGAGATTTATAGAGAATGAAGTTGTGTTTCTGCATTATACAGACTGCAAGTGTTTAAAAATGAAAATAGTGACGGCTTTTGTCTCCGTGAATACAGTAAGAAACGATGGTAACTTTAACCACATTTAACAGTACATTAGCAACATGCTAACGAAACATTTAGAAAGACAGTTTACAAATATCACTAAAAATATCATGATATCATGGATCATGTCAGTTATTATTGCTCCATCTGCCATTTTTCGCTGTTGTTCTTGCTTGATTACCTAGTCTGACTTACGTAACAGTCGGTGTTTTGTTGAGATTCGCCTGTTATCCGGAAGTCTTTTAAACAAATTAGATTTATACAAGGAGGAAACAATGGAGTTTGAGACTCACTGTATGTCTTTTCCATGTACTGAACTCTTGTTATTTAACTATGCCTAGATAAATTCAATTTTTGAATCAAGGGCACCTTTAATTCAAAATGTTTGTGATTTTAAGATATAGCATATATTTAAATGTTTTGCCACTTGCTTGAGCAACATAATATATAAATCTAAAGTAGGCCTATTACTTTATATAAATACAAAGTAATGAATAAAATGTTTAAATGTAGTGCGTTTAAACATGACATGAAAGAGTGTAGCCTATGTACAAAGAGAATCACAATGCTGACAAGCCATATTGAGTTACAACTTTTGGATCTGAAATAAACATAAGTAAATGCTGTGTTTGTAATGACAGCCACAGATCAATTGCGCACTGCAAACATACAGTAGCATATGTGAAAGCACAAGAGTGTGTGCTGCTCCTGCACTACAAACGCACTGAAAACTGAGTATGTGTGAAACAGACGTTAGGGCAAACTCTGCAAAAACCAGTCTGAAAAAGAATGTATTTTTTGTTGTGCTTTCAGGTTCATTCCGAGATCAACCCTGATGGCATCAAACACCAAAATCACGGATCAGATGGAAATCTGGAAAGGTCCAAAGAAAAGCATCAGCCTGAATCCCTTGTGGTGTTTCTCATTGAAAAGATTGTCAACTTTGACTTGCAAAATTACTGAAAATGTAACACAACACAAACATTTACTGTATTTTCATTGTGCAAGATTTTTTCAATCAAGGTTAGCTTGCGTTAGCTATAGTTTGCATGAGTTTTGTGGCACTGTACCATTTAAGCCTGGGGTCTCAAACTCAAATTGGCTGGGGGCCATTGCTGTGATTGTCACCTTATAGGAGGGCCATTATAACGTGCAAGTGCAAGAAAGTGCAACATTTCTGAAATATTTACTTCAAATTTCATTACTAAAATATTTTTTTGCCATACTTAACAAAAAATGTAAACAAAAGTGTCTTTATCATTGTTACATACAGTATTCATTTTTAACAGTTAGTGCAAATATTTTCCCTTACTTTATTTTATCTTAAAGGATTAGTTCACTTTTAAATAAACTTTTCCTGATAATTTACTCACCCTCATGTCATCCAAGATGTTCATGTCTTTCTTTCTTCAGTCGAAAAGAAATGAAGGTTTTTGATGAAAACATTCCAGGATTATTCTCCCTATAGTGGACTTCAATGGACTCCAAACAGTTGAAGGTCAAAATTAGTTTCAGTGCAGCTTCAAGGGGCTTTAAACGATACCAGACGAGGAATAAGAGTCTTATCTAGAGAAACCATCAGTCATTTTTTTTCAAAAATTTAACTGTTTATGCTTTTATAAACACAAAATATCACCTTGAACGTGCTTCTTCTTTCCACATTCTTCAAAATGCTTACGCTAAATGTCCTACACCTTCCCTATTCTACTTATGGAACGAACGCAGCGTCAGTTTCTTTTTTTTCCCTGTAAGTAGAATAGGAAAGGCGTATGACATTTAGCGTAAATGAAAAAAATGCATCTTTACGCATGCATGGACAGCTTCTTGAGACTCCAGAGACACCAGCAGCTTCAAATACCTGTTTGCTGCTCAACACTGACTTTTTTTAGAGCTGCCCTTTTAATACAATTAATTTTTTTGACAGGAACTTTCATTAAAAAGCCTTTATATGACCGAGTTCTGCTGTGCTCTAAATCACTCACAAATCTTATGATAATTTGATAATCTCCATTCAGTTTCACACAATATTAGTTGTTTTCATGCCTTTTGCACAACATTGGACCATTTCATGCTTTTCATCTTCAGAAAGATCTTTCTTCCTCCTCATATTGCATCAGAACTGTGACTTGCTTAATAATGTGGAACAACCTCTAAGTAGGGTTTTCATAGATCTGGCAAATGATTTTGTCTGAGATTGATACCAGTTAAATAAATAAATAAACATTTTCTTAGAAAAACTAAAATCTGAATGTTTATTGTACTGAAATCTTACTGATATGTCACTTGTATAATAATTTGGAACACAGTGTATGTTCAAATCATGGCTTGAATGAAATCTGTATCATATTCCGTTTCATAGCAATCATGTCTAAACTGTACTGTCTGCCGAGACGGGCAATTCCAGAGGCCAGAGGTAACACTCATTGTATGATTGGGACGGAGAAAAGGCCACCTTTGAAACAAGACGATACCTGATTGGTCAGAACTCCTCAAAGAGGTGGGACAAACACCTAAGATTAAATAGTCACATCACAAGACAAAGACTAGGAACTAGAACGAAGACGAAACCAAGATGGAGACAAAGGACAGACAAGCAGCTCATTCAAGCCATCCAACTTTTACTCACTTTTCTTTTACTTTAACTTTCTTTTTCGTTGAGAGTCTCATGCTCTAAGCAGGTTCTAAGTTAAGTTTTGCCACAAAGTTTAACCAACGACTTTTGCCGCCTCAACTTTAAACTCCAGCCACGACAAGAGACTTCACTTCATTTGCCAGCACACTCAAACGTGATTGGTTTTTACCTAACAACAATCCGGACCTGAAAAGATCCTACAAATCATCGACTCGGAAAAACCCTTTTCTCCAAGCTGAGGAAACCGACGAGGAGATTTCCATTAAAGTCGACATGCAAGTATCTCCAGATTCTAAAGCTGAACTGGTGCATTAAATTAATGATTCATGGTTCATTAAGGTCAGGTCAATACTTTGCTAGAAATCATGCTCATCATTTCATTCTCCCTAAAACTCTCATTTTCTTTTCTTTCTTTCAACGTGTATGAATGTTTGAGTGTGTTTGTGTTAGATTAGTTTGTGTTAGAATAAATAAAGTCTCTTGAAGATTTTTAAAGAAAGTGTCTTGTATTATGTGCTTGTAAATTTAATGTCTTAAACTGTTGATCTTGTCTTGTTAATTAGTGTTTTCACGATAGCTGGTTATTCATTTCCGCTACAAGAGCTTATTGCGGTCCAAGCGAATGAACGCTGGACGATTCAGTTGCTTCGTTGTAAACTAAATTACTCTTTATAATTCCCTATAAATTAATTATTTCATTTGAACTGATTTGTTCCTACATGGGCAAGATCGCAAGTGTGGGTATTTGGACAGGGCATGTGTGTGAGGTCCCCTGAGATAGCATGCACATGAATGGGGTTAACTCAGCATTGCTAAATGTGATTGGTATGCAATAAAAAAAAGTCAGGGAAGTAACAATTCACTGGATTGGTTAAAGAGCAGCATAAAATATGATTTTCTCTTCTTTTTTTTACTTGACTTCAGAGTTGAAAGTGGGCTTAAAGAATACATGGACTTAATGGGTACACCAACCCTCATTCTTGAGTCGTACAGTCAAGTTGTGAGTGATTAGATCTCAAGTCAAAGTCAAGTCATATTCTTCATTTAATTAAGCAAGTCTCAAGTCCATAAATTTGTGACTCAATTCAAGTCATGTGACTTGATGTGCTGCTCCTCGTGAACTGTTGCCATTTAAATGCATGGAGCATTTCAAACTCCATCTGTGCATCACTGTTTCCAACTGCTTTCAATGAAAAGTAGCTAAAACTTGTCACTTAGATGATGTCATACTGGCGAATCTATTTAAAGATGAATAAAAACAGCGGGCGAGTATCAGAATCTACATAAGGTTTTTGCAAGAAGTTACTTGATTTGTCGCTAGCCGATTTCGTTTGAAAAATGTCTCGAGGGGCGGGGAAGTGACTAAATCTAGCAACAAAATTGCTAAATTGTCAACAATGCTCTGCATATGTTGTGGGTTTGGGTTGCTTATAACGTTCATCTGGGAATGCAACGTGCACCATTTCAACAGATTTGTAACACAAATTTATAAACCTACAGCGACAGGAAAATGTCAGTATGTTTCTAGATATACAAACTGTTCATTGCAATTTCAAAATAAAGGTTTAAAGGTGTGGCAGTGACTATGACTGAAAGTGAACTACTCATTCAAATGACTATGAATGAGAGTCAGTGAGATCTGTGTATTATGAGTTCAGATATCAAAATAATCATTGTCCCAATATAATAATGTTTAAATCATGATCAGAAATTAATTGGAACTAAACTTTTTAGGTCATAATAGTAATAATAATGGAATCAAATGCAACAAAGCACCAGGAAATGACAGAACAATGCAAGATGCCTTCAGCCACTCTATTTAAAAGGGTCTCTGGTAGGGCTGGGACAATACTATCAATGCATCATTATTCCTAGATCATTTCTGATATTTTCCAAATGCATCGCAAATTGATTCTAAGCTTAGTTTTTAACAGCAGAAGGCACTCTAGGCTATTTTTTAATCGAATGCTCAAATGCTCACGAAGAAGAGCACCCATGCGTTCGGCTAAGTCTGTCATGTATTTGCATCTCAGATTTTGCTTTTATGATGTGAGATTAATGTAAACAGCCCACTGCAAACACACTTATAATTCACTTCAACCCTTTTGAACTTTATGAATTATTTTACAGAAGGTTCAAGTGTGTGTAAGGAATTGGGAGCAAGGTTGGAATTGGAACCATGGAGTACGGCTGTTTCTAAAGCACGCAGTGCCATCTGCTGTTGAAAAACTAAGCTCAGAACCGATTTAAGAGTGATTTAGATCCAGAGTCATTTCTTGATTCGCAATGCATTGATGTATTGTCCCAACCCTAGTCTCCAGGGCCGGTTGGTGGTCTTTTCAAAAGCATTTCCTATATGTACTGAATGAAATACCTGTGAGATATTAAATAATTGTGTGTTCATTTTTGTCTTACAGCAATTTTTAGCTTTAAGCCACATCTTGAAAATGGCAGAAATGATTGGAGGTCTGAATTTGGTGTTACTTGGAAAAATAGGAGCTGGGAAGAGTGCATCAGGAAACACAATCCTGGGACGAAAAGCTTTTGAATCAAAGGAAAGTTTCACCTCTGTCACACAAGATCTGGCTGTTGAATCTGGGACTGTCTGTGGACGACAGGTCACTGTTTATGACACACCAGGATTATTTAACACAAAGCTTAGTGAGGAAAAGGTTCTGCAGATATATGCAAATGTTCTTCAGAGATGTGAATCAGGTCCCTGTGTGTTTCTGCTGGTCATCAAAGCTGACAGATTCACTGAAAAAGAGAGAAAAACTGTGGAGAAGATTGAGGAGCTGCTGGGAGAAAACCGCTTGAAGAAAACCTGGATTCTCTTCACTGGAAGAGATGAACTGGAGGAAGAAAACATATCAATTGATGAATTCATCAATGAGACTGAACCACTGAAGAGACTCGTTCAGAAATATGATCAGAGATACCATGTGTTCAACAACAAGAAGAAAGGACCTAATGGACAAGTTCCAGAGCTGCTTTCAAAAATAGATGCAATAGGTGAGTGAGTCGTTATTATACTATTATTATTATTATATATTATTATAAAATATTATTGTTGTGACCAGGGTGGGCGAGAGCCGTGAGAGAACGACGCGAGGCCGGTGGTGGAGAGTTAATGAGCTCCACCTGGGAGGCGCACCGGCCTTGAGTCTCTCACGGAGGAGCTCCGGGAGCAAAAAAGGAGGAGCGACGACAGTGAAGGACGAGAGAGGACCAGGCCTTGATATTATTTTATGTTTTATTATGTTTTGTGTGGCCGGCAGACGTCCGCGAGGCATTACTTTCGTTTTGTTCTTTGTTTATTTTATATTAAAGTTTGGTTGAATGTTCGCCGGTTCCCGCCTCCTTCTTCCCGTATATACGAACTGTGTTACAATTATATAAATATTTGGGGGTAAAGAATATTTTCACTCAATAGATTCACTCACTGGGACTGAATGAGTGAAGTGTTAAACATGGTATTCAATTTGTTTGTTTTGTTTTGTTTTTTGTTTTTCTACAGAAAAAGGAGCAAAACCGAAGAAGACTCTAGTGAAGGGAGGAAAACTAAAATGCATTCCTGTCTCCAGATTAACTGTGCAGGAGCCGCCGAGGTGGAAGATATTAGGTGAAGAGTTAAAATACTCCATCAAAAATATTTTAATGATTTGCTTTATCTTGCATTTATATAGTTGGGTAATTATATTAAATATATTTTGCAAAGCCAATATCAATATGTGTAGCATTGAAATTGCTTTTGAATGTGTGCTCGCTTTTCACTTTTGCTTTCACTTATGAATTTGAGATCTCGCATACTACCGCAGCAAGCCCAACAAAGCCCCTTCATGGAGATCTATAGAATGAGTTATTCATTTTAATGACTTGATTATAGTTCAGGGCTGGTAATTGTAATGCAGCTAGTTTGATCTCTGCAGTTCACAACTGTGTTCCTGATTAAGGAATAGGTGAATTTTGTGCTGCATGATATATTGTTTTAGAATCAATATCATAATAGTCACATCGCAGGATGTGCAATGTGAAGTATGGGATCATAGATCTGTGATCTTTATGGACCAGATTTGGGGAATAATTGCAAAGTTTAAACATAATAGAGTAAAAATTTGTGTTCCTATAAGTTTAAACATTCAAGCTCAAGAAGACACGAAAGAGAACTTGAACTAATGCCCCATTTTCTGTGCAGAGAGAACATGAATAAATTCAGTTCTCTTTCTCGTCTTATTGTACTTGAATGGACACAGACATGCAAAATTATGTTGAAATTCCAGTTTTGGCGAGTATCCTTGGCAAACGGTTGGTTATTTCTTAAGTTAATGAAAACATCTGAGAATAAAAACGGATGTGTATCATTTATATTGGATCCGTGCAGCCCAATAAACCCGCTACTTTCGGTGTCATTAATGTTAATCAAACAACAAAATACAAAAAGAAAACACTTTTGCAGCTTTAACAAAGCTTACTATTGTATTTATATTTAATATTATAATTAATTAATACAGTGAAGACTATGCCACTTTACATTTGAATATTACATTTCTATACATGAATAGTGTTAGACTTGGCTAAAAAAAACATGAAGCATTGCTTATATCATGTATATCTTTGTTCTACTGTATATATGTACTTTTGTTTATTATTTTACATATTCACTACCCAACAAAACCACCCTATTCTTGAATGCTTAATTCTTTCCATTTGGAGCTATTCAAATCATCTGGTGAAATTGTTTTCAAATCGCAATATATCGCAGAAACACAGTATCGCAATGTCATCTCTTTCCAGGTCTTAGTCTTATATCTGCTCTCTCTATTGTATATCATCAGATGAAGAGAGCCTTTGGGGCATCAGAGAGACCCTTGAGACTGATGAGCTAGAAACCTCCAGACGGATTGTTCTTCTGGGTAAAACTGGAGTTGGGAAGAGTGCATCTGGAAACACAATACTGGGACAGAATAAGTTTAACTCTGTGAGGAGTTTGAGTTCAGTAACTCGTGAATGTTCAGTTTCTCACACCACTTTTTCAGGCAGATCTGTGTCTGTAGTTGATACTCCTGGATTCATTCACACACACATGAATCCTGAAGAGTTAATGACAGAGATAGCCAGAAGTGTTTATTTATCCAGTCCTGGACCTCATGCTTTTCTCATTGTGATTAATCTGAGTATAACATTCACTGAACATGAGCAGCAGATCACAGAACAGATTAAAACACTGTTTGGTCAGGAAGTGTTAAAATACTCCATCATTCTCTTCACTCATGGAGATCTGTTAGATGGAGAGTCAGTAGAGAAATTCATTAAGGAGAACAGTAAATTAAGAGATCTAGTTGATCAGTGTGGAGGCAGATTTCACATCTTCAACAATAAAGATCAGAGAAACAGACAGCAGGTGAATGATCTACTGCAGAAGATTGACACAATGATAGAGCAGAATGGAGGAGGACACTACAGTAATCAGATGCTTGAAGATGCTCAGAGATTCAGACGAGAGGAAGAAGAGAGGAGACCGAGAGAGGAAGAGGGGAGAAAACAACAAGAGGAGAAACAAAGACAAGAGGAGATTGAGAGAGTGAGAAAAGAGACAGAGGAGAAAATCAGAGCAGAATTTAAAGGTCCACCAGCATTTTTACTAGAAAGACTTAAACAAATGAGACAGAGAGAGGAAGACAGAAAACGAAGAGAGGAGGAACAACAGGAGATGTTTGAGAGATTCTTTTGCCACCTGGGTTCGCCAAGGAGACATAAGGCAATGCTTATGGAAATGGAAATGGAAACATATATTGAAATGCAGAGAAAACGACGAGAGGAGAAACAAAGGCAAGAGGAGATTGAGAGAGTGATAAAGGAAACGGACGAGAAAATCAGAGCAGAGTTTGAAGGTCCACCAAGATTTTTACTAGAAAGGTTTAAGTCAATGAGACAGAGAGAGGAAGAGGAGAGAAAACAAATGGAGAAACAAAGACAAGAGGAGATTGAGAGAGTGAGAAAAGAGGCAGAGGAGAGAATCAGAGCAGAGTTTGAAGGTCCACCAAGTTTTTTACTAAGAATATTTAAGTCACTGAGACTGAGAGAGGAAGTGGAGAAAACACAACGAGAGGAGAAACAAAGACACAATGATATTGAGAGAGTGAGAAAAGAGACAGAGGAGAAAATCAGAGCAGAGTATGAAGGTCCACCAAGATTTTTACTAGAAAGACTTAAAGCAATGAGACTGAGAGAGGAAGAAAGGATACAAAAAGAGGTGGAACGACAGGAGGTGTTTGAGAGAGTCTTTGACCACCTGTGTTTACCAAAAATGCGTGTGGAAATGCAGAGAAAACAACAAGAGGAGAAACAAAGACAAGAGGAGATTGAGAGAGTGATAAAAGAGACAGAAGAGAGAATCAGAACAGAGTTTGAAGGCCGACCAAGATGATTGAGACACACTTAAATCAAGTCAGAAAGATCAAGAGAGAAAGCTACAAGCGGAAAAACAAAGACATTTCATGGACCATCAGTATTTCTACTAGAGAAAGAGAATCAAGAGTATAGAATGTGAACTAGAAGCAAGATTGAGAAGTGACATAAGAAAATTTAATATGGAATGTGTCTTTAGTTGATACTCTTGGATTCTTTGACACACTAATGAAACCTGATGAAGAAAGAAGTGTTTATTTGTCCAGTCCTCATGCTTTTCTCAGTATGAAATGAGGAAAAAATTCAAGAATCAAGCAATGGAGTTCAATCCATTTTTTCAGGGTTCTGCATCATATATAGTTTAGAAGAACTAATGGAGCAGGAGGAAATAAAGAGGAACATAACTTGAGTGATGAAGACAGATGAGAGAAGAGTATAATCAGTGAAGAATAAAAGAGGATTCAACCATTATACAATTGGCTAAAACCACTGCTACATGCTTTGCCAAACTGCTGATAAAATCAGCCTGAGAAACTCATCATCATCACGTTCCTCACTGCTGTGATCCAGCTGGAGAATCTGGGAACAGTACAGTATAAAACACCAGAACAACTGTACACAAACATTTCTGCATCCAGATGACGAGACGCTCTGGATCAGAGACCGTAAGGTAGAATATTTAATATAATAGTAGATTAGTGTTTATTTTAAATTGAGATTTTGAAATGTATTGTATGAGGTCAGTTGTTCAATCATCATTCTCTCTCATTTGTGTCCACAGAGCAGAACGGCTTCTATCAGCACTATTCAGCAGTTCAACACAGCTAAACTCGTTTCATTGTTTCCGGCTACATGATGATTAGGTGAGCTCTCTCACTACTTTTTCCTATGGATTCTTTTCTGCTATTATTAAAGTCCCCCTGTAGTTTATAATTTCATCCCTTAAAACTCATCTTTGACAATTAAAATGACATTTTGAAACTTATTTTTTAAAATTCTTCATGCCTTATAATAGCTTGAATGTAACTCGACACCCTTGGTTTATTTAGTATATGGCTGTTTCTCAATATCTTTCAGCGGTCTTGCATCCTTGTGTTTTTGCTCTACGTCATCATCAACCGTCAAAGTTCATTTCCATGGTGCATTCCAAACGGGATATATCGCCCTCTGAAGGGCACTTCGGAGTGAAAATAATCATGGCCGTCATATTGAAGGGTCGTTCCAAACCGAAGTGCTCAAAACTGGTCACTTCAAAGGGCCCTTCGGAATGAAGGATTTCGAAGGGTACAACTGATGGACACTTCGGGCCCCCATGATCCTTTGCACAGGGAAGTTGTTTGACGTCACAGAATGGGTACAAGAGGCTCAGAGTTCAATTTTCCTGGTTTTGGCTTCAGTTCAATGAATGCAAGGCGGTGCCGGCAAGATGGCGGTGTGAGCGCACTAACGTTTTGGAGCTGTTCACCTTCAGACTTGCATATTAGTGATTCATAGTTACGTAAAGTATATTTTTGGAGATACTTTAATGCAGAGTTAAGTGCACCGTGTCATCTTATTGTTAAGCTTGTATTGTATAGAATTCTTACCTCTTAACGACACGCTTGGGGAAAAACCTCGGCTAACAGCATCGCTAGCTAGCATCCCACAACTACTGCAGCATGCAGGTATCGACGGACAATCCGCTTGTCAGCAACCTACACGACTACTGCATGGCAGATGTTCCTGTGATCTCCCTCGGGGACCCAGATTTCCCCCCTCTCCCCATAACTCCTTCCACAACTCCCTCCAAACCTCCTGCACCAAAAAAATTGAAGCTGCAGCGCTCCGTGGATCTAGACAGTGAAGGTATTGTGCAGAGAATCTCAGTCATCTTCAACACGAGAATCGACTCTCTGGAAAAGAGTGTGGAGAAAATGATTTCCAACAACACACTGAAGATTGAGGGGCTAAATAAGAGCCTGCGGTGAGATCAGTGAAGTGAAAGGTAAAGTGACACACATTGATAACCGAGTCAGCGTGGCGGAGAAAAAGACGAGCCTACTGGAACAATGAATTACTGAGCTGGAAAACTATTTGCGACGGTGGAAATTGCGACTCTTCGGTGTGGCTGAAAACAAAGACCTATTCCGCCAAGAGGTTATACACATCTGTCAGTCCATCCTGCCGGAACATAAGGCCAAACTTCCTGATGTTATTGACTCAGTGCACCGTCTTGGCCAACTAAAGAAAGGTGCCACCAAGCCTCAAGGGATAATTATACAGTTTAGTGCTCGTATTTACCGTGATGCTGTCTGGAAGGCTGCAAAGAAGTCCACTTTCCTGCAAAAAAACAAGCGACGTTTTGCCGAAGACCTGTCCCCAGCAGTCAGAGAACGAAGGATGCAGCTGTGGCCACTGGTGGCTAAAGCACAAGAACAAGGGAAAGCTGCTTACTTCGTTGGAGGTCGAGCCTTTGCCAAAGGGGCTGAACTGTTTCCAGATACCTGATTGTGGTAAATGTCACAACTGTCAATATGTGCCTTAGGTCGAGTTAAGCTATAATATCCTAAATGCTCATTATTCACTGTGTGTATATTTTTCTATCTGTTCTGAGAAATTTTTCAGCTATTTTTATAAAGGTTGTTGAGCTCTTTAATGACACTCAACTGAATATGTTCACAAGACAACGTCTATTACATCCTGTTTAATTATTTGCAATGTTCTATATAGCATTTTATGTCTATTAGTTGCTAATATCTGGTATGTATTAAGTTGTCGACTGAGAACCTAGGTATCTCCTTAGTTTTCAGTGTTTCTGTCAGGGTTCTGTCACTTCTGTCTAGTTTATTCCTTGGTTATCCCCCCCGGCTCTGCTCTTGTCTATTATTTGTTCTTTCTGTATTAATGCCTCTATTTGTGTGTTCTTACTGTTTGTATCAAGATTAAAAAAAAAAAAAAAGTTCAATTTTCCTACCTATAAATGTATAATATAGTATTTTTCTATACTACTGCAATATTTATATGAGTTAGATTTCGTACAATAATAAATAAACTAACGTTAAACAAAATGCGTGTTTTTTGGGGGGTTAACCAGCACACAAAATGTGCGACAAAGGCGCTTCCTTGATTGTCTCGTTAAGATGACACAGAAGTACGTTCCAAAAAAAGAGTTTTTTTTTTACCCCTACACCTTCATCCCTTCGAAGCTCTCACTCCGGAGGGTAAACCCTTTGAAGGGATTAGGGCATAGGGATGAGCCCTTCCGAATGGAACGCAGGGCCAATTCTCAAGAACGCAAGAACAGAGGGCGCATGAAAGTACACGGATGTGTTCTTGATATCGAGGATGCATCGAATGCAAACTTGAGAGAATCGAACCGTTAAAAGACGCTGCGGGCGGTCGACATACAGAAGCCTGCAAGCTTTAATGTTCTTGTTCTCACTTATGAGATTCCCACTACAAGCTCACAAATACGTGACGGCTCGTGAAAGTAAACTGTTTGTTTTGCTTAATTTTAATAAAGTGATAACCTGAAGAAAGTCTGCAGTATTTTTATTGGAACATAAAAAATAATCTTAACATTGACAAAGCATGTAACACAAAGGCTACTCATTTTCATAAATACACGCAGTGAAATAAAAATATATAAAATGATATGAAAACAATGACTATAATAATTGTGAAAAAAATCTTTTAATAGGTTATGACAATTGTAATGTTATGTTGTATTTATTGTGCATTAGCCACTTAATATGCTGGGACAGTTAGTTGAGTAACAAGATCACAGCACATCTCAATTCTCAAATGATGCGTTCTGTGTCCTCGTGTCCTTCCGAGTTCGTTCTTTCAAGGTCGCCTGGCAAGACCGGTCTCCACGAGAACGCAAGTCCGTTCTCTGCATACTTGGAATTGAGAAACAGCCTATGTGTTTTAATGAATATGCAAATTGGTCCCAGCCTCCACTCAATCACACCAGTTTGGACAGTGGAGAAAACCCCACCCCTACAGTGACATGATTGTACATGTTTGTGATGGCAGGAAACAGGGGTGAGGTTTCTGAGACTGTGGCTGCATCCAAAAACCTAGATAGCTGTCTTGCTGCCTCGCTGTCTTATAAGAGAATGACTTGTAAGGCAGCGTTTGTGCATGAAGGCACCTCATGAAATTGATTTCAGACAGACTTCTGAGGCAGCATAACGGTTTAATGATCTGCAGCAATATAGCGCAAGCTTTGGTGAGAACTAAACAAATATTTAATTATTACCGTAGTAATTTCTCGATAGAAATTATATCAAAATTGAAATGTTGGTCAAAATCACAAACTGAGCAGCAAACGCAACTTTTGTATATGCCATCTTTATTTTTCTAGCTCAACTGTCACAGAATGGAAAGCACGGGATTCTGGGATATCAAAGGCAGCTAAGGATACATCTATGCTTCCTTCAAAAATCGATCTGAGGAAGGTATCTCATGAGACAGGAAGTGGAGCTAACATTGGATTCGGACATGCCTTGATGCCTTACTACCTTGAAATGTGTCCTCAGAAGGCAGCATTTTCCAGTTTTCAGACGCAGCCTGTATTTCGTTCACTGCAGTTTTAAAGGATTAGTTCACTTCAGAATTAAAATTTTCCTGATAATTTACTCACCCCCATGTCATCCAAGATGTTTATATCTTTCTTTCTTCAGTTGAAAAGAAAATTTTGATGAAAACATTCCAGGATTATTCTCCATATAATGGACTTCACTTTACAGTGTGCCTCTGGATTGTGTGACTGGCTGCTGAGGCATGAATCTATGCCAGCTGACCCTGAATGCCTCTGCATTATTCAAGAAAAAGCTTGTTCAAACCAATGCCGCAGTATGCATGAGATTGCATTACATTGGAGAATTCAAACAACGTGCAGAGCGTGCATGAGAATGGTTTCTGCGAGGAACGCTGTGATGAGTTTAACAATGCTTACCACGTGGATCATATAGATCATATTCAGACCGGAGCAAGCGCTTTTCAAGGTTTAATAGACATATTTACTTAGTATTTACATATATACTTTTGTGCTCTAAACATGAACCAGCACTGTGCGTGCACTTATTTAATCACGGATATTCAGCTGTTTTATTAACATCTTTCCGAAACACTGATTAAGCGATTACACAAGACATGATATATATTTCGGTAAGTTGTACTGTATCTTTTAACGTAGCTTTAGATCAGGGGTGTCAAACTAATTTTAAGCTAAGGGCCTGATCGGAAAAAATGACACCATGTGCAGTGCACTGACAATTAATTGAATATTAACCACAAACAACAAATACATTTTGAAAGAAAGCAAAAAAAAAAAAAAAAAAAAAAAAAAAAAAACCAGTTTAAACTGCATTTAATAGGTTATCAGAAATTTCAAATTAACACTGATTCCTTATCAAAACTATTTACTTTTCCATTGAAGTGTTTTTTGATTTTTTTTTATATTAATAAGTAAGCTATAGTTGGTCAGCTAAGAAAGATGCTACAAACTGTTTTGTGTGCACACAATTGCACTAAATGTGAACCATAAAGGCACAATATATTAAAACTGCACACACATTACTGCACAATTTGAAAAACTGCCCTTAACATCTTTATATAATAATTCCTCTGAAATGGAATAACTTCTCATATAATCTAAAAAAATCTACTTATGTCAATAAGTAAACTTGGCATACTTAGCTAAAGTCAATGAAAATTAATCATTCACTCTGAATATGGACATCAAATATAAACTAGAAATGAGAGCATTTCATTTAACAAAGAAAATTCTATTGCATTTGTAATGCATGACATTACAAAACACATATAATGATTTGCTTCCTGAAACCTGACATCTTTTTTCTTCAACCAGTGCATCAACATCAGGGACCAGTTTTTGGGTAGTTGCCACTCTCATAATGTAATTTAGATGTCTTTGTGTCAGTCGAGAGCGCAAGTTGGACTTAATGTTCATCACAGAGGTGTGTAGTTCCGAACATGCTGAGGATTTTGGAGGCAAAGACTGGAGCCATATCCAAATACTCACACTTGCGGTCTTTGCACTTGACCACTCGTCTACTTGTATGACGTATTTCCTGTATTTGGCCCAAGTGGACATGAAGACTGCAAGTGTGTAGAACTTTTGATTGCCCGATGGGACACACTTATAGTCTTGCAAAAAATGCCAGCGTTTACAGCTTTTTTTATTATTATTTTCAGTACTTTGCATTTTAAAATATACTTGTCTGTTCAGAGGTTCCTGTGTAACTAACAAAAGACACTATTTTAAAAGTGTGGTGCTTCTTTAAAGGATTAGTCCACTTTTAAATAAACTTTTCCTGATAATTTACTCACCTCCATGTCATTCAAGATGTTCATGTACTTCTTTCTTCAGTCGAAAAGAAATTAAAGTTTTTGATGAAAACATTCCAGGATTTTTTTCCTTATAGTAGACTTCAATGGGCACCAAACAGTTGAAGGTCATAATTAGTTTCACTGCAGCCGCACATAATGGGCCTAAGTAACTATAAAGTTTACTCTATTATTCTTCCAGTTCACCAGCCACTTACTTGCATATATTTCGGGAGAAATTGATGAATTCACCTGCTGTAAATCCGACTGACAGGACTCTGTGAACTGCAGCGCAAACTAAGATGGCGGCGCCCATCTCGCATTATAGATCAAGATAAAGATCATTTATAAAGGTTTTAAAACGACAAAGCACATTCACTTACACATATTTGAGAATCGGAATATCATTTAGTTGATGACTTGATATGAATAAATGTCAGCAAATTATATTTGTTATTGCTGCTTCCACTGATGTCTGACATCAGTGTGTATTTTATAAACTCTAAATATATTGTTTTAATGGTGCTTATGCGTATTTAAATGTCTGAAACCTTAAAAGAAACATTATGTGGCTGAAAACGCTGCATAGCTGTGATATATGACAAGAGCTGCGCGCGTCCGTCTCGCAGCCAGAGCGCGAAAGTACAGTTTGAATCATGGTAAGCAATTTTGCGAATATTTTAAATATAAAAGGAAAAACTAAATAATAGCGATCCATCTGTCATACTTGTGTTATTGTTGCTGCGTTCAGCGCTCGTGACACGCAAGACGTGTCGCCATGGAAACATTAAAGGCAAACGTTCTAAAATAACGGTCGCCTTAAAAAAACTCACTCTGGGGGGACAGTTTGAATATTTTAAACTCACGCTCGAAAGGGTTAAAACACGTGTACTCTATTTTTTATGGTTTTGTACAATAGTTGTTTAATGTTGTTTGTTTGATTTCCACATAAAGCTGTGTTAACTAGCTTGGAGCGTGGAGAACTGCCACGAACACAAATAGCCTACACCTATTTACATTTTTGTTTTACCCCAAGATGTTCTTTAGATACTGCACTAACTTTCTACAATACACTACAGTTATTATAGATTATAGATACAGATAAATATCAATAAAATAAATATAAATTCTGTATCCAGATAAATGAGCTATTATCACTGTTGCTTAAACTCAAATAACTTAAACTCAAAAAATAAAAAAATGTTAAAATAGACTTATATTCTCCAAGTTGTTCTGGAAAACTTTAGATATCAGAGGTCTCACTTGGTCACAATGTCTTTTTTGTCTTGTTGTTAAATACGTGGAATCTGCCCTCATATTTCTGAATGAGTTCCTTCAAGCTTTCAGTCTCATTAATGAATTCATTCATTGTCAGTTTTGCAATAGTATATATCAGTTAGTTCAAACTTTAACCTGTAGAGGGCAGTAATACACTTAGCAGTGTCTACACTGCCAGAATTCTAATAGAGAAGAAGAAGACGAAGAGAGCATTGCTGCGTCCCAATTCGCCTACTTATACTACACCCTAAAAGTATGTACTCTTTCTGTGAACAAAAAGTACTTACTTTTGAGTGTGTAGCAAAAGAGTTTTTTTTTTATTTTTTTTATTGAAGGTAACATTGGGTACAAACGTGTAAAACCATCAATATACAAACAAATATTTATACAGACATACCATACCAGAAACAAAGAACAACAACAAAAAAACAAATAAATAAAAAAAAAAACAAAAAAAAAAAAACATACATACATAGAGGTGGAAAAAAGAGAATATTAAGAGGATTCGGGAAATAGGTCATAATATTTATACAAAAGTTTTCCATTCTTCTTGTTCTTTACAAGCTTGTGTGATTTAAGAAGCATATTAAGTTCCAAAATATAATGTTTAAAACATAAGGAAGACTTATTAAATTTCTGCTTGTGTATACAGAACTTAGCATATAAGATTATAAAATTTAATACAAACTCCAGGGTGCCATCTTGTGGGAAACAAAAGTAACAAATAATATCTTTCAGGGTGAATGAGTGAGTTATATTTTGAGATTGGAGAAAGTGAGTACCCAAATCTTCCCAAAACCTTTTGGTAACTGGACAATTAAAGAATAAATGAGGAATGGTTTCAGTGTCCTGTTTACAAAAGCTGCAGCATGTGTCAATGTCTCGAAACTTATGGAGTTTCTTTTGTGTCTTTTTTACTCAAACAAACATATTGTGTATAAAATATTTTGTAATTAAAAAATATATATATTGCAAAAAAAGTCTTCTTAAGGCTCAAAAATAAAGAAGTTGATAACAGAATTATTTGCAGTGCGTGTAAATCTTTGAAAACCTTTATTTTTCCTTGTGCACTTCGAGAACTTTTCATCCCAAACCCACACATTTTGCTCTCTTTTCTGCTGTCTTTTTTGCGGGTCAAAATATTTTGCTTGCGAGGTGAATAGGTTTGCAAGCTGAAAAGTTTTGCAAGTTGAAAAGTTTTGCGAATTGAAAAGTTTTGTTTGCACGTGAAGCTGTAGCTCAGTGGGCGGTCTCTACCAACCAGGATGAAAGCCATTTTTCTATTGGTCACCCTCGATTGAAGTGACAAGTTGGCCACGCCCACTACGGTTTCCAGCCTCTGCTGCTGCCACCGAGAAGATAAGAGAAGCGAGAATGGCGAGCAACAGGTCGTTTACTGGGTAAGATAACTAATTTAATATCATAAACGCAGTGACAAGTGAACTGAATGAGTCTCTCTTCTTATGCTGTCCCATTTAAATACTTAAAGTTGGCTAGACCAGTCTGTAGTTAGTGTTACCGTTGACTAGATTTTATTAACGTTAGCCAACACTAGCAGCCAGAGCCACCATTAGTAACGTTTGCCGTGTGGTCGATGTCCAGTGTTGCTAGCTGAGCTGACATTCATAATCACATTTGGATTTTCTCAGCGTAAAGGTTGAGAGGCACTATTTTCGATGTTCGTAGAGTTGGGCCTAGGTTCTGGGGTAAAAATATCCGCTTGTTATCTCGTGACGTAAGGAACGCCGTTTCTGGGTCCAAGCCCCGGCTAGTTTGACTTGAGAATGCCATCTCCGCGGCCGTTTATGAGCGCTATTTATTCATAATAAACATTTATCATTTTAAAGTTACACGTTTAAAATACTTACAGTCTATACAACAGTCTCCATGGTCACAGCGTCACAGACATTAATATTTTAACGATTTATAAAAGATGAATCACTGTCTGGCCATCTGGGATTTTGGTATGGAGATAAAGGTTATGATTATAATGTTTTTTGTAGTATTACACCACATTATGTCAACCTTTACGCTGAGAAAATCCAAATGTGATTATGAATGTCAGCTCAGCTAGCAACACTGGACATCGACCACACGGCAAACGTTACTAATGGTGGCTCTGGCTGCTAGTGTTGACTAACGTTAATAAAATCTAGTCAACGGTAACACTAACTACAGACTGGTCTAGCCAACTTTAAGTATTTAAATGGGACAGCATAAGAAGAGAGAATCATTCAGTTCACTTGTCACTGCGTTTATGATATTAAATTAGTTATCTTACCCAGTAAACGACCTGTTGCTCGCCATTCTCGCTTCTCTTATCTTCTCGGTGGCAGCAGCAGAGGCTGGAAACCGTAGTGGGCGTGGCCAACTTGTCACTTCAATCGAGGGTGACCAATAGAAAAATGGCTTTCATCCTGGTTGGTAGAGACCGCCCACTGAGCTACAGCTTCACGTGCAAACAAAACTTTTCAATTCGCAAAACTTTTCAGCTTGCAAACCTATTCACCTCGCAAGCAAAATATTTTGACCCGCAAAAAAGACAGCAGAAAAGAGAGCAAAATGTGTGGGTTTGGGATGAAAAGTTCTCGAAGTGCACAAGGAAAAATAAAGGTTTTCAAAGATTTACATGCACTGCAAATAATTCTGTTATCAACTTCTTTATTTTTGAGCCTTAAGAAGACTTTTTTTTGCAATATATATATTTTTTAATTACAAAATAATTAGTTTTACTCTCAAACACAATATGTTTGTTTGAATAAAAAAGACACAAAAGAAACTCCATAGAAACTTAGCAACAAAACAATTTGTAGGTTAAATGTTATGTAAAAGTTTAAAGTGGACCTCTTTAGCTTTATTAGAGATACAGTATTTGTGAGGAATCAACCATGTTTTTTTCCAATTTATTTCACTTATTAAGGAATTCCAATAAAACATACCCCTTGGAGCAATGGAGTTACTCTTTTGCAAATGTCGGCGAATATGCTTATTGTTACATTTTTTATCAGACAGTTCTACACCATCCAACATAAGTGAAGGCTGTCTGATATCTTTGTTTCCATAGCTCAGATGATTTTTAATTCATTGTCTAATTCCGCTAGGGATGGCATCAGTGATAGCTTTAAAGTCTTTAAAAGGTATTGGGAAATCATGAGCTTCCATAAACTGTTCATAAGAGAGCATGGTGCCAGAATCATCAAATAAGCAGAGTACATGGTTAATTCCTCTATCGAACCACTTAGGGAAGAATACTGATTTATTCCTAATAAGAATGTCGCTGTTGCTCCAAAGGAGAGATTTGTGTGGTGAGAAGTTGTGATTGAAGGACAATCTCCAGGCCAAGAGGGACTGTTGATGGAAGTTGGATAGTTTGATAGGTAGTTTATTTGGTAGAAAATTACACTTTAGAAGAAACGAGAGCCCACCCAGTTTATTAAAAATAAAGTTCGGAATAAAGAAAAAAATAGAATCAGGATTTCGAATGCACCTTTTTAACCAATTAATTTTGAATGTGTTGACCACATCTATAAAATCCAAAATCTCTAGACCTCCCTTTTCTTTAGGGTTAGAGAGAACATTGTTTTTAAGCCTATGAGACTTGTTCTTCCAAATGAAATCTAAAAAGGTCTTGTTGACTTGATTAGCAGTTGAGTCCTTTACAAATAAGGAAGGGTAAACAAAGCGAGAAAGGCCTTCTGCCTTGGAGAGTAATACTCTACCTAAGACGGACAAGTCTCTTTGTAGCCAGCAGTTGAATATTAATTTGGTTTTCTGTATCCTATTCGAAAAATTTAAGTTCTGTCTAACTATAATATTTTTACATACATGTATACCTAAATATTTTACATTCTGTTTAACTGGAATGTTATCAATAGCAGAGTCACTACAACAATGAAGTGGCAACAGCTCACACTTGGATCGATTAAGCCTTAAACCAGACGCATAAGAGAATTTCTCCACCAATTCAAAGACAACACTCAACTGGTCCTTGTTGTTCAAAAAAATGGTGGTGTCGTCCGCCAGCTGTGAGATCTTTATTTCTTTTCCAAAAATCTTTATTCCTTCAAAATGTGCTTCCTTTACTAAGTGTATAGCTAGTAGTTCGGTTACTAAGATAAATAAAAAGGGAGAAATGTTGCATCCCTGTCTGACCCCCCTATTAATCTGAAATCGTGGAGAAGTATTTTGATTAATTATAACAGAACTATTTATATCTTTGTAGAACATGCTGACAATGTTGATGAAAGGGCTTCCAAAACCAAATGCCTTGATGGCTTGTATTAAACAGGGGTGTTCGATTGTGTCGAACGCTTTGTAAAAATCAAGAAACAAAACGAAGGCGTCAGAATCAACATTGTCAGCATAGTCAAGCAAGTCTAAAACGAGCCTTATGTTATTGCTTATGTGGCGGTTTTTCATGAAACCCGTTTGAGTTTCTGCAATTATTGAATTTAAATCCGAATTTTAATCTATTTGCATATACAGAGGCCAGAATTTTATAATCTATAGTTAATAATGTGATTGGACGCCAATTATCAATTAAGTGAGGGTCTTTACCAGGTTTCGGGATCAAGGAGATGATGCCTTGCTTCATTGTTGTGGTCATTTCCCCTTGATCAATACACTCCCTAAACATGTGCATTAAAGGGAGTTGAATAAGCTCCCAGAAATGAATATAGAACTCCGCTCCTAGCCCATCTATCCCGGGAGATTTTCCTTTCTTCATAGCAAACAAAGCATTTTTAACCTCATTTAAAGAGATATCAGTGTCACAAGATGCTTTATAATCTTCACTAATAATAGGGATACTGTGCTGAATTTTTTCAAAAAAACTTACACTTTCTTCTCTGTTAAAATTAGACTGATATAAATGACCATAAAACGAGCTAACAAATTTAGAAATGTGAGTAAGATCCTTAGAAAGGGTGCCATCAATGTAGAGCTCAGTTACAGAATTTCTTTTAGCATTCCTTTTTTCTAAAGCAAAAAAGTAATTGGTGTTCTTTTCGCCCTCTTCCAGCCACTTAGCCCTTGATCTAATAAATGCCCCCTTTGCCATTTCTGTATATATTTGGTCTATCTGAATTTGGATGGCTTTTAGCTCAATTTCTTCTTCTGGGTTAATGTTTCCTTTTGACATTAATTGAGTTAACTTATTCATCAAGACATGTTCTGACTTATATTTTTCTTTCTTTATTTCCTTAGATCTTTTTATAGCCAATTGTCTAATTTTATACTTGAAGTACTCCCACTTTTTCTTATGTCCATTATTAATGTCAATCTCGAAGATCTCTTTCGCTAGAAGCTTAACAGATTCATTAAAGGAGTCGTCACTCAAAAGAGTATTGTTAAATTTCCAATAACCTCTTATGCCCGATTGCGGGTCAATGGAGCCTAGTTTCAAAATAATTAAGTTGTGGTCCGAAAAGGGTGCATAAACATGTTTAACCTCATTAACAAATTGAAGAGCAGAAGAAGAAACCAAAAATAAATCAATTATCGACTTCAAAGTTAGACTTCTATTACTCCAGGTGAAATCTTGGATGCCTGGGTTAAAAAAACGCCAAGCATCAGTCAAGGATAGTTCTGAGCACAGAGAAGAGATTAAATCACTTCCTTGGGAGGAGCGAGCCGCTCTAGGTGGGTATCTATCCTCTATTTCGTCAGGGCATTCATTGAAATCCCCAGAAAGAATTATAAAGGCATTTACGTATTTTCCCCTCAGATCCCTTAGCTTGCCAGTAATGGTATTGAATAAGTTTTTGTTGTCAAAGTGTGAATTAAATCCATATACATTACAAACGACGAAAACTGTATTGTCCTGCTTAACTATTATTAACTATTATTATTATCTTCCGTCACTAGAGGGCACAACTTCCAAAATATCCCCCTTGAAACCATGCACAAGGATTGAGACACCCGCAGAATGATTAGAACCATGACTAAAGTGAACAACATTACCCCATTGAGCTTTCCAGAACCTTGTATCAGAGTCACAAGAGTGCGTTTCCTGTAATAAAATCAAGTCAGCATCAGACCTGTTACAGAATAAAAATAATGCTTTCCTTTTTGTTAAGTCCCGAATACCTCTCACATTTAAAGACAAGACATTAAAACGTTTAAACAAAAAGTCCATAAAGGAACAGAGATATAGAACAGAAATTACCTGAAAGTGCTATTGAACGCAAAAAGTATGCAAAGACCTTACAAGAAGGTGATGATAACCTGCCTTAAAATAGCAAGAATCCTGTTGTACAAGTAGCCGTCAACTTAGAAACAAGAACGTTCAAGACGGCTGCACTTATAGTAAATGAAACCGACATGATCTCATTTAAAGCCCGACAAGGAGATAATACATAGTTGTATGAAGAGAAGAAAAAACAACAACAAAAAAACCAAAGTAAAATCTGTTAAGGTAGCACTAGTATTAAGTGCTCAACCATCCCAATCTGTAACGGGCGCTGGCAGAGTGTTCATGCCTACCTATGGCTTGGTAAAAGAAGATGCTCAGCCAACGAGGCTATTCCGGACAGTCAATAACTTTTCCATTGATGACAGCCGAAGCACCTCGGAATGAAGCCTTTTTCCCTTCTTCACGCGCCTTCTTGATCAAAGGCCAGAGCTTCTCCCGAGCCGTTCTGTCCTCCGGAGAAAGAGCTTCGGTAATCCTGAGACGATTCTCTTGCAGATACTGAGAGTTTTTAGCTTCTTTCCAGACGGCATCACGAAGGCGACGCAAGGCAAACAAAACTATAGTTGATCTCGCAGCGCCGTCATCTCTCAGTTTCCCCACGCGATGGACGATGTCAATGCCTTGTTTTAAGTCTTCACGAAGCTTTGGTGCCATTTTCCCAAGGATGTCGATTATCTTGCCTCTGATGTCTTCATCTCTTGACTCCCTTACGCCGTGCATCTTAAGCGACCACCTTCTACTGTAGCGTTGACACTCAGCAACAGCTTCTCTCAGGTGCTTATTTTCTTCTTGGAGCTTTGTATTGGCAACTTTCATTTTCTCCAGTGTTTGCTTGTGTTGTTGAACATCCAGTGAAAGCTGTTTGACAGTTGTTGTCAGCTCCTCAACACGTTTGGAAGTAGCTTCAGTAGTTATGCCTATAGCAGAGACTCTCCGGAGTGTTTCATCCTGCTTGCTGGTCATGGCTCGTATCGCCTCCATGAGTTCAGCATTAGCCGTCTCCCAGTTTCGCCCACCTGACTGAGATTCACGATTCCTTTTCTTGGCAGGCTTCTCTGGTGTCTCCACCGCCAAAATGGGAAATAAATCGGTGTCTGACAATGGCTCTGGGGTGGTTTCATACCAGCACATTTCGTCTCCACTCAAAGGATTCTGGGCTACCGACTCTTGAGACTGGTTATCTTCCATGTTTAGCGGCACGTGTAGAGAAATCGTTGAACTTTCAGTGTTCCTCTTTTTCTTTTTAGACTTGGGCATTCGTGGTAGCCTACAATTACTACGTCTTGCTATATGATCGTTTTTTTTTTTTTTTTCTTTTTTTTTTCTTCCCCTCCTCTCCTTTTTAAGGTTCTGCCATCAAATTATTTAAAAAAATGGCAGTAATATCATAAACCCTTCGAAATTGCTCGCAGAGCGACAAGCACACTTCCTCCTACAACGCTGCCATCTTGGGAGCCCCGTGTAGCAAAAGAGTAGACAAGCTTTGGGACATACTATCACGTCATACAGTCGCATCTTTTCTCTCTGTCGCATCCAGTCACCGTAAACTGCCCTGTCAATCATCTTACATCCTCCACATTTCATTTAGCTAATTTCCTACCGTATCGGAGAGAAATGCAGCACGCTGATATGCAGTCGCGAGTCTTTCATGTGGAGAACTCTCCTCATATTAATGCATAATGATGCATTTAAATGTCAATGGCCAATCGGATCTTTATAAAAGTCCACATTGGTATTTGCAGAAAAAAAATAACACAGATAACATTAAATATATATTTTCTATTAGGTTGAACTGATTATTAGTCACTCAAAAGATCTTAGCGTCAGTCGCGCATATCCGCCATGTTTTGTAGTTTTTTAACACTTTTTACTCGTGTTTGTAGTTCTGAACTGAATCCTTGTCCAAAGCGCAATGGGTTGTGGGCAATATTAGCCTTTATAGTGTGGATGGATCCACACTTCGAAAATCTACTGGAAATAGTAGACCATCCGGGGACTTTTGGCATACTCTTTTCAACATACTATGCTTTGGGACACACTTATTTTAATCTCACATACTATTTAGGATGGATAGTATGGGCATTGGGACGCAGGGCTAGTTCAAGATGCGCATTTATGGTTAAAACTTATATATATATCATTTTTATTATATATATATAATTTTAATTTTTTTTTTTTCAGAAAATGAGCAATGGTTTTACGAGATAAGACCCTTATTCATCTGGGATTGTGTAGAACAATTTGAAGCTGCAGTGAAACTAATTTTGACCTTCAACTGTGCCCGTTGAACCCCACTATATGAAAAAAAAAAAAAAAAAAAAAAAATCCTGCAATGTTTTCATCAAAAACTTTAATTTCTTTTCGACTGAAGAAAGAAAGACACAGACATCTTGGATGACATGGGGGGTGAGTAAATTATCAGGAAAAGTTTATTTAAAAGTGGACTAATCCTTTAACACTGTGATGCAACATACTAAATTATACAGTGCTAAACATGTTACAAACATTCTAAATTATGATAGCAACACTTATCTGAATGCTAAAGCATGCTATTATCATCACGAAACAGGAAGTTGTTGTAACTCAATCATACAATGTCCAATCTGCCTAAAACTTCACATTTGATAAGTGCCCTACCTGAAGTCTCTCAGCAAAATTTAGTTGCAGTCATAGCGCCACCAGCTGGTAGCAGGAATTGTGGCAAATACAAATGACTAAAGTCGTCCTCCTGTATTTATATACTTAAATGCATATTGCCTACCGTGCTGTTTTCCTAAATGCTTCTCAATTCTTATTTGTGCATGCTCTTTTCCTTTCCTCACTTCCTTTCTCACGTCTTAGCTCCACCCCTTCAGGATGGGAGAGAAAAGATAAAATTTGAAGTTTTTCATACTTTTTCATATTGGTTAAAACAATGGCTATTGAGCAAACAGACATGTCAACATTAACATTAATGTCAATATTATCATTTATCAAATAAGAGCTGGAACAGTGTTTTGATCTGCCTGCATTGACACTATTCTTGAAGAGCAAAAATTATGTACCAGTTATTAATGTAAAGCTGCTTTGATACAATCTGCATTGTAAAAAGCGCTATATAAATAGAGGTGACTTGACTTGACTATTTTAGTGGCTAGTGTTATTGTTGAATTGAAATTGTGTATTTTTAGTGGGGAGTCTTACTGATGAATTTAATTTAACTGTTGTTGTTATTGCTGAACTAAAGTGCTCATGGTAACTTTAGACAGTATTGTTTTTATGAAACTTGTGTATGCTAGATTTTTTTTTTTTTAGATAAATTGTTCATCTAGTGACCTGCCCAAGGACTACAGATGGAAATTAGCTAATAGCTAAATCTGGTACAGAGCATCTTCTCTCTACTTGGGACTAATGTTTTTCTGTGCATTGTCCTTAATAAATAAAGTGAAATGATATCCTCACTCCCTTTAGCGTTTCACTTTATAGCGTCATCAACTGCACTGGAGGTATCTGCCTATATGTTGTTAAAGTTTGGTTAATTAAAAAAATATATAAAGCAAGATGCACCATTGAAATACATTATGTGAGATGTAAAGTTTATTTAAACTGCAAAAGTAAAGCATGCATTTAAATTGTGACAGATATGAAGGGGAAGGAGAATTTATGTGCATCAGGTTTTTTGACGAGAAAGACTTCTGCAAAGGACATGTGTGTGAATTGAAAAAGCTTGCTCTTCCCTGTTCGCTTCGTGCCAACGCACCGTCAGTCAGTCTCTCGCTGTTTGAGGATGACGAGAACATCAGTAGCACTAAAGTTCTTACAGTAACATAATGGTGCTCGCAGAGAGACCAGTGGAAATACCCCACTGACTGCAAACACTCATTCAGGCCTATACATTTTGGCATGTAGCTGTTTTCCAAGCACAAAACTGAGATGTAGGACAGCTTCATTACTCCAATAAAAAAAAAAAAGTTTGTGCTTGTCACAGACTTGAATGTCTGATGGAGACAGCTAGCAGTTCAACAATGTAGGCAGTTAGTCACATCAACTCCACTACAACACCGATTTAGAACAATGGTCTAACACCAATCCTATTGGTTGGATTATTAGAAATGTAATGCACCTGTCACTGCCTTAAAACAGCCATCTGATGCTTGAATAACTTAATCCTTTAAAGTTACTCAAATGCAGGTGACTTTTAGTCTTCTTAGATAAACAGCAGTAGCTTTAGGCTGTTGTCACTTTAGAAGCTGCAGTTATCTGTAACAGATGGTTATATCTTAAACTCGGAGGTGAAACATCAGGACACGCAAACAGCTCTGTTATTGAACATCCATTTATTCTTCTTTTCTCATTACAACCCTATAACCTTTTTCTGCACAGGAGTGCCCTCTAGTGTTCTGTTGGTTACACTACATCCCCCCCTTTTAGTCTCAAAATCTCATTATTATTATTCTACATACTTATATCCCCATGGTTATATATTCTCTTTTTTTTTTTTTTCCAGGGAACAAACATCTCAATAACATAACATTGAACTTTCTTTCTTAAGCTGGAAGCCAGGGTAGACTACCTGGGCATTCCTGACTCTGCTGAAGGGGTTATTCTGCCCTTTTCTTGACAGCAGGTCTACCTATGCTAATTCATCTTATAAGTCCATTCTTTCTGGTGGACGGGAAATCCTACCTGACCTTGTCACTGTAACGTTGACCTCTTGCTGAGTTGGTTCTGGAAGAACAGTAAGATGAGCTCGATTCCTTCTCAGTGTTCCCATCTCTGTTTCTACCTGATACGATCTTGGCGTTGCTGCTTCCCCCCGGACCGTTCCAGTGGTTTTCGATGTCCTGATCCACACTTTCTGTCCAGGTATGATGACTGGTAGATTTTTCGCTCTGTGTCTAGATCTGAATGTTTCCTGTTGTTTCTCTTTTAACATCCTATCTTTTCTTCTGAACACTTTCAGGTCAGGCCATCTTGGGGTGAGAGATTTAGGTGGAACTGGGACTGTTGACCTTATTCTTCTCCCCATCAAGAGTTCTGCAGGTGAGATCCCATGAGCTAATGGAGTCGATCTGTAGGCCAAAAGAGCTCTCTGAGGGTCTTGGTTCTTTCTCAGCATTTGTTTTACTGTACGCACCGCTCGCTCTGCCTCTCCATTGCTCTGGGGGTGACGTGGACTGCTTGTGACATGTTTGAAGTCATAGTCTCGGGAAAACTCTGCGAACTCACATGACGCAAACTGTGGACCGTTATCTGTCACCAGTGTTTCAGGGATTCCAAACCTGGCAAAGATGACCTTCAGCCTCTCCACTGTTGTTGCTGTTATGAGTTTTGGCAAGTTTGCAACTTCAATATATCTCGAGAAATAGTCAACCACCACCAGATAATGTCCTCCTTCCCATTGGAAGATATCAGCTGCGACTCGTTGCCAGGGTCTCGCTGGTAAAGGTGTTGGCATCAATTGCTCTGTTTTCTGCTGGGAATGCTGACAGCAGATGTCGCATCTCTCCACTAACTCTCTTACATCTCTTATAACACCTGGCCACCATATAGATTGCTGTGCCCTTGCAATGCACTTCGTCATTCCTTGATGACCTTGATGAAGTCTTTCGAGCATCTCTCTCTGCATGGGTTTTGGAATCACAATTCGTTCTCCTTTCAGTAGGATACCGTTTGCCACGTGGATATCTGCCCTATGAGACCAGTATGGCACGAGATGTTCCGACACCGTTTTCTGATGGTCTGGCCATCCTTTTTGTGTATACTGTCTTAGTTGTTGGCAGGTTAGATCCTCATTCTGCATTTCCTGAATCTGTTTCAGTTTTGTTTTTGTTGCAGGGATTTGTTGAACTATGAGATCCACAAAAACTCTGCACTCATCCTCCAATGTTTCGTTTTCTGTTGATTTTTCAGGTCCCGATGGCGCTCGTGACAACGCATCTGCCGTGACCAGTTGTTTTCCTGGAACGTACATGATGTTGTACTTGTATCTGAGCAGCCTCAGTCTGAAACGAAGAATTCTTGGAGGTAAATCATCAATTGGTCTGTTGCCCAACAGTGATATTAGGGGTTTGTGGTCGGTATGCACTGTAAATTCCAATCCAAGCAAATATGCACTGAGTCGCTCACATGCCCATGTTGTCGCAAGAGCTTCTTTTTCAATTTGTGCATATCGTGTCTCTGTGGGGGTTAGACTCCTTGAGATATATACGACAGGCCTCCACTCACCATTTTTTTGTTTCTGCATGAGCACCCCGCCTAGACCATAAGATGAAGCGTCGGCTGAAACTATAGTCTCACTGTTCGGACTATACTGTGCTAGTATAGCTGGTGAGCTGAGTTCTTTCTTTACTTTTGCAAACGCTTCTTTCTGCTGTGCATCCCATGTCCAGGTGTTGTCATTTCTTAACAGGTCTCTCAGTGGCTTCGTGAGAGTCGGCAAATGAGGTGAAAACTTCCCGACGTAGTTAACCATTCCCATGAAACGTCTCACACCTTCCACGTTCTCTGGCTCAGGCATGTTGAGGATGGCTTTAATCTTGTCCTCGTCTGCTTCGATCCCTTGAGCACTTATGGTATGGCCTAGGAACTTCACTCTATCAACAGCAAAGACACACTTATCATTCAGTGTTAGTCCTGCTTCTTCAAACTTCTTCAGCACCTCACACAGTCTCTCATTGTGTTCTTTTTGATCTTTTCCAAACACTAGGACATCGTCTGCATGACAAAGAGCTCCAGTCGTTCCTGCAATGATCTGAGAGATCCTGAGCTGGAAATGCTCCGGGGCTGAAGATATCCCAAAAGGAAGACGCCGAAAGCAATATCTCCCAAAGGGTGTAATGAATGTTGTTAGAGGCTCGGAGTCTTCATGCAAGGGTATTTGCCAGAACCCAGATGTGGCATCTAATTTGGAGAACACAGCTGCTCCCTCTAGCTGTGCTAAAGTCTCATCTACAGCTGGCAGTATGTGTCTTTCTCTGCACACATTCTCGTTCAACCGTGTGAGATCGACGCAAATCCTGATATTGCCATTCGGTTTTGGCACGACAACCATACCCGCGCACCAGGGAGTAGGCTCTTCGATTCGTCGAATGACTCCCATTTCTTCCATTCTGTGGAGTTCCAGTTTTACTTTCTCCACGAGCGGTAGCGGTACTCGTCGTGGGGCTGATAGAGCATACGGGACGGCTCCTTCCGACAGTTTGATCTTGTAGCTGCCCTCTAATTTTCCGAGTCCCGAGAAAACTTTGGGGAACATTGCCTTGTACTGCTCTCCAGGTTTGTGTATGTTGGCTACCTGTTGTAGTAATTGTAAGCTTTGAATTGCAGGCAGTCCAAGCAGCGGCATCACTAGATCCGTTACCACATATATATCCTGCCAAATTCTCTTTTTGTCCTTCTGCAGGCATGCACTAAACGTACCCATCACTTTCAATGGAGTACTGTTAGGTCCCAGGATCTTCTTTTTGGAATCTTTGAGTTTCCCTTGCTTTTCAGCTGAATACAAAGATGCTGGAATAGCTGTGACTGCTGCACCTGTATCTATTTTAAAGGTGATTGGTTCTTTATTCACCAGTATTTTCTGTTGCCACATATTCTCTTGTTTTTGGGTCTGGATTGTTCCCAAGAATGCAGACTCATCATATGAACTGTCAACGATCGCTTCGAGTCTTTGAACTGACCGGCATACTGTAGCAAAATGTCCTTTTTTTCTGCATTTTCTGCATTCCGCTTCTCTAGCTGGACACAATTTCCATGGGTGTTGTGGACTTTTTCCGCATCGCTTGCAGGAATCCATCTGTTTTATTTTAGGAGTCGCATTGTAAAAACTTTGCGTTCTCTGCACTGTCCCCTCTGCCTTTTGTAATGTCATTTTTGCTTTAGATGTTCTCTTTGTTACGACTGCATCAACGTTAACTTCTTTTACTTCGGACTTTTCTCGTCTTATTATTGGCTGCTGACGTTTTATTTCCTCATTTTGTCTGACCTGAGTTATTGTTTTATCCAATGTCAAATTTGGATCTAGTTGCAGTCTCTCTGAGAGCTTTGCATCTCTTATGCCCACTACAATACGGTCTCTGATCATTTCCTCATGAAGGTCGCCATATCTGCAGTGTTCCGCGAGCTTATACACGTCCGTGATAAAACTCTCTGCTGATTCGCCAGGCTGTTGAAATCTGCTGTTGAATTTCGCTCTCTCATAAATAACATTATGTCTGCCGATAAAGTGCTCACTTAAAGCCTTCTTGACTTCTTCATAACTCTTTTTCTCTTCCTCGCTTAGGGGTAACGTATTTAATATATCGTCACTTTTCTCCCCCATAATGTAAAGAAGAGAGTTTACCTGGTAGGCGGAGGGTTTTTCTGCAAGGCCCGATGCTACTCTGAATCGTTCAAAGCGGCGCATCCACTGTGGCCATGAACTAGGCTCGTCGAAGTTGAAACTTCCCGGAGGTGTCAGTGAAAATATCTGATCCATATTTTGACTGTTCACTTACTCTTAATCTCGAGCGCACTGCTCCGATGATCGTTTTCTTTTTTTCACTGGCCCGTTCTCAATTGCACTTGAGCACTGTTTCAATTCCCTTTTTTTTTTCTTGCAGTCCGTGTGCAACATCGCATTCTTTTCTCCCTCAATTCCTTATTTCATTCTTTCCAGGTTGTGGAAACCACTTCTGACACCATGTAACAGATGGTTATATCTTAAACTCGGAGGTGAAACATCAGGACACGCAAACAGCTCTGTTATTGAACATCCATTTATTCTTCTTTTCTCATTACAACCCTATAACCTTTTTCTGCACAGGAGTGCCCTCTAGTGTTCTGTTGGTTACACTACATTATCCACAGTTCAATTTACCTTCTCTTAATTTCTCATTGAGTGACCACACTAAACACTCCAGTATTTGTATGTTTATTTCCTAAATTCTAACCGTGTTTGTAAATTGCACAATTTGCTAACTGCATTCTTCTAATATTGTAATTTTGACATGCATTCTCTGTAAAGCTGCTTTGAAACGATATTGTGAAGAGCGCTATACAAATGTGAATTGAATTTCCTCTTGGTTTGGCATTGCAAAACTAGCTGTATTAGATATTGGTCTATAACTGAATATATGAAGTTTTTTTTTTAAAACAATCGAAATAGGGCTTGTAAATTTGTTAGTGAATGTCACCTGCAAAGTGTATACTAGTTTCAACCCATTTTCCATCCAAACTATGAATTATAACCTTATTTACACAGATTAGGCCATTACTCTGCAAAGTGTTTGGAAAAGCACCTTTGAGAAATCCACTACAGCTACAGGAGCATTTAGCTACAGGAGCATTTCATCTTTAACTTTGAAAGAAAAACAAAAACAAAGACTTGTATGAAATCCATTTTATTCAATGCAGGCATATTGGACAGGAGAAAGTGTAGGTCGTCTCAAATGCATCACCTAAAAGAGGGACAGGAAATGAGCTGGATCATATTCAGTGAACTTAGCAAGAGCAAAACAATTAAGATGCAAGCATACTTGTCTGATAGTAGTCATAAACCTTGATGACTGCTGGCTTGAGATCATTCACTGCAAGAACCTGATTCAGCTTCAAAGAGTAAGTCATGGGGACGCCTTTGGGAACCTAAGACGGAAAAGCTGAGTAGTACATAGACCGTACTCAAGATGACAGCCCCTGAATACACCCAATACACAGTCTCACCTCCTTCAGATACACTAGGACACCATCAGCTCCAGCATCAACCCGCTCCACTAGTGGGGCAAATGTTTGGGGTGAAGACCCCAGCTGAGGGGAAAGACCATTGTTTACATAAATTACATCCCAAGATGCTTGAAGCCAATCAGACTTTCTGAATATTAAAACATACGAACCAGTGACGTATCTGCCGTAAAGCCAGACAGGAGCTTAATGTCTACAATAACCATGTTAGTGCTTGCTTTTGCACCATTGTACCTGAATGAGGGTGATAAGGGAATAAAGGGGTTTAGTCAACAGGAGCAAGAACAGCTTCCTTTTGTAGGAGTCAAACATGAGCTTGTTTCAGGACAAAGCCAAAACTATTCTTACATCACAGTGAAGCTCAAGAGGAGATTGACTCCCAGTGGTTGGCAGTCTGCCTTCACCTTTGCTTCGACACTTAGCGTTTTGGGGACTTTAACGGGTGTTGGGATGTTGTAAAAACATGCAACCTACAGTAGTTCAGAGCAAACGAGAATTCACAAGTTCACTTACAAGTCAGTCAAGTAAATTGGTAAACATTTGGCGTGCTATACAGGGAGAGGGCTCAGAGCTCAGTAATCAGTCCGAACACAGAAATGGAGGGGATGAAGATAACGACCTGCACAGCCACACAGGAAGATCCTGACACTTTAACACTATATTTGCCAGGAACGTTCTTCAGCGGCATCTCCTGAAACAGCAGCCTGTTGTCCCGATTCACGGTGAAGCTATAAGACTCTCCTCCTGCCACCGAGGACTGTACAGTAACAGTGCTGGAGCCGTCCAAGCTGAATACTTTAGCAGCATACACAGACAGAGCATGAAGAGCCACCACAGTGTCCTAAAAAACAAGCACCAGATCAAAAACTCCACTCATAAATGATTGAGCTCATGTTTGGTCATCAGAGGTACCTGGGTGGAGGAAAAGCCTCCATAGGGATTCTGCTGGGCCATGAGCCAGTTGACAATGCGGTTAGCATAGCCCAGAGTTGCTGTTGAGAGAGGCTGTTCAGTGAGAACCGCTAAAAGCACATAAGAGCTGATCTCCACCGCCAGAGTATCACCAGATGAAGTCTGAGACCAATGGAGCTTAGTGCCTAAAAGGCAAGACAGAGGAGAGCAAGTTGATGACAAAACCTGATGAAGCAACATCAGGAGGCAAGTGAAATTTCACCTTCGGAAATGGCATTGTTGTTCAAGGCAGTTAGAAGCTGTGATCGAGTGCTGGTCTCTCCAGCAAGACTAAAGGAGTAGGCCAGCAGAGCAGTGGCATAAGTATTTCCCAGGTTACCAACGACAGGCCTCAAGCATGACAGAGCATTGGTGATGACGGGATCCTAAAGGAAAGAACAAAAACAAATTATGACAGCCTGAACAGGAAGGTTATCCACAAGTTGCTGATGCTCTTACTGTGACAGGGATGCCTAGTTCAAGCAGTGATACAACAACATAGGCGGTCATGGTCACACTGTCCCCAACGCCACCCTTAAAAAAAAAAAAAAAAAAAATAATAATTAATTGATTTACAGGAACTCCGCACCAAGCCTATTTGTTGGGGGCATATAAGACAAGTAATGCACCTTCATGTCATAGTGGTGCAGAGTTCCCTGCTGAATGAAACAACCATCTGAACCCTGCTTGCTGATCAACCAATCCTTTGCACTCTGCAGGACATGTGGATCGATGAAGATAAATTGCCTGGCTAGACCAAAAGTCCTCACGACAAAGGCAGTCAACCTGGCCATGGAGTTGACAAACTGAAACTTACAAACTGCTGGTGTCATGACGGATTACACAAGAGAACTGTCAAACTCACCATGTATTTGATTCATCATAACCAAATGTGCTGAATGAGCCATCGTTGTGCCTGTAGTTCAGTTGTCTTTGGTATCCTGTTCAGGTCAAAAGCCACATGTAAATTGGTCAGGAAGGGAGTGTATGAGGCAAGAGCAGGGGCCCCATTTCATAAAACAAGTTTGCCAAATAAGCTAGGCTCATCAGTTTGTCTCATTTTGAACCAAATCAACTGACAATCAGATTTACGGAAATCAGCCTGGGTTATTTGGTATACTCGTTTTATCAAACAGGCCCCAGGACTAAACCGCCTTGGAATTTAGTCCTTTTTTTATTTAAAGAGGATTTGGTCATCCATACCGCTTCGAAGGTAGCCAATGGCAGTCTCTCGGATGGCTGCGGTGAGTTGACCCGTGACTTCCAGGTACAGCAAGATGTAGATATTGGGAGCAAGAACAATCATATTCTGTTCTCCACAGCCATACGGCATCCTTAATAACTTATCCAGATTCTTCAGCGCACGACCCATTATGTCCCCTATAAGAGGTCAAGCATAAAACCCACATCAGAAGCAAGTTATTCTGGAAAAATGTAACATGTCAGTATTCTCAGTGAAAATGCTTTACCAAGGACTGAAACGGAGCATCTGGCTGATCCCTGAACCACATTTGTTGGAAACGTCAGAGTCACGTCTTCAGAAAGAACATTTCCTACCGGCCAAATAGAACAGATTAGCATTGAGCATTAGGTTAATGTTTGGCTGTACAAGGAGAAGGTGTTTGGGAAACATTGATTGCAAACAAACCCTTTGGGCATAATAACCAACTCTGGGCATTGGTCCTCTCAACTCCTTCAGCCTAAAAAGCAGTAACACCACATCAGTAACCGCATGATCTCCATGATCAAACTCAAGGCAGCTGGTTAACACTCACCAGGACGAGTAGACTTCGAGTGACTACATCAACACGTCCTCTTTTCGGCACAGTCACAGTCTCAGTTCCACATAGAGTACGGGACGGTTCAGCTGAAGCATTGACTGTCACATTGACAGGTCCTGCAGTGACAGACAGTTAGCAACCAAGACGTAACACTTGCACTTTAAAACTAGAGAGACAGTCCAAAACTGACCAAGAACAGAAGCGGTGAGAACCCATTTAAAGGTCTTTCTACCATTAGCACAAAGACAAGATGAATATGGCCCCTTAGATGATCCAAGAGTGAAGGCCGTGGATGAAGCTGGAGTTACTTTAACCTGCCAATGAAACAATACATGGAGCAAAAGACACATTACCCTCTATATAGAGCCATTAAGTAGGGATGCACAGTGCCAATAAGTGGAATATAGATTTGTTATTGATCTGATATAAATCCAGAGGTACACCATGACTAGCACAATCAAGTTCACTTGTGTATTCAATGTTGTGCTATTCTAAGATGTAATATTGTTTAGTGCGCGTATGCGATTAATCTTGGTTAGAATACGTTTGAGTTACACAAACTAATAACCATGATTGGGACGGTCATGCATGAGAACACTAGTTGTACCAAAACTGACTTCTCTGGGTTTATTTGCCAATGCGTTTTAGCATGTCTTTGTGGGGAGTGCATCCAGAACATGAGCACATTCTGACCAGAACAGTCAAATTTACATACACTTGTATCACTTTGTAGTGATTGGCTATTTTACAAACTTGACATTGACTTAATCTCATGACAGGTTTAGAGTAAAAGCCACTAGAAAAGCTCTGACTCCTGGTACTCATTCAACTCTTCAGCACTCATGCCCAAACAGCAACACATTAAAAGCCATGATTGGGACTGTCGTATGCATAGCATTGTAGTTTAATATTTGTTACATTTCTATAGCGCTTTTCTGGGTACTCAAAGTGCGTTACATATGGACTGGGGAAATCTCCTTAACCAAATGCACAACATCCAGCGGGATGCGGCGACGGCCATATTGCCCCCAATCACCCACCACACAGCTTATTGGAGACAGTGATGAAGCCAATCATTTAATGGGGATGATTAGAAGGCCATGAATTTGGTATTGGCCAAAATTCATAGTTGCACCCCTAATAAAGAGGAAAATAAACCATGACTGACCATGATGCACTTTGACAGGTAACTGAAGACCGTGGCCTTCAGCTCAAAAGTCTCCCCACGGATGATGGAGTATGGCAGGGAGAGCTCTAGGAAGAAGGGCTGGAAGACCGTCAGCTGAGCAGGAGGAGCCAGACCGAGACCTTTAGAGGACAGACAGAACGCCTCTGTCTCCCATGTGGTGATCGTGTCAGGAACCATGAGGGGAACTTGTGTGGATCCAGTAGCTCTAAAGTACAGGAGAGAGAAATAAGGGGAACAGAAGAACTAAACGAGATGCAACAAGAGATTCTTCACTAACCCCACTTGAACAAGCTGCCAGATCCAGGTTTCTGGAAAGTAAGATCTGACAGTTACTTTAACAGAGCGCATTTCTCCATCACTTCTGGCTTCTGGAGGAGCAGGAGCAGCAGCCACCACCACGTCAGGGGCTTCAAGCCTTTCCAAGGCTAAAAGAGCTACAGTTAGTTCACTGAAATAGAAGTTCTTACTTTCTGCATACACTACATACCAATTGTGTGGTGTTAAATCTTATGCTTGTAGATGCAAAGAAATTGGAATACCTCCCAAAACTCAAGAAAAGTTCAAAAGGCAATACATTTTACTGAATGACACTTCATAAACCAACCCATTGGCAAGCCGGGCCGATGCCGCCAGCACGGAGGGGCTCGTACAGCGAGATTTGTTGCGACTTTCATTCCCAGGCTCTGTCATGGTAACAAGTCAAAACAAGCCCAAGTTCAAATCAGTTACTGCATATTCCTCAGTGACTACATGGTCATAAATGGCTTTGTACCTTGAAGGTTGTGTAAGCTTTATTTGTAGGAACAAAAGGGCCACGATTTGGAGGAAGAATGAAGTCAAAATTTGCACGAGCAGCTCGACGGGGTCGAAAAGTACACTCCTGCTCATCCTCAACACTGTATGGGTAACCCGATAGTGATCGCACTGGGAGCAAGTCAAACACCTGGGACCAAGGGGAAATGGGACAAGATAGTAATGTTTCTGGAATCTTTAAAATGCATTAATTGTTGGTATATTACAGTCACAAAGTTTAAAATGTTACATGTAAAAATGTACACTAAAGCTGCTGCAAGGCACATTTCATACACCATGGTAATTCAAAGTGCTTTTACATGAAGAAAAAAAAAAAAAAAAAAAAAAAATTGCATAATAGAAACAGTAAAAAGAATTCCACTATCTGGATGGAAGAGTTAAGAGGTTCAAGTAGGAAGTTTAAGTATAAATCACATAATCACAACACAAGTTTGTCCAACTGATCAATCAGGATTCTTCATTCTAAAGCTGAACCTGAAGGTCAGTCAAGTCCAGTAAGAATTTAAAGACCCCGTGGTGAGAAGTTAGGAACTTGTTCATGTCTATCTGGGGTTTTAACATCCTTAACTGCAGCAAACTAGACAGTCAGAAATTACTCATGTTTCAGATGTCAAACTACCTTGTAACCAAGGAGTCTTAATGTTATCCTGCTATATTTTTCCATTGATATTGCTAAATCTCCATGATTTTTCATATGGCAGATGTATAATGCATATTACAAATGTCATGAACTATGCCTCTCCACTGTCGTTCAGAGTTGTTCAAAGGGTTTCTAAGGGTACCAATTGTTAGAAAGCAGCTGTCCAACTCCTGAATGAGAATATGGTTTAAAAAAAAAAAAAAAAAAAAAAAAAAAACAAATTAGCCATTTGATAAGTCAAAAGGCTAATCATAAGTTACCATTATGCATTGGACATTGTAAAAACTGATGGCATCATGCAGCGTTTACCTCAGTAACTTGACTGAGTGGATCTTGTCTGAGCTTGTACAAGTGAGTGGAGGCAGGGATATTTAGCATAGTCATAGATCAGTGTATATTAAATGAGGCAAAGGTATACATTCAAGCCATTTTAAAGGGTCATGAAACCCCAAAACACTTGAGATGTAAACAGATGTATAGGCTGCACATCATTGAAAACACTAAAAAGGTACTCATGTCATTCATAACTATATTTCACTTATTTGCATTTTTCAGAGCAATTTCTGTCTTCCTGTTTGAAAAGCTGAGTCGGAGCAACATCACAAAATCTGACGCCATAGTGTACTTTCGAACATGCTGACGTAGATTCTCGACATATACATTCATGACAAAGCTCATTCAATCCAATCACTGCACTGTAGTATGCATACAATTATAATTGCAGTATTATGCACGAGGAAGTATCACTCTCGCCTCGAACATATGTCTCTGACAACAGACCGTTTCCGCAGTGCTACAAAATGCATTTTCCTGCGACGCGACCAGAGCAGAGGTTTGTGCGCATGTGGATTACAGTAAAACAATCTACCAGCACAAATGGAAAATGTTTGCGTGAGATCGCATTACAGTGGAGAATTCAAATGGTCACAAAAGTGCTGTTCATTCTCCTCTGCCTGCTCGTTTAAAAACACGCGAGCCGTATAGGCTGTGTTTCCTTCAGCACAGCAGCACGTGTTTGTATTTTGCTCGCGATGCGGTCAGAACTGGAGTTTGAATACGAACACATGAAAAATACGATTGTTTTTATGATATACAGGCTGAGTGCGCATATGCTCGGCGATGAGTTTAATAACACTAGCCACGTGCACACTAGCCATAGGCACATAGCTCATACAGAATAAAGTATCTGTTTAAAGTTATTAACCAGCACTGTATAGTTATGCACATATTTCATCAAGTCTTCTTCAAATGAATTATGTACAAACTGGACACCAATACAGTGGTGTAGCCTCTCTGAACGCGACAATACAATTATTCTAATAGGCAAGACTGATTTTTGAGACTGCAGTGCTCGTAAATGTAATCAAAGTAGCCCATTATTAGCTCTATTATATATTATTTCACATTTCTCCCTTGTGCATGGGAGAATGTGGTCTTTCTCTCCGTGCTCATATATTAATATTCATTGTGTATAATGAGGTTGTTGTAGGTCTGTGCTTCATTGGTTGTTCTCCCACCCCCCACCCCAAAGAGTCATCAAGGGATTTTAATGATTCAAAGTCCAACTTTGTTACTACAGGGGGACTTTAAATCTGCAAATTGATACCATTTTAGGACTCAGACGTCTTCCTGGCTCCAGTATCCAGACACTTTGATCTACAGCGCTGAGGCCACACAGAGATCCTGCTTGAGCAGAGACCGTCAAAACGTTTCCCTCAGCAGGAACAGCTGTAGCGGGAGAGAACTGCAGAGACACCTGGAACAAGGAGTAACACGCTGTAGGACACGTCACCATTCCCCACTTGAAGCCAAAAATAGCTAGTGTACATACCTTGTTTTGGAAACATGCTTCAGTGTCAAAAGATGCACTAACAACAACTACATTCTCACTGGGCAGAACACAGTAGACCAGAATCTGCACTGCTGGAGCCATATCAACACCAACAGACAGCTGGAATGACACGGAGCCGCTCGTGACTTTATTAGAAGCCTTCGCTTTGACGGTCTTAAATCCATGGAGGACGATCACGCCTCTGGACAAGACCTGACAGAAGACAAAGTTGAAGATGGGTTTTTTTTTTTTTTTTTTTGGTCCAACACCCACCACACGTTCACTCACCATATAGACGACATCAGCACTGTAGTCACCAGACTCCCCAACAAAAGAATATTTCACGGTCACTGGAAAAGTAGCACCACATTTGAGTGGCTGCTCAAGCGTCACTATAGTCAGTTCACTAAGTGATGGGTTGTTGGGAGAATCAGGTTGGAGAAGCCGAACAACCCTCGTATCTGTAGTGAAGTATGGCGATTTGTAACTATAAAGAAGCCCTGGAGTCGCACTAGCCTGGGGAGCAAGGAATGCAATGGGTTTTTGCAAGAGTGATTGAAAGAAGTCTACATTTCACAAATATGAGCGAATCATACCACCAGATTCAGATCCGCTTTAGGAAGTTTAGCAGTGTTGAGAGAGAATGTGGCCAGTCCCTTTTGGTTTGTGGTCAGATTTAGCAGCGGTTTGTTGTCGTTACCATTAAGGAGATACACAGCTTTTTTCACAAATGGAGTCCCATCGAAACGAGACACTGTAATCTGTCAGGAAAGATCTCGGTTAGGAAACGGAACCAATGAGAAGGCTATGACAAGGGATAAATTTTACTTGCCTTTCCATTAATCTTTGACCCAGGTTCAATATAATCAGGGAGGTCCACAAATGTGACCTTGCCAACTTCAAATGTAATGGACACGGTTGCAGATTTTGACATTACTACATCTGAGGGAAAAAAAAAAAAAAAAAAAAAAAAAAAAAACCCACCAAGTCAACATCCTCCATACACATACTGTTGGTTCAGTTTAGACAATAGCTCACCTGTTCCCTCCTCAGTGACATTCACAGTCACAACAAACAAATCTTGAAGACTATTTTCAAATTTGGTGTTGAAAAACACTGAAGTTGAGATGGTAAAGGAGGCACATCCCGTGGCATTCATCTGGTAGAACAGAGTCACATTTAAGTCAAGCACAAGCAGAAGAAAAACCCTCCACTAAAAGGCAGGAGTTACACACCTTTGCGGTTTTACTCAGGCACAGACGGGTCACGTCTGGAACATATGGAAGTGGATCACGGCACACTTCCACCAATGCTTGACCAGGTACAGGTTGGCCATATGTGTATCTGGGAAAATTGTCACAAGATCAAGAATAGACTACAAACAAGACAAGAAAATAAAAGCCTCACTTACTTGGCACAAGCCTCAACTTTTAGTCCCACATCTGCAACACTGTATGTCTGTGACGTGTTTACAGTCACGTCAAACTTGGGTAAAACTAAACCAGAAACAGTGCTTCAGATTAAGAACTCTGATATGTTGTACTGTTGCACAGAGTGCTCAACTTACCATATTTTTTCACCTCAAAAACCTGGGAGATCTCTCGGTCACCAATAAAAGCCTTTAGGGTGTACATCCCTATCTGAGCCTCCGAGTTCAACTGGTGCGAAAGCTGCAATATCCACCCCGTTGAGGAAACATTGGTCCACTGACCAATCCGGTTATTATTATTGTCCTATTAAAAACAACAGCTCAGAGAAATACAATCAAGTACAAAAAGCTCTATTAAAAAGACTTGCATCAGAACGCTCACCTCAACCACGACCAGATTGTACTGCAAGAAGGGAAATATTAAGAATTGAAGAGCACAAACATTGATGTAGCAATATAAAAATGAACGGTTTGCTCATGGCTAGACCTTACCATCTGATCAAGAGGAACAAGTTGGTCATCCATGGTGACAACTCTGAAATTCACTGCGAAAACACCAACATACGTTTGTTGCATAATGCACTTGAAAGCGATAACTCGTAGCGCAATTGACTTTCTACACCCAATTCTGGGCACATTTAACGACTAGCTAAAACATTCTAAGACTGTGCTTAACACAGCGATTGTTTCCTGCAACTGAAGCGGATTTACATACTTGCACATGGAATTTGAACACCGAATGTAATCGCAGACTGAACACTACTGGCTCTGACTGGAAGCATTTGAGTGTGATCAGTCATAACTCATAAGCGTCAATTTACATTCATAATTGGCCTTACAATCATTAAGTGTGTGCACAGCTTAAGAGTCATCCAAAGATTCATTCACAGCTCACCTGTTTGTCCTGGATTGTAGATGGGTTTGTCTGTTTGGATGAAGGTCAAAGGTAGGTAAGACTTGAACATGACTTTCCTCTCTTCGGTCGCTCTGAAGACCTTCCCTTGAACTTCTACCTTCAGATTCTGCACTGATTCTCCATCTACTCGAGGAGCCTGCAGAGAAATTCAGTAAAACAAACGAGCCAGATGAAAAAGCCACATGCATCTAATAACAGACCTTGAAATCAAAGCAGCGGTGAAATGGCATCGTAGAGCACACGTTCACAAGTTCAGTCATTCCATTTTTGTCATCAAGCAGAGAAACAGTCATGGTAAGATGCTCTTGTGGATTCAGAAGAGTTGCACACAATTTGGCATCAGATCCAGACTCAATCACTGCAGGGAATGTCACCATGAATGACCTGTGTAAACAAAATTTAGGTTGAGACCAAAATGGAATCAGGCCAGAACATGTAGATGTTGGATTAACAGGGTTGCAGATCAAAACTAGCCCAGAGTGATTCTCCATCAGGGGGTGGGTTGGAGTGGGCAGGTGTAGTTGTAAGTAGTTGGGTTTGCTTATCTGGATGGGACAAGCATGCAGAAAAAAAAAACATGCACATGGATACCACAGATTTGGCAACACTGGGCTGCCATGGTCAAAATAAGAGCACAAGAAAAGTTGAACAGTTGGATCTTATTTATATTTAATCACTTGAGCACTAGATGGCTAAAGTACAATGTGACTAATGCACATTAACATGCAACTAAAGCTTGAGTCATTTTGCCATCTTTAAGACTAAACCAGCACGAACATTAGACCCCTTCTGTTCACTTCAAAACTCATGGTACTTACGGCTTTTTCTGTCCTTCAACAGCAAAGAGGAAAAGGGCTAAAATGAGCCCTTTCCAAACACAAATCTCTCTCACAGCCATGAATAGCAGTCATCCAAGACTAGACAGAAATCCAGGGTCTCTTTCAAAAACCCAACAGTACTTTAAAATTCACACTGTTCAAATGCTCTACAGCTTAACTTTGAATCATCTGCCAGTGTTATTTAAATGCTCTTAATAAATCAGAACAGGTTGATTTCGCACTCACAGGCAATCAAGCAGTCGTTAGGGCGGAGCCACTGTGATTAATCAGAGAGTTGGTTGCCAACTCTCATGCACTGAGGCAGAAGGGCAACACTGAACTGTGACTGGAGTGATGATGGTAGGAAGTGATGTTGAATCAGGAAGTGAGCAGGAAGTGGATTGGATGGAAGAAGGAGGTAGAATGAAATAGGAAAAGTAAATAGTAAGTAAAAGTAAATAGTCTAGTAAATAGTAAAAGGAAGAAAATACATCAACAAAACTCAGATAGTCATAAAGAGGTAAGCATACGGAAAGATATAAAAATAAATGAGGGACACAAGGTCATCGTTACATTTGAATCACCAGAATCAAGTAACCCATTAAAGATAAGTGAAGCATTAAAGAGCAAACTAGGGAACATTGTGTATGCCAAAACATTGCAAGATGGAAGCATAAGGTTATATGCAAAGATGAAGCACAGAAAGTAAAGGCATTGTAAATAAAATCACTGGCATGATACACAGTTAAATGTTCGAGCTGGAAAGAAAGAAGAGCAGTTAGAGGGGTAGTATATGGTATTCCTACAGAAGTGACTGAAGAAGAAATTAAAAGAAATGTATCAAATGCTAAGGTTAGCAAGGTGAAGCGGCTGCAATTCACAAGGGACGGACTGAAAAGAGACAGTTTATCTGTAATGATACAGTTTGAAGAAGAAGCACTGCCAGTAAGGGTGATGGTTGGATATATGAGCTTCAATGTAAGAGAATATGTTCCACCTCCGTTGAGGTGCTATAAATGCCAAAGATTTGGGCATGTGGCTGCTGTATGCAAAAGTAAACAAAGATGTGGCAAATGTGGAGGAGAACACCAGTATGGAGAGTGTGGAGAAAATGCGAAATTGAAGTGTTGCAATTGTGGGGAAGAACATAGTGCAGCATATGAGGGCTGTAAAGTAAGGAAAAGAGCAGTGAAGGTACAGAATATCAAGATAACTGAGGGGATAACATATGCTGAAGCCATTAAAAGAGTGAAGAATAGTGAAACTTCAGATCTAAATGAAAAAACAGACAGTATGGCTAGCCACAAAGGAAACAATCAATGCAACATCAAGTTTGTAACATTTATGGCAGAGGTGGTTAACTGTTCAGCTCAGACAACAAGTCGAACGGAAAGGATTAAAATCATAATCAGGGCAGCAGAGAAATACTTGGATGTAAGAGAAATAACAGTACAGAAAGTACAAGATACTCTAGTAGGAGATTTCCAAGGAACACAGAAAAGTAATGGATAAATAATGAGACTTGAAATTTTACAGTGGAATGCAAGAAGTCTTCTAGCAAATGGACAAGAATTCAAAAATATATAGATGAGTAAGAACAAAAACCAAATATAATTTGTATACAAGAGACATGATTTTAAAATACAGGGTTATGAAATAATCCATAAGGACAGATTTGAAGGAAATGGAGGAGGAGTAGCAACATTTATTGTATAAGCTATAGAGTTATAAATGTTAATGAAATTGAAGCAGTTATTATAGAAACATGGACAGAGGGAAGATGTATCGGAGTGATAGATTTTTATAACCCATGTAAGAAATTACAAAAAGATAAATTAGAAGAGATAATAGAATTAAGTGGTAATACAGTAGTGTGGTGTGGAGACTTCAATAGCCATAGTACGCTATGGGGTAGTGAAATCACAGATTATACTGGTAAAATAATCGAAGAGTTACTGGATGAAAATAGATTGGTGTGTATAAATGATGGATCTGGTACAAGAATAAATATTGTGAATGGGCATAAGTCAAAGGTAGATCTTACATTTGTATCAGAGAAGTAAGTTTATGGAAGGCATTAAAGGAATCAACGATATGGAGTGATCATTACCCAATAAGATGTAGTATAGGAATTATAGTTTCAAAAATAGAGCAGGGGAGATACAGTATAGATACAGTAGATGGAAGTTAAAAAATGCAGATTGGGAAAAATTCAGTTATATCTGTAGTCAGAGATTAATTATTATGGGTAATCTAAAATATGATGTGGAAGAATATAATACAAAAGTCTGTAATATTATTCATGCAACTGCAACAGAAATTATAGGTAAGAAAACAACAAGGACAAGGAAAGCAGTTCCGTGGTGGAATGAAGAGTGTGGAGTAGCTATTCGAGAAAGAAATAGAGCTTTTAGGAAGGTAAAATCATCGTTTTTATATGAGGATCTTGTGAAATATAAAAGGGCACAGGCGCTGGTAAGAAAAATAATTAAAGCTGCAAAAAGGAATTATTGGAGGGATTATTGTAATAATATTGGATGGGATGTACAAATTTCAGATAATTGGGGCATGATTAGGAAAACGGGTGGACAGCGTAAAAATTTAAGTATGCCGGCATTAAGAAGTGGAGAAGAAGTAGCGATTTCAAATGAAGAAAAAGCAATAAGGTGAGCTAAAGTGTTTTATAATATACATAGCAGTAATAGCAAAAAAAATATTAGGGAAAAAGTTAAAGGAGATAATCCTGAAATAACTAAAAAAATGTGAAGTTACTAATAATTGTTTAAATAAAGATTTCTCTCTGTATGAGCTTAAAAGGGCAATAATGAGTGTAAAAGAAACCTCTCCTGGAAAGGATGAAATTTGCTATAGCATGATAGGAAAATTATCAGATATAGCACTTGGAAGTATATTAAAATTATATAATAAAATATGGGAAGAAGGTAAATTGCCTAAATCATGGAAACATTCTATAATTGTTCCTATAGTGAAACCAGGGAAAGATAGATCAGAGGCAACAAGCTACAGACCAATAGCACTGACTTCAAACATGTGTAAGATAATGGAAAGACTGATTGTAAATAGACTTATGTATGAGATTGAGAGTAAAGAGAACAACAATAGACTCAATACTGTGTTTAGAATCAGAGATGAGAAAAGCTCAGACAAATAAAGAGGCTGTTATAGGAGTTTTTATAGATGTAGAAAAAGCATATGATATGCTTTGGAAAGAAGGACTACTAATAAAAATGAAAAATATGGGTATTTTAGGAAGAATGTACAACTGGGTATTAGACTTTTTATTTGACAGGACAATTCAGGTTAGAGTGGGAACATCATACTCTAGGGTTTATACAGTTGAAAATGGAACCCCTCAAGGGAGTGTATGTAGCCCCCTTCTATTCAATATAATGATCAATGATATATTTAAAGGGATGGGGAGGTCAATATAATGCAGACGATGGTGCACTTTGGAGAAGAGGTAGAAATATAACATACACAGTTAAGAAAGTTCAGCAAGCAATAAATAAAGTTGAAGAGTGGGTGCAGAAGTGGGGTTTTCGAATATCAGTAGAAAAAACACAGGTAATATGTTTTACAAAGAAGAAAAATGCTCAAATTAAGTTGTCTCTTTATGGAAAACAGTTGGAGCAGGTATCAGTAGTAAGGTTTCTTGGTGTTTGGTTAGTTGAGAAACTGAACTTTAATATACATGTAGAAAAGTTATTGACTAAATGTAAAAAAGCACTGAATGTTATGAGATGTTTAGCGGGTAGTGAATGGGGGGCGAACCGTAGTTCTCTCAGAAACGTATATCTAGCCCTCTGGCCCTCTTTGTTTAGGTGTCACACTTGCCTTCTTTATGGTCAAAAGTGACCGAAGCCTTGGAAAGTATCTTTCTTATTCAGTAATATTTTTTGATTATTATATAAAATTTTGAGGGTATTTTATGATACTATACAATATTTATACAATTTTTATTAACTATTTTTCCCCATTGAAAATAATAATAAAAAAAAAATTCTAACATATTTTTACATTATGTTTCAATTAAAGCAGTATTCCTTGTTAAAATAGAGACAAGGCATTTAATTTTTTTTTTTCAAGTTAGTGCCATTTGGTGAGAGTAAAAAAATAAAAACTTATGCAATGCCATGTTGTAACCACTAGATTCCTATAGATCTCTGTATAAAGTGGCTTATAAATTCTTTAGTGGTTTTTGGACACAAACACTTATTTTTATTAAGTTTTGGACATGGATTTATACTTAGACATTCTCAAAGACTACTTTTTGTCAAGGTTTAGATTTTTTTTTTTTTTTTTTGAAATGTTGATTTGAAGTGTCAGTTTTTGCATTAATTTTACTACAGTCAAACCTGAACACAGAGGAATAACATAATATAACAAAAATGATACAAAAATGAACAGGTGTGTTTTATAACAGCTTAATAAATCTGTGTCTGATCTGATTTCATCCTCTTATTTGAGTTTTGGCTCAATTTTACTATTATTGTTACAGCCACACTGGTTCATTTGTATGTGTATAATGGTGTGTTGTGTGTGTGTTTGTCTGTGAATGTGTGTAAGTGAGTGTGTGTTTGAGTGGGTGTTTCTGTTTTGTATTCTTGGTGTTTTAGAGTGTAACCTCTTTCTTGCAGTTCATTTTTTACTGCTTTGTGGCTGAATTTTTAATTTTAGTTCACACATTTGTATAAACTTGCTCTGTCTTATAGTCGTGCTAGTTCATATATGTGACCCGTCACGGAAACCAGGGACACAAGTCGGCAGCACAACTCTCGAGCAAAATGAGAAAGAAGCATTTTTTTTTCAAAATTGGTGATTTTCGTTTTTTTGCAGAATCTGTTAGTTGAGATCATGAAGAAGCCTTTCCATGTTTGAGATAGCAGTATTGGTATATTTAAAAGCGTACATTTTGAGGTTGAAATCGGTCGTTTTTCGGAGATTCTAGCACGCAGTAGGGGCGTGTTATTGTCTGTGTGTATTTCCATACTGGGAAGCGTGGCTACTTATTATGCAGCGCTCTGGCCGGCTCTAGCTGATATCAAAATTCAATGAAGAAACGTGGCCGTTACACCGAAAATGTTTTGAAGTACTTCTTCGACAAGCCGGATGCTTATGAACAAGCGCTCACTGATTCTGAAGACGATCTGAGTGACGATGAAAGCGGCATAATAAGACATTACCTCTCTGGAGTCGGGTAACGCGCCGGCGCATTTTGCAGGATTTTTTTCACATTGCAGCAAAACAGATTTAAAATAGGCCTACTCCGTCATTTTTTGTCAAAGAGACATACGTAATATCAATTGAAACTATAGAATGTCTTCTTTTATTTGTGTACACTCAGAGTAAAAACAAAATGTTGTGCTTTTTGAAAAATAAAGAAAACTAACATGATGCGTGATCTCTCGTCTCCCTCTGAACGAAGTCCAATCTGATAGTTCTCAGAAAATGAACTGTAACTTAGTGAATACTAATCACAGAAAAAATTACACTTATGTCTAAAAAAACGTTGAAATGTCAGGTTTTAAATCGTGCAAGTCAAATCGAAAAAAAAACCTTCTGTGTTTATGTAATCTGTATGAAAAGAGAGCCATGTCAGAAATCCGTGATTCAGCTCATTATCTGCTAATGCGGCCACGCCCACGGAGCCAGCGCTATTCAGACGCAAATTCAGTCAATACATGCATTCATCGTCTCAATCGTGTATTTATTGTCTTGAAAAGTGTTTTGAATAGCCATAGTTAGCGATCTCTGGCCTCTGTTAGTTCAGTTAGTATCCTTTATTATTAATAGTATGCGGTCCATGCAGCTTTACAGGGGGTATGGCTTATCTAAATGAGATGTAAATGAGCCCTATTGTCACTCCCAGCAGGTGAGAACTGCAACTTTAGAGGCGTTTTTCTCCCTATAGAGCTTTCTTGAGTGCCTACCTTCAAATGGCCACAACTTCTCCAAATATTATCAGATTTCCATGTGTTACACATCGTTGGAAAGCACTTTCAGAATCTGTGAATAACTCAAAATGCCCCAGAACCGACTTGTGTCCCTACTTTCCGTGACTGGTCACATATAGGTGTGTGGGGGTGGGTGTGCCTATTTTGCACTCTTGGCATTTTAGAGTGTCCCTCCTTCAGTGCTGTGCACTATGTTCCTTCATAGTGTCTGATTTGTAGTTTGTACAAACACAAGATTCTCTGAGTTGTTGTATTTTTTCGTATTTCCCATTAATTTCCTATGTCGGTCATTTATGACCAAAAAGAAGGTAAGTGTGACTATTTTTTTACGACCCCTTAACATGTCTGAATCATGTCCTTGATTTTTTTGTGTGTTCATATTGCTAATGTGACAAAAGTCACCAAGTGTCATCTCCTTCAGACGAAGCTAAAATTTTTCGGTCAAAAATTACCGAAGAGGGCCAGAGGGCTAGCAATTATTAGGTCTGCTATAGATTATGGATGTATTGTATACGGATCAGCAAGCCAGCATGTTCTAGAAAAAATTGACAAAGTGCAGACACAAGCTTTGAGAATATGCTGTGGAGCGTTTAGAACATCACCCAGAGCTGCTCTGCAGGTAGAAATGGGTGAGATGCCCTTAGAAGATGCATGCAATTAAAAATGACTTATTAAGTATCTTTAAAAGGCCACAACAGTAAGCATCCAACTAAGGCAATATTTGAAGATTGTTGGGAGCATGAGAGAACAAAAATAAAAAGCATTGGGTGGATAGCAGAAGAAATAGCACAAAAAAATGGATTTAGTACATAGGAAATACAGTTATACAGTGCCTATAGCTGTACTCCCTCCGTGGTTATTTAAAATGCCTGCAATAGATCTTTATTTACTAAAAGAGGAAAAATCCCATAGTGGTATAATAAATAAAGTAAATCATTGTATTGAACGGATGTACTATGATAATGTACAGATTTATACAGACGGTTCAAAAGATCCAGAATCCAATAAGACAGGAATAGCCACAGCTATACCACAACAAGAAATAATTATTACAAAAAGAACACCAGACTACTTATCTGTTTTTACTACAGAATTGATTGCTATTGTTATAGCTTTACAATGGTTGGAAGAGACTCAGATTAAGAAAGCAGTAGTATGCTCAGATTCTTTGGCGGCTTTAAAAAGTATTAAATCAGGTCAATCAAATTGCAGACAAGATATTATAATAGAAATAATGCAGCATGTTGGAATAGATGGAAACAAAATGTCAGATAAACATGCTAAAAGATCGTTAAATAAAAATAATGTAGAAATTGATGTAAAAATCAGTAAAGCAGAAGCAAGATAATTATAAAGCATGCTGTTATTAAATCTTGGCAACAAAAATGGGATATGGAGAAGACCGGTAGACATCTATATAATATCCAAAAGAAAGTAGGATTACAAATTGAATTGAATTGAATTGAATTAAATGGAAACTTGCATAAAATCAGGAAACACCCTTCTGGGTTTTGTAGATTTTGTGGTGAAACTGAAACAGTGGAGCATATTTTATTACAGTGTAGAGCATATAGTAAAGAGAGACAAATGCTGGAAACAAAGATACAAACAGAAGGGGCAAGTAATATGACATTAGAACAAGGCAATAGAAAATTGAGAAGAATGATAATAAAATATATAATAGATAAAGGAAATTTCAGGAGAATATATTCTTTTTTTAAAAGAATTTGTATGTGTATGTACGTATATAGTCCTTCTGTCTCTCCCTCGCTCCTGCTTCTCCTGGCGTTTTATACTCTCTCCATGCCAATTACTGAAACAAGAGACAGGTGTTCATTATTCGCACTTAACCCACTCACTCGCCGTGTGTCTCCTGACTCTCTCTCCTGCTGCAGACCAGCCTGCAGACCGAAAAGAAGTGTAACAAATTGGTATAATCCGAATGGCATTGTGAAAGCTGTTTTCTCTTTGGATAATGGAGACAAGGGGATCTGCCAATAACCCTTGGTTAAGTCCAATGTCGAGAAAAACGAGCCGTACCAAGCCGGTCAAGCAATTCATCAACCCTTTAGGAACCAAAACTATTGGGCTCATCCAGTTACTGTTGGATTCTTCTATTTCTCCCATTTCAAGCATCGCACCCAATTCATCCTGAACTACTTTTTTCTTGTGTACAGGTAAGCGATACGGCCAGCTGCGAATCACAACGCCTGGCTCTGTCTCGATATGGTGCTGAATGAGGTTTGTACAGCCCGGTAGGGGAGAAAACATGTCAGCAAACTTTGCCTGTAATGTAGTTAAAACAATGAGCTGGGAGGGCGAGAGATGATCTCCCCCTGGGGCCAGAGCGAGAGATTGTTTTTTTATATTCGCCTCTGGCCCAAGATCATCCTCTCCGCTAATCTCCGTCGCCAGCATCACTGCCTCTGCCTCATTCCTTTTTTTCAGGAGATTGAGGTGATAAATTTGACATGCTCCCCTCCTATTGGACTGTATTACCTCATAATCGAGGTCCCCAACTTGCCGTGTGACGTCAAACGGTCCTTGCCACTTTGCAAGTAATTTTGAACTTGACGTTGGGAGTAATACAAGCACTTTATCTCCCAGTGAAAATTTATGCAAATTGGTCCCCCTACTATACAACCGGTTCTGTCTGTCCTGGGCCTGTAACAAATTCTCCATAGAGAGCCGCCCCAAAGTGTGAAGTTTTGTTCTCAGGTCCAGCATATACTGAATTTCATTTTTAGATTGAGAAGGTCCGTCCTCCCAAGTTTCTCTTAGGACGTCTAACACCCCCCTGGGCTGACGACCATAGAGTAACTCGAAGGGGGAAAGCCCCGTGGAGGCTTGCGGGACCTCTCGCACAGCAAACAACAGAGGTTCCAACCATTTATCCCAATTTATGAATTATTGTTTTGAGCGTGCGATTAAAACGTTCGACCAGCCCATCTGTTTTTGGGTGAAAGACGCTGGTACGAATCGATTTAATGCCCAATAACTCGTAAAGTATGTGTAACGTCCTTGACATAAACGCCGTGCCCTGATCAGTGAGGATTTCCTTAGGAATTCCCACCCGGGAGATTAAAGAAAACAGTGCGTCAGCAACACTCTTAGCGGAAATGTTGCAGAGTGCCACTGCTTCGGGATATCGTGTTGCGTAATCCACAATGACTAATGCAAAACGATGTCCTCTCGCTGATCGCTCTAATGGCCTGATGAGGTCTATACCAATTCTCTCGAAGGGGACCTGCATTAATGGGAGGGGCACCCTTCTGGTGCATTTTTCCCCCAAGAGGCATCCGTACATAAAAACCCCAATAATTCTGTAAACGGCGGCCAATTTGTTCCCAAAATTAACGGATGCCGGAGGTGCGGATTAACTGCCACCTCAACACTATGCTTTTGGCCCCGAAATTGGATAATGACTGGCACGATAGGATATTCCACCACATCCCCATGCACATACCGCACCTTAACCATGCAGCTTATATCCAATGCCCCGGATTGTATCAGACTTTGATGGATCGAGGTTTGGTTACATCCTGAATCCACCAATGCCTGATAGGTGCCCCACTTGATACTCACATGTATTTGGTACCACCCAGCTTGACCGGGGGCAGCCTGTGGGACATCTGGGACCCGGACTATTGTCCCCACCTCCATAACAGGGCACCTGTCCACAAAATGCTCCGGGTCCCCGCAACGCCAGCAGGCTGGCCCAGACCTCCCCGCCACTCTAGTGGCAGGGAGTGGGTTAAACAACTGACGTGGAGAGAGCAGAGAAACACCCTTGATATTTATCAAGGGTGCCAACAATTTTGTTTGCGATTTTACGATTTTACGACTACGATTGAGTTTACGATTACATCAAGAGACATACTACCAGTTTCCCATGGGGCGAGGAGAAGATCGTAAATGCTTCTCATTTCCATGGTTTCTGAAATAAATTATAATAAACTATAATTATAAATATAAAAACAGTGTAAACACATGTAGAAACTACATCGACTGAAGCCCAGTGGACGGGGACAGCGTTGTGATGATGTGGGGCATTCTAAAACATTTACCATGAAAAACGCTTAACATGGCTTAATGTACTAAGACAAGATATTACCAGACAAAACCCAGTAAACATCATAATAATAAACCATGTACAGCAAAGCAGATGAGCCCAGAATATGATCGCAATGCGTTTTCCTCCCATAGAAACCAGTTATTATAAATACGTTTAACCCTTAAATGCATACCTCGGGTCTTTTGTGACCCGGGACGTCATTCACTACCCTCCTCCTCGTTCATTTTTTAAAGTTAGACATCAACCTTCTTGGTATTCCTCAATCAATTCATTATAAAGAATATAAGAAAAAAATCATAAAATTATAAAAGAATGCCTATTTTTGTATTCATTTTTTTGTAAAAATTGTATAGGGTCGCAAACAACCCGAGGTGTGTATGAGTGTACATATATTTTTCTGCACAACAATAATTGAATCTTAGATGACGGAATAAGTGTGATTCACCTTTATTCCACAAGGTGGCAGTGTCTGATACACAATGCTGAAGTGACGACTCATTTAGACAGAAAACAAAATAATAATAACAACATGAAATGGCTCAGTGATTTACTACAGAACAAGTACTGAACGCAATGAAATATGACTGTAACTGTTACTGGATTGATCTGGTGAAGCTGTTAGTGATAGAAATATTGATTTTGAAGATGCTGAAAATTAAATAGTTTTGAGAATACGTTTGAGATCGCAAATGGGCTCATATTCGTGACCAGAAACATAAAACTAGCCCATTATTTGCTGAATTTACTGGGAAATGAGCTCTGATGAGGACAGTGATGATGGCATAAAACATCTGCTCAGAATGAGCCCTTTCAAGCTCCAAAAGGTACCAAGATACGATTTATTTTATTCTTCTGTAATTGTTACTCTAATATCAGAGGAGTTTTATATTATCGCGACAGGTAGAGATCCTTCCATGTTAGATATAGTTCCGGGTCGATAAAGACCCGAATATGTAAGAATGATTGGCGAAACAGTCATGCATTTAAGGGTTAACATTCCTTTATGTAGCCTAAGTGATAATAAAAGATTAAATTCTGTACAAACCAAGTTTGGTCTTTTAATGTCACTATCTTTGTACATTAAGATCCAAATAAATCTTTTTTTACAGCTCGATTATTAAAATCAGCTTGATTATATGACAAGGATGTTTAAAGTTATGGAACTTACAGTATGTATACTGATACAAAAGAACTCTTAGACCTTATAGATCTTATTTCTCATGTCGTGGTCCCTTTAAAACACATGTACTCTATTTTTTTTTAATGGTTTTGTACAATAGTTGTTTAATGTTGTTTGTTCAATTTCCACATAAAGCTGTGTTAACTAGCTTGAATAGTGTGGAGAACTGCCACAAACACAAATAGCCTACACCTATTTTAAATTGATATAAAATGAATAATGGGATAATGTGTGCTTTTAAGTTGACCTTCCAATGTTATTTGCAAGGTATAAACATGTTTAAGTTCATAAAAGTCTATCAGAAGATTGAGCAAGTTCTCCTCCCCCAGTTATGCCATGCTAACTAGCGTTTCCCTCCTGCAGCGTTGCTGGCACTACCTGAATCATTGTAAGATGAATGTAAAACACGAACCCTTAATAAAAGTGAATCAGTTTAATTGAATATATAACAGTTAAATAAAGAAATTATAACAAAAATATATTTTTTTCTACACTGCCAGAATTCTAAAAGAGAAGGAGAAGAAGAGAGCTAGTTCAAGATGCGCATTTATGGTTAAAATTTATTTTCGACTGAAGAAAGAAAGACACGGACATCTTGGATGACATGGGGGTTAGTAAATTATCAGGAAAAGTTTATTTAAAAATGGACTAATCCTTTAACACTGTGATGCAACATACTAAATTATACAGTGCTAAACATGTTACAAACATTCTAAATTATGATAGCAACACTTATCTGAATGCTAAAGCGTGCTATTATCATCACGAAACAGGAAGTTGTTGTAACTCAATCATACAATGTCCAATCTGCCTAAAACTTCATATTTGATAAGTGCCCTACCTGAAGTCATCTACTCAGCAAAATTTAGTTGCAGTCATAGCGCCACCAGCTGGTAGCAGGAATTGTGGCAAATACAAATGACTAAAGTCATCCTCCTGTATTTATATACTTAAATGCATATTGCCTACCGTGCTGTTTTCCTAAATGCTTCTCAATTCTTATTTGTGCATGCTCTTTTCCTTTCCTCACTTCCTTTTCACGTCTTAGCTCCACCCCTTCAGGATGGGAGAGAAAAGATAAAATTTGAAGTTTTTCATACTTTTTCATATTGGTTAAAACAATGGCTATTGAGCAAACAGACATGTCAACATTAACATTGATGTCAATATTATCATTTATCAAATAAGAGCTGGACACAGAGATTATATTGTTAACTCTATATTTTAGTGGCTAGTGTTATTGTTGAATTGAAATTGTGTATTTTTAGTGGGGAGTCTTACTGATGAATTTAATGTAACTGTTGTTATTGCTGAACTGAAGTGCTCATGCACTCTAAAAAATGCTGGGTTAAAAACAACCCAAGCTGGGTAAAATATGGACAAACCCAGCAGGTTGGGTTAAAAGGCACCTATTATGCCCTCTTTCACATGATGTAATATAAGTCTCTGGTCAAGTTTCAGCTTAAAATACCCCACAAATTTGCCCCTATTTGGGGGTAAGCAAAAACATGCCTTTTACTATATTGCTGGCTAAAAAAAAAAAAAAAAAAAAAAAAAAAAAAAAATCGAAAATTGTTTGAAAAAAAAAAAAATGGCTGGGTGAAAACAACCCAATCCCTTGTTTTGTCCATATTTAACCCAGCAGTTTTTAGAGTGTGGTAATTCTGGAGGGTATTGTTTTTATGAAATTTGTGTATGCTATATTTTTTTTTTTTTTTTTTTTAGAGAAATTGTTCATCTAGTGACCTACCCAAGGACTACAGATGGAAATTAGCTAATAGCTAAATCTGGTACAGAGCATCTCTCTACTTGAGATTAATGTTTTTCTGTGCATTGTCCTTGATAAATAAGTGAAATGATATCCTCACTCCCTTTAGCGTTTCACTTCATAGCATCAACTGCACTGGAGGTATCTGCCTATATGTTGTTAAAGTTTGGTTAATTAAAAAAATAAAGCAAGATGCCCCATTGAAATACAGTATGTGAGATGCAAAGTTTAAACTGCAAAAGTTAAGCGTACATTTTAAATGGTGACAGATATGAAGGGGAAGGAGAATTTGTGCATCAGGTTTTTTGACGAGAAACTTCTGCAAAGGACACATGTGTGAACTGAAAAAGCTCGCTCATCCCCGTTCACTTCGTGCCAACGCACCATCAGTCAGTTTCTCGCTGTTTGAGGATGACGAGGACATCAGTAGCACTAAAGTTCGTACAGTAACAATCGTGCTCGCAGAGAGACCGGTGGAAATACCCCACTGACTGCAAACACGCATTCAGGCCTATACATTTTGGCATGTAGCTGTTTTCCAAGCACAAAACTGAGATGTAGGACAGCTTCATTACTCCAATTAAAAAAAAAAAAAAAAAAAAAGAAAGTTTGTGCTGGTCACAGACTTGAATGTCTGATGGGGACAGCTAACAGTTCAACAATGTAGGCAGTTAGTCACATCAACTCCACTACAACACTGATTTAGAACAATAGTCTAACACAAAGCCTATTGGTTGGAGTATTTTAGAAATGTAATGCACCCATCACTGCATTAACAGCCATCTGATGCTTGAATAACTTAATCCTTAAAGTTACCAAAAAGCAGGTGACTTTAGTCTTCTTAGATGAAGAGCAGTAGCTTTAGGCTGTCGTCATTTTAGAAGATGCAGTTATCTACACTGTTCAATTTACTTTCTCATACTTAATTTCTCATTGAGTGACCACACTAAACACTCCAGTATTTGTACATTTCCTCTTGGTTTGGTATTGCTAAACTAGCTATATTTAGATATTGGTCTATAACCAAGTAAGCTTTGTAAATTTGTTAGTGAATGTCACCTGCAAAGTGCATACGAGTTTCACCCCGTTTTCCATCCAAACTATGAATTATAACCTTATTTACACAGATTAGGCCATTACTCTGCAAAATGTTTGAAAAAGCACCTTTGAGAAATCCACTACAGCTGCAGGAGTATTTAGTTAATTTGGGTTTAACTTCAATAAGTGAAAGCTCAACCAGTTAAAGGCAGCCACTGCCTAAGTGAAACCCTTAGTCTTGCTTGAGTGCCTTCAGGTCATTAGAACAATTGAAAAGAACTTTGCAATTTAAAAAAAAAAAAAAAAAAAAAAAACACAAACTTATAAAACTGAGACTTATAAAATGGATTTTATTCAGTGCAGGCATATTGGACAGGAGAAAGTGTAGGTGGTCTCAAATGCATCACCTAAAAAAGGACAGGAAATGAGCTGGATCATATTCAGTGAACTTAGCAAGAGCAAAACATTATTAAAATGCACAAGCATACTTGTCTGATAGTAGTCATAAACCTTGATGACCGCTGGCTTGAGATCATTCACTGCAAGAACCTGATTCAGCTTCAAAGAGTAAGTCATGGGGATGCCTTTGGGAACCTAAGAAACGGAAAAGATTAGTACATAGACAGCACTCAAGATGGCAGCTCCTGAATACCCCAATATACAGTCTCACCTCTTTCAGGTACACTAGGACACCATCATCTCCAGCATCAACCCGCTCCACTAGTGGGGCAAATGTTTGGGGCGAAGACCCCAGCTGAGGGGAAAAGACCATCGTTTACATAAATTACATCCCAAGATGCTTTAAGATTCAGAAAGTCTGATTGGCTTCAACATACGAACCAGTGACGTATCTGCCGTAAAGCCAGACAGGAGCTTAATGTCTACAATAACCATGTTAGTGCTTGCTTTTGCACCATTGTACCTGAATGAGGGTGAAAAGGGAATAAAGGGGTTTAGTCAACAGGAGCAAGAACAGCTTCCTTTTGTAGGAGTCAAACATGAGCTTGTTTCAGGACAAAGCCAAAACTATTCTTACGTCACAGTGAAGCTCAAGATGAGATTGACTCCCAGTGGTTGGCAGTCTGCCTTCACCTTTGCTTCAACACTTAGCGTTTTGGGGACTTTAACAGGTGTTGGGATGTTGTAGAAACATGCAACCTACAGTAGTTCAGAGCAAACGATAATTCACAAGTTCACTTACAAGTCAGTCAGGTAAATTGGTAAACATTTGGTGTGCTATCCAGGGAGAGGGCTCCGAGCTCGGTAATCAGTCCGAACACAGAAATGGAGGGGGATGAAGATACAGACCTGCACAGACACACAGGAAGATCCTGACACTTTAACACTATATTTGCCAGGAACGTTCTTCAGCGGCATCTCCTGAAACAGCAGCCTGTTGTCCCGATTCACGGTGAAGCTATAAGACTCTCCTCCTGCCACCGAGGACTGTACAGTAACAGTGCTGGAGCCGTCCAAGCTGAACACTTTAGCAGCATACACAGACAGAGCATGAAGAGCCACCACAGTGTCCTAAAAAACAAGCACCAGATCAAAAACTCCACTCATAAATGATTGAGCTCATGTTTGGTCATTAGAGGTACCTGGGTGGAGGAGAAGCCTCCGTAGGGATTCTGCTGGATAACGAGCCAGTTGACAATGCGGTTAGCATAGCCCAGAGTTGCTGTTGAGAGAGGCTGTTCAGTGAGAACCGCTAAAAGCACATAAGAGCTGATCTCCACCGCCAGAGTATCACCAGATGAAGTCTGAGACCAATGGAGCTTAGTGCCTAAAAGGCAAGACAGAGGAGAGCAAGTTGATGACAAAACCTGATGAAGCAACATCAGGAGGCAAGTGAAATTTCACCTTCAGAAATGGCATTGTTGTTCAAGGCATTTAGAAGCTGTGATCGAGTGCTGGTCTCTCCAGCAAGACTAAAGGAGTAGGCCAGCAGAGCAGTGGCGTAAGTATTTCCCAGGTTACCAACGACAGGCCTCAAGCATGACAGAGCATTGGTGATGACAGGATCCTAAAAAAAAAAAAAAAAAAAAAAAAAAAAAAGTATGAGCTGTCATAATCCTAAGTTGCTCATACATCAACTAGAGACGCTCTTACCGTGACAGGGATGCCTAGTTCAAGCAGTGATACAACAACATAGGCGGTCATGGTCACTCTGTCCCCAACACCACCCTAAAAAAAAAAAAAAAAAAAAAAAAAAAAAAAAAAAAAAAACACACACACGATTTACAGGAACCCTGCACCAAGCCAATTGGTTATAGGGCATTTAAGACAAGTAATGCACCTTCATGTCATAGTGGTGCAGAGTTCCCTGCTGAATGAAACAACCATCTGAACCCTGCTTGCTGATCAACCAATCCTTTGCGCTCTGCAGGACTTGTGGATCAATGAAGATAAATTGCCTGGCTAGACCAAAAGTCCTCACAACAAAGGCAGTCAACCTGGCCATGGAGTTGACAAACTGAAAATTACAAACTGCTGGTGTCATGACAGATTACACAAAAGAACTGTCAAACTCACCATGTATTTGATTCATCATAACCAAATGTGCTGAATGAGCCATCGTTGTGCCTGTAGTTCAATTGTCTTTGGTATCCTGTTCAGGTCAAAAGCTACATGTAAATTGGTCAGGAAGGGATTGTATGAGGCAAGAGCAGGGGCCCCATTTCATAAAACAAGTTTGCCAAATAAGCTAGGCTTATCAGTTTGTCTGATTATTTTGAACCAAATCAACTGACAATCAGATTTACTGAAATCAGCCTGGGTTATTTGGTATACTCGTTTTAAGAAATAGGCCCCAGGACTAAACTGCCTTGGAATTTAGTCTTTTTTATTTTTATTTTTTTTTTTTATTTAATTTTTTTTTATTTATTTAAAGAGGATTTGGTCATCCATACCGCTTCGAAGGTAGCCAGTGGCGGTCTCTCGGATGGCTGTGGTGAGTTGACCCGTGACTTCCAGGTACAGCAAGATGTAAATATTGGGAGCAAGAACAATCATATTCTGTTCTCCACAGCCATATGGCATCTGTAATAACTTATCCAGATTCTTTAGCGCACGACCCATTATGTCCCCTATAAGAGGTCAAGCATAAAACCCACATCAGAAGCAAGTTATTCTGGAAAACGTAACATGTCAGTATTCTCCGTGAAAATTCTTTACCAATGACTGAAACTGAGCATCTGGCTGATCCCTGAACCACATTTGTTGGAAACGTCAGAGTCACATCTTCAGAAAGAACATTTCCTGCCAGCCAAATAGAACAGATTAGCATTGAGCATTAGGTTAATGTTTGGCTGTACAAGAAGAATGTGTTTGGGAAACATTGATTGCAAACAAACCCTTTGGGCACAATAACCAACTCTGGGCGCTTGTCCTCTCAACTCCTTCAGCCTAAAAAAGCAGTAACACCACATCAGTAACCGCATGATCTCCATGATCAAACTCAAGGCAGCTGGTTAACACTCACCAGGACGAGTAGACTTCGAGTGACTACATCAACACGTCCCCTTTTCGGCACAGTCACAGTCTCAGTTCCACATCGAGTACGGGACGGTTCAGCTGAAGCATTGACAGTCACATTGACAGGTCCTGCAGTGACGAACAGTTAGCAACCAAGATGTAACACTTGCACTTTAAAACTAGAGAGACAGTCCAAAACTGACCAAGAACAGAAGCTGTGAGAACCCATTTAAAGGTCTTTCTCCCATTAGCACAGAGACAAGATGAATATGGCCCCTTAGATGCTCCGAGAGTGAAGGCCATGGATGAAGCTGGAGTTACTTTAACCTGCCAATGAAACAGTACATTGAGCAAAAGACACATTACCTTCTCTATACAGAGCCATTAAGTAGGGATGCACAGTGCTAATAAATGGAATATAGATTTGTTATTGATCCGATAGAAACCCACAGAGGTACACCATCATGACTAGCACAATCAAGTTCACTTGTGCATTCAGTGTTGTGCTATTCCAAGATGTAATATTGTTTAGTGCGTAGTAATAACCATGATTGGGACAGTGATGCATAGAACACTATTGTACGAAAACTGACTTGGCAATGCGTCTTAGCGTGTCTTTGTGGGGAGTGCATCCAGAACAGTCAAATTTGCTTATACACTTGCATCACTTTGTAGTGATTGGCTATTTATATTACAAACGTGACATTGACTATTAATCTCATGACAAGTTTAGAGTAAAAGCCACTAGAAAAGCTCTTCAGATTCCTGGTACTCATTCAGCTCTTCAGCACTCATGCCCAAACAGCAACTCACTAAAAGCCATGATTGGGACTGTCGTATGCATAGCATTGTAGTTTAATATTTGTTACATTTCTATAGCGCTTTTCTGGGTACTCAAAGTGCGTTACATATGGACTGGGGAAATCTCCTTAACCAAATGCACAACATCCAGCGGGATGCGGCGACGGCAATATTGCCCCCGATCACCCACCACACAGCTTATTGGAGACAGTGATGAAGCCAATCATTTAATGGGGATGATTAGAAGGCCATGAATTTGGTATTGGCCAAAATTCATAGTTGCACCCCTAATAAAGAGGAAAATAAACCATGACTGACCATGATGCATGATGACAGGTAACTGAAGACCGTGGCCTTCAGCTCAAAAGTCTCCCCACGGATAATGGAGTATGGCAGGGAGAGCTCTAGGAAGAAGGGCTGGAAGACCGTCAGCTGAGCAGGAGGAGCCAGACCGAGACCTTTAGAGGACAGACAGAACGCCTCTGTCTCCCATGTGGTGATCGTGTCAGGAACCGTGAGGGGAACTTTTGTGGATCCAGTAGCTCTAAAGTACAGGAGAGAGAAATAAGGGGAACAGAAGAACTAAACAAGATGCAACAAGAGATTCTTCACTAACCCCACTTGAACAAGCTGCCAGATCCAGGTTTCTGGAAAGTAAGATCTGACAGTTACTTTAACAGAGCGCATTTCTCCATCACTTCTGGCTTCTGGAGGAGGAGCAGGAGCAGCAGCAGCCACCATGTCACGGGCTTCAAGCCTTTCAAAGGCTAAAAGAACTACAGTTAGTTCATTGAAATACAAGTTCTTACTTTCTGCATGCACTACATACCAATTGTGTGGTGTTAGATATTATACTTGCAGATGCAAAGAAATTGGAATACATCCCATAACTCAAGGACAGTTCAAAAGGAAATACATTTTACTGAATGAAACTTCATAAACCAACCCATTGGTAAGACGGGCCGATGCCGCCAGCACGGAGGGGCTCGTACAGCGAGATTTGTTGCGACCTTCATTCCCAGGCTCTGTCATGGTAACAAGTCAAAACACAAGCCCAAGTTCAAGTCAGTGACTGCATATTCCTCAGTGACTACATGGTCATAAATGGCTTTGTACCTTGAAGGTTGTGTAAGCTTTATTTGTAGGAACAAAAGGGCCACGATTTGGAGGAAGAATGAAGTCAGAATTTGCACGAGCAGCTCGACGGGGTCGAAAAGTACACTCCTGCTCATCCTCAACACTGTATGGGTAACCCGATAGTGATCGCACTGGGAGCAAGTCAAACACCTGGAACCAGGGGGAAAAGGGACAAAATTAAGATAATGTCAGGTTCCTGGAGTCTTGAACTAAATGCATTACATAGCATTAATTGTTGGTATATTAGTCACAGAGTTTAAAATGTTAAATGTATAAAAAAAAAAAAAAAAAAAAAAAAAAAAAAAAAGCTGCTGCAAGGCATAATTCATACACCATGGTAATTCATTCAAAGTGCTTTACATGAACCAAATACAAAAATTATTAATAAATAAAAAAAAAAAAAGGATCACATAATAGAAAAAGTAAAAAGAATTCCACTATCTGGATGGAAGAGTTAGGAGGTTCAAGTAGGAAGTTTAAGTATAAATCACAACACAAATTTTGTCCAATCGATCAATCAGGATTCTTCATTCTAAAGCTGAACCTGAAGGTCAGTCAAGTCCAGTAAGTATTTAAAGACCCCCTGTGTCAAAAAGTTAGGAACTTGTTCATGTCTATCTGGGGTTTTAACATCCTTAAAATAGTAAACTAGACTGTCTGAAGTTACTGATGTTTCAGTAATGTTTCAAACTACCTCGCAACCAAGGAGTCTTAAATGTTATCCTGCTATATTTTTCCCATTGATATGAAAAGTCATGTAGATTTAGCAATATGGCGGGTGTATGATGCATATTACAAATGTCATGAACTATGCCTCTCCACCGATGTTCCGAGCTATTCGAAGCATTTCTAAGGGTACCAATTGTTAGAAAGCAGCTGTCCAACTCATGAGAACATGGTTTAAAAAAAAAAAAAAAAAAAAAAAAAAAAAAAAGCCACATCATTATCAAATGGCCAAGTCAAAAGGCTAATCATAAATTACCATTATGCATCTGACATTGTAAAAACTGATGGCATCGTGCAGAGTTTACCTCAGTAACTTGACAGTGGATCTTGTCTGAGCTTGTGCGAGTGAGTGGAGGCAGGGATAATTAGCATAGTCATAGATCAGTGTATATTAAATGAGGCAAAGGTGTACATTCAAGCCATTTTAAAGGATTAAGTACTTGTCACTGGAAAAAGTAGTCGTGTCATTGGTGATCAAAGAGGCGTTAAGGGATTTAAAGGATTTAAAGCCCAACTTTGTTACTACAGGGGGACTTTAAATCAGCTGCAAATTGATACCATTTTAGGACTCAGACGTCTTCCTGGCTCCAGTATCCAGACACTTTGATCTACAGCGCTGAGGCCACACAGAGATCCTGCTTGAGCAGAGACCGTCAAAACGTTTCTCTCAGCAGGAACAGCTGTAGCTGGAGAGAACTGCAGAGACACCTGGAACAAGGAGCAACATGCTGTAGGACACATCACCATTCCCCACTTGAAGCCAAAAATAGCTAGTGTACATACCTTGTTTTGGAAACATGCTTCAGTGTCAAAAGATGCACTAACAACAACTACATTCTCACTGGGCAGAACACAGTAGACCAGAATCTGCACTGCTGGAGCCATATCAACACCAACAGACAGCTGGAACGACACTGAGCCACTTGTGACTTTATTAGAAGCCTTCGCTTTGACGGTCTTAAATCCATGGAGGACGATCACGCCTCTGGACAAGACCTGACAGAAGACAAAAGTTGAAGATGGACAACAAAAAAATAAAACCCACCAACTACACGTTCACTCACCATATAGACAACATCAGCACTGTAGTCACCAGACTCCCCAACAAAGGAATATTTCACAGTCACTGGAAAGGTAGCACCACATTTGAGTGGCTGCTCAAGCGTCATTATAGTCAGTTCACTAAGTGATGGGTTGTTGGGAGAATCAGGTTGGAGAAGCCGAACAATCCTCGTATCTGTAGTGAAGTATGGCAATTTGAAACCATAAACAAGCCCTGGAGTCGCACTAGCCTGGGGAGCAATGAATGCAATGGGTTTTTGCAAGAGTGACTGAAAGAAGTCTACATGTCACAAATGAGCAAATCATACCACCAGATTCAGATCCGCTTTAGGAAGATTAGCAGTGTTGAGAGAGAATGTGGCCAGTCCCTTCTGGTTTGTGGTCAGATTTAGCAGCGGTTTGTTGTCATTACCATTAAGGAGATACACAGCTTTTTTCACAAATGGAGTCCCATCGAAACGAGACACTGTAATCTGTCAGGAAAGATCTCGGTTAGGAAACTGAACCAATGAGAAGGCTATGACAAGGGATAAATTGTACTTGCCTTTCCATTAATCTTTGACCCAGGTTCAATATAATCAGGGAGGTCCACAAATGTGACCTTGCCGACTTCAAATGTAATGGACACGGTTGCAGATTTTGACATTACTACATCTGAGGAAAAAAAAAAAAAAAAAAAAAAAAAAAAAAAAAAACCCCAAGTCAACATCCTCCATACACATACTGTTGGTTCAGTTTAGACAATAGCTCACCTGTTCCCTCCTCAGTGACATTCACAGTCACAACAAACAAATCTTGAAGACTATTCTCAAATTTGGTGTTGAAAAACACTGACGTTTCGACGGTAAAGGAGGCACATCCAGTGGCATTGATCTGGTAGGAGAACAGAGTCACGTTTAAGTCAAGCACAAGCAGAAGAAAAACCCTCCACTGTAAGGCAGGAGGGACACACCTTTGCGGTTTTACTCAGGCACAGACGGGTCACGTCTGGAACATATTGAAGTGGATCACGGCACACTTCCACCAATGCTTGACCAGGTACAGGTTGGCCATATGTGTATCTGGGAAAAAGGTCACAAGATCAAGAATAGACTACACACAAGACAAGAAAATAAAGAGCCTTACTCACTTGGCACAAGCCTCAACTTTTAGTCCCACATCTGCAACACTGTATGTCTCTGATGCGTTTACGGTCACGTCAAACTTGGGTAAAACTAGACCAGAAACAATGCTTCAGATTAAGACCTCTGATGTGTTGTACTGTTGCACAGAGTTCTCAACTTACCATATTTTTTCACCTCAAAAACCTGGGAGATCTCTCGGTCACCAATAAAAGCCTTTAGTGTGTACATCCCTATCTGAGCCTCCGCGTTCAACTGGTGCAAAAGCTGCAATATCCACCCCGTTGAAGAAATATTGGTCCACTGACCAATCCGGTTATTATTATTGTCCTATTAAAAAAAACAGCTCAGAGAACAACAATCAAGTACAAAAAGCTCCATTAAAAGACTTGCATCAGAACACTCACCTCAACCACGACCAGATTGTACTGCAAGAAGGGAAATATTAAGAATTGAAGAGCACAAACATTGATGTAGCAATATAAAATTAGCCATTTGCTCATGGCTAGACCTTACCATCTGATCAAGAGGAACAAATTTGACATCCATGGTGACAACTCTGAAATTCACTGCGAAAACAAACATACGGGTTGCATAATGCACTTGAAAACAACTCATAGCGCAATTGAATTTCTACACCTAATTCTGGGCACGCATTTAATGACTAGCCAAAACATTCTAAGACCATTGCTGTGTCCCAATTCACCTACTTATACTACGCCCTAAAAGTATGTACTCTTTCTGTGAACAAAAAGTACTTTTGAGTATGTAGCAAAAGAGTAGACAAGCTTTGGGACATACTAACACGTCATACAATCGCGTCTTTTCTGTCGCATCCGGTCACCGTAAACTGGCCCGTCAATCTTACATCCTCCACATTGCATTTAGTTAATTTCCTACCATATCGGAGAGAAATGCAGCACGTTGATATGCAGTCGCGGGTCTTTCATGTGGAGAACTCTCCTCATTAATGCATAATGATGCATTTAAAAGTTAAAGGCCATTCAGATCTTTATAAAAGTCCACATTGGTATTTCCAGATGAAAAATAACACGGATAACATTAAATATATATTTTCTATCAGGTTAAACTGATTATTAGTCACTCAAACCTCTCAGCATCGATCGCGCATATAGGTTTTGTAGTTTAACATTTTTTACTTGTGTTTGTAGTTCTGAACTGTATCCTCATCCAATGCACAGTAGGTTGTGGGCAATATTAGCCTTTATAGTGTGCACGGATCCACACTTCGAAAATCTACCGGAAATAGTAGACCATCCGGGGACTTTTGGCATACTCTTTTCAACATACTATGCTTTGGGACACTTATTTTAATCTCACATACTATTTAGGATGAATAGTATGGACACTGGAACGCAGGGTGTGCTTAACATACAGCGATCGTTTTCTGCGACTGAAGCAGATTTACATACTTGCACATGGAATTTGAACACCGAATGTAATCGCAGACTGAACACTACTGGCTCTGACTGGAAGCATTTGAGTGTGATCAGTCATAACTCATAAGCGTCAATTTACATTCATAATTGGCCTTACAATCATTAAGTGTGTGCACGGCTTACGATTCATCCAAAGATTCATTCACAGCTCACCTGTTTGTCCTGGATTGTAGATGGGTTTGTCTGTTTGGATGAAGGTCAAAGGTAGGTAAGGCTTGAACATGACTTTCCTCTCTTCGGTCGCTCTAAAGACCTTCCCTTGAACTTCTACCTTCAGATTCTGCACTGATTCTCCATCTACTCGAGGAGCCTGCAGAGAAATTCAGTAAACAAACAAGCCAGATGTAAAAGCCACATGCATCTAATAACAGACCTTGAAATCAAAGCAGCGGTGAAATGGCATCGTAGAGCACACGTTCACAAGTTCAGTCATTCCTTTTTTGTCATCAAGCAGAGAAACAGTCATGGTGAGATGCTCTTGGGGATTCAGAAGAGTTGCACACAATTTGGCATCAGATCCAGACTCAATCACTGCAGGGAACGTCACCATGAATGACCTGTGTAAACAATTTAGGTTGAGAGACCAAAGAGGAATCAGGTCAGAACATGTACATGTTGGATTAACAGGGTTGCAGATCAAATCTAGCCCAGAGTGATTCTCCATCAGGTGGTGGGTTGGAGTGGGCAGGTAGGGTGGTATGTTCGAGCATCAAATTTGTAAGTAATTGGGTTTGCTTATCTGGATGGGACAAGCATGCAGAAAACACATGCACATGGATACCAGAGATTTGGCAACACTGGGCTGCCATGGTCAAAATAAGAGCACAAGAAAAGTTGGATCTTATTTATATTTAATCACTTGAGCACTAGATGGCCAAAGTACAATGTCTCATTTTGCCATCTTTAAGACTAAAGCAGCATGGACATTAGACCCCTTCTGTTCACTTCAAAGCTCATGGTACTTACGTCTTTTTCTGTCCTTCAACAGCAAAGAGGAAAAGGGCTAAAATGAGCCCTTTCCAAACACAAATCTCTCTCACAGCCATGAAGAGCAGTCATCCAAGACTAGACAGAAATCAAGGGTCTCTTTCAAAAACCCAACAGTACTTTAAAAACCACACTGTTCAAATGCTTTACAGCTTAACTTTGAATCACCTGATAGTGTTATTTAAATGCTCTTAATAATTCAGAACAGGTTGATTTCGCACTCACAGGCAATCAAGCAGTCGTTAGGGCGGAGCCCTGGTAATTAATCAGAGAGTTGGTTGCCAACTCTCATGCATTTGGGATGGAACACGTTCATCCATCAACATCTCACACCAAATACGAGACTGCCCCAGGGACAGGCAACGTTGGTCCCTGTATTTCGCTGTCCTGCAGAGTTTTGCCAAAGCCACCGGAAGGCAGGCTAGCAACCTTTAGCCAATTTTTTTTTTTACTGGACTCATTTACAGTTTTAATATATTATTTAAGTGTTGAGTGATGTTGTACAATATTGTAAAAATTTTGCCATGAAAAAGGAACTTGTTGTAACTCAGGCATACAATGTCCGATCTGCCCCAAACTTTGCATGTTTTATTAGAGTCCTGGGGCCTTATGTATGCAAATGCCTAAAACTCAGATTTTCCGAATGCACAAAAGTTTTACGGCAGAACCTCCGCAAAATTCCCAGTCATTATAAAATGCAGTCAGCTGAAGATTTGCGTACATGAACCTCCGCCCCATCTCCTCCCCAAAATCACCATCTCTGGAGCCTAGTTTTACTATGCATTATGTCATCTGCATATACTTTCCATGCATATTCTCATGACACCAGGTACATAACATTAGTAAAAATATGACTATAAATGCCATCATTGTTTTGTTTTGGAAAAAAAAAGAAAAAAAGAATCAAACTTGAATAAAATACTGTTCAGAATGTTTTTAGTGAAGAGTTATTCTCATTCTTTTTCACTAGCCAGATAATATTTTTAATGGTTTTATACAAATCAAATGTACAAATCAATTTTGCCTATAAGATTAACATAGCCTATATTTTAGGATGTTTATACATTTTTAATTGAAACAGATAGACAGACTTATTTTTGCATTGTAAATTATTGTAATCATTGTATGAGTATGAGCGTATATGAGTGCATCACTGGCAAAACATTTTAAAAATGGATATCCATTTTAAAATGGATAAACATTTTAAAAGTGGATATCTTACCATTTCCTTCAAAATCTATCTTTTAAATATAATTTTTCATAATATTGGAAAGCCTATGACAGGAGTTATCTTTAGTCTAGCCTACTAGCACAACTGCACTCAGCAGATGTTGTACGGTACTGTGTACAGTAGACATCATAAAACAAAATTTACAGTATTTCGCTGATGAATAAATAATGTCATGGCAGAAAATAACACAAATATCCTGTTTTGCATCTATTTAATATTGCTTATTTTTTGTTGTTTTCACCCAAAAATGAAAGTTATCCCATGATTTACTCACCCTCAAGCCATTGATCTTTCTGATGAACACAATCAAGAGATATATTTAAAAATATCCTGGCTCTTTCAAGCTTTATAATGCTAGTGAACGAGGGGTGAGATTTTGAAGGCCTTTATTAACCCCCTTGAGTCATATGTATTTTTTTTTTTTTTTATGATGGATGGATGTGTTTTTGTTGTTGTTGTTGTTGTTGTTTTTTTTTTTTTTTTTTTTTTTTTTTTTTTTATGGGTGCTTCAAAATCTTGCCCTCTATTCACTGCCATTATAAAGCTTGGAAGAGGAATTTTTATTTAAATATATATCTGATTGTGTTCGTCTGAAAGAAGACTTGAGGGTAAGTAAATCTTGGGATGTTTCTGGAGTAATAAACCTGAAGATTCAGCCTTGATCACAGGAATAAATTATATTTTAAAGTACATTAAAATAGATAAAACATTATTTTAAATTATCATAATATTTAACAATATATTTTTTCTGTATTTTTGAACAAATAAATGGAGACTTGATGAGGGTCTATGTACCCTCATCAAGGGTGACTACACACATCAGGGTGACTAGGAGCATGATATTGTTCAGCCATGACTTCCTGTTTCACAGGAGTATAAACATGAGGAAACACAAAGGCCAATTTCACGTAATCATTCATCACAATGAGAAAAACCAAAGAATATAGTTCTGATGTGCAGAAAATATTGTTGAGCTTCACAAAATAGAAAGTGTCTGTAAGAAAATAGCTAAAGCATTAAAATCCTCATTTCCACTATCAGGGCAATAATTAAGAAGTTACAATCAACTAAAGATGTTACAAATCTGCCTGGAAGAGGACGTGTGTCTAAATTGTCCTAATGCGCGGTGAGGAGGAGAGTTTGAGTGGCCAAAGACTCTCCAATGATCACAGTTGGAGAATTGCAGAGATTAGTTGAGTCTTGAGTCTCAGAATGCCTAAAAAAATTATCAAAAGCACCTACATCCCCACAAGTTGTTCGGGAGGGTTTCAAGAAAAATCCTCTGCTCTCATCCAGAAACAAACTCCAGCTTAATCAGTCAGACACTACTGGAACTTCAAACGGGACCAGCTTCTATGGTCAGAATAAATCAAATAAGAGCTTTTTGGCAGCAAACCCACCAGATGGGTTTGTGCACACATGGAAGTACCCCATGTCCATGATTAAATATACTGCTGGGTCTTTAATGTTGTGGGCCTATCTTTCTGCTAAAGTTCCTGGACATCTTGTTCAGATACAATCTTATCATGGATTCTAGTAAATACCAACAGATAAAAAATCAAAACCTGACCGCTTCTGCTAGAAATCCAATTATGGGCTGTGGTTGGATCTTCCATCAGGACAATGATCCAAAACAAACATCAAAACCAACAGAAAAATGTGTCACTTTTACTTAATCAACAGGGCAAACAAGGACTGTGGAGCATCAGGAGTCAGTCCAGATGAAAAAAAAAAAAAAGAATAATCTGTTTCACAAACTTCATCTTGAAGTCAGGCATTTCAATAACATGAGACCTGCAGATATTCTTCATATAACTGCACATTCTTTACAGTCCAATGAGTCTTGTACTGAAGAGGAGCTGATTTAGACTTTCATTCAAAAACTATTGATGATGAACTACAGAGCAAGATACACTGTAAAATGTTTATTGTCAAATTAACAGTAACTTACTGGCAACAATTATCCAGTAGTTGCTGTATTTAATACCACAGTAAAATTACTGTAAAAATAACTACAGTAGTTTTACTGTACTGTACTGTAAAATAAAGTATAATGCTGTACTTTATTTTACAGTATGCCTAAAACTACTGTAGTTATTTTCACAGTTCATTTTTATTTATTTTAAGTTAACTGTTATATATTCAATAACACAAATTATTGCTTCAGATCAACTTTATTTAGGTTTCATCTTTTATATTTCTGAACTTCAATACAGAAATTTACCAGCATATTAATTTAATCAATTAACAAAAAAATACAATTAAATTCATACCACTAAAATCACATTAACACATTGTGCCAGTGGAAAATAAATGTTGGAAATATAAAAATAAAGTTTGAAGAGTTAAAGTACTTAATTAGTAGCAGTATACAACAATAACCAGTGAATACATATCATCCTACATCTTAAAACCACATGCCATAAAGAAAAGGGTCTTCTTTATTGCGACTCCCCCCCCCCCCCTTTTCGTCTTCATAACGACTCTTCTGTCTCACGTTAGTTCAGCCGGTCTCTGCCAGCGCCGCTGTGGGAGGAAAGAGCTACTTAGTGCGGCTTAACAGGGAAATGAGCACCCGCTTCGATGTTCTTACGGATATTTATAAACTAAAACATATTTATACCTTGCAAACAATATTAGTACAAAACAAAAAAGGCGATTACATGCGTTTTAAAACTGACCTACCAATTTCAGGTAATAGGCTTTTCGTCTTCACGGCTCTTCCCGCCTGTCTCGCGATGGTCCAGCCGGTCTGCCAGCGCCGCTGCGGGAGGAAAATTCTAGTTAGTGCAGCTTAAATGGGAAATGCTCACCCGGTCCGATGTTCATACATATATTTATTAACTCAAACATATTTATACTTTGCAAATAACATTTGTATAAAACAGATAAGGCAATTACATGTGTTTTAAAGTATACCCACCTACCAATTTCACGTAGGCTACTCCATCCTCGAACTTTAATCTTCACCACGCTGCAGGAGGAAAATGGCAGAAAATGAACGCTTACTCATGTATTTTTATGGAAATGTATTAACTAAAACGTAGCTTTATATCTTGGAAATAACATCAGAATAAAACATAAAGTGAAAAAAAAAAGATAAAGTTAACCTACCGTTGTAGGCTTTCATCTTCATGATGAGTCTGTCATGCGTGAGGAGGTGTGTGGTTGTTTTTCGCGGTCATTTAGTAGCCTACTGTATTTACATATACAGTAGGCTAATATTTTCCCAGAATGCATTGAAAATCTACAGTAACATACTGTACACAGCTTATACAGCTGTGAAAACTACAAAATCTACAGTAATATGCTGTACTCAGATTCTACAGTAAGGAACTGTTGAGAACACAGTATAATACTGTGAAAACAACGGAAATCGTTTACAGTGTACATTAAAACTAAAGAGACCAGTAAACAGGTTCAAACAAAACAAAGACTGAAACAAGGACTGAAAATGTCCATGATATTTTTGAAATAATGTCTTTGACAAACAAAGGAACAAGTCGATCTGAGCAAATACACCCGATGGATGTTCAGATGGCCGTGTTTCATTGTGCCGATGGTTTCTTGAAGCAGCTTTTTTATTTTGGCCGTGACTGTATTTTGTGAGGTTTTTTTATGGTTAGCTCACAGAAATCCTCAGAAATCAGAGCTTGTTTGCCCATCCATCATCTGATTTTGTATGAAATCTGTCCAAAACTCCTCTGTCCCCCAGCCTGTGACCTGCAAGCAGATTGAACTCAGTTTGAAGGACATCTCAATTCTCTAATTGCACTGCAAGGAGATGAGGAAAGAGGAGTGAGAAAGCTTTTTTGAGGAGTAATGAGCGAGGACACAGGTGTATCTTCCCTCACATCCTAAGAGAGTGGAGCTAAAACGCAAGGAAAGGAAACAAGGAGAGGAAAAGAGGATTCACAAATAATAAATGAGAAGCACATCTATCCATTTCTTGGGATGTTTCTATATCATTTCCTCATTCTCTGCTGCCAGTAGGCAGAGATGTATAAAGTACTAGAGACCGCGACTTGAGTAAAAGTACAAGTGCTCTATCAAAAAAGTGACTTGAGTAGAAGTTGAAGTGCTCTTTAAGCACCACACTTAAGTAGAAGTACTAAAGTATTCAACATTTTTTGTACTTAAGTATTGCAAGTAGTTTATTTTAAAATTTACTACTCAAGTACTGAAAGTAAAAGTACAAGTATTGTGTTATGTAGTTATTAAAGAAAGTAGTCAAAAGTTTAAACATCATATTGTTTTTTATTATTTCAAATGATAAACCTAAAGGACAATCACAATTCCTTTGGCTGTAACTTTTTGTAAACAAAAACAGATGTTTTTAAGTAGGTAGGTACCACTTGAGATGCAGACAAGTTGAGATGCTTTGTTTGTTGTCAGCACTTTGATTTCATTACCAATTTTATAATTAGGCTAAATTATTTTTTTTAGGTAATTTTTCTACACATTGTCATATAAATAACCTAAAAATACTGTAGTTCATTAAGATTAAATCTTAGTAACCACTCTTACTAAAAAAATGGGGTATGCACACTTATATTCTCATTTCAAGAGGTGTTCTGAGTAAATGATTTGTTTGTAACACTTTATAATATGGTTTGATTTGTTAACACTACATTAGTTAATGTATTAGACTAATAACCAGCATGAACTAACCATGATCAATACATTTGTTACTGTATTTATTAATCTTTGTTAATCTTGGTTAATAAAAAGACAGCTGTTCATTGTTTGTATATGTTACTTCACAGTGCACATTAAATATGTAAACAAATAGAGAGCAATTTGAGAGCAAGACAGCGCTCGTGTTGTTTTAAGACGGTGAATGCGCGCGCGCGGCCGGGGCTCGCTCGCTCTCTCTCTCTCTCTCTCTCTCTCTCTCTTTCAGTGCAGGAAAACTCCTGCATTAGTTATGTCAGTGTAAAACTATAGCTACTACCATTAACCTATAAAACACTACTACACTATAAAAACGGGCATGTGATTAAGCAGCACCAAAGGAGACATGCTCTACGATTTATTTTTGGCAACAGTAGGCTGTCATAAAATAAGAGAAAGTTGACATTAGTGATGGGTCAAAAATACCATTCAACGCGCTGCGTGACAGCCTTTATGATAGCCAGCTAGTTAACGTTAAGTGAACACCGCAGCATGTCGCTAGTTAGCAAAAGGGCTTAATTTACTGATGGTGTAAGGTGGTGTTTTTGGTTCGTCCATCTTTTTCGCTGATCAAAAGGCAGAACGGGAGCACGCGCAGTCTTCTTAATCGCTTGATTCGCTCAATGATGTGCCAGCTTCATCAAACCTGCCATCCACCGTTCTGGCAGTGGTAATGTGGGTTTGGAATGGAATGATTCGTAACATTTTTATAATTGTAACGAGTAACGATGCAGCACATAAAAAATATCGGAGTAAAAGTATTAAACTCATTGAAAATATGTACTGAAGTAAAAGTGGAAGTAGGAGAAAAAAATAATACTCTAGTAAAGTACAGATACCGCATTTTAGTACTTAAGTACAGTAGTGAAGTAGTTCTACTTCGTTACTATACATCTCTGCCAGTAGGTCACATGTTGCCTGTAGTGGTTTAACGGTCAGAGAATGTGATTAAATGTTTTTTTTTTAATTGTACTAAATAAATATGAAAATGGCAGACTTGATTTATATCCATGTCCATGGATTACGTTCAGTACAAAGTTTCTTTATCGCAGTAAACAACTGCAGTTTGAAGTGTGTTTTTGAAGTTTGTCCCGTGACAGACGGGCATTTGAGGGCAACTTTCACACAGCTTTTACAAACCTCAGTATTTTTTTTTTTTTTTTTTTTTTTTTTTTAAGATCACTGCAGTGCGCATGTCTCTTTCAGACCAGATTTCAGGAGATGCGCTTCTCGCTTAAACACATTTCAAATAGGCTAGATTTCCTATAACCATGAAATAGTATACATAAGGCTTTCAGTCATGTGCACGAGTGTCACGATGAAGATATTCACTCCGTTTTGTGTTTTTCTTCTTTATGGGACTTTGCCTTCAATTCAAGCAGGTATTTATTATTATTAATATTATGATGATTATTATTATTATTTTCTGCATTTTTCAGGGAATCAAAGTGAAAGTAACAAGCATGTGTATTTTTTTAACATTATTGTTAGGGCAGAAATGTAATTACAATTACAATTACAAATTTATGCCAACATATGAGTATTTTATGTATCTAAATGTGTGATTTTTTGCAGTCCAAATAACTTTAATGAAATTTTGATTATTTGCTTGTTTTATTTGCTGGCCAAAATAATAATACTAATAATAATAAAAATCCTGATGTTCACACTGATATAACTGCTCCAACACTTTTTCGTAGCTTAGAAGTTTCGACAATCAGGTCTTCATCAGGCACAAACTTTGTGAAATAGGATACAACTCTTTATAGACAACATGTGATCACCATCATTAGGTTCAATCTCAATCCATCTCAATAACTGTTCTGTTCAATTTTAAGAAGAAATAATTCTGGAAACAGAAAGGACAACAACAACACTCATTAGATACAATAGACATAACTGGTTTTGCATCAGCCGATCTTTGTTTTTGTTCCTTTGCCCATAAACCATCTGTATGGGGATGTTAGTATATAAATTCTGAACATCAAACGAGGCGAGAAAAAAACTCAACAACAGCAGCATAGTGATTCAGTAAAGTCCATGGAATCACTTACATACAATGGCAAAGTAGGTACAAACTATTCAATAAAATAATAATCATTCTCAGTGCCAGAGACTATCAATGCCACTCACAATATGTTGCTTCTTCAAAATCATATCCAGACCTTTATGGTAGATATATAACAGGAGTAATAAAGGAGCAATTTCTCCCTTTTCAAAATGTTACAACAACTTAGAGTGGATGTAGGTAGGTTTAAAATTTGTTAGTAAGGTCAGCAAGTAAACATTCATAAAATACATTCAATTTTCTCCAAATTTCCTTTACATAATCTGCAGTTTGTTGAAGTACAATGGCAGTAGGATAGTAGTTGTCAGTAGGATATCTTTTAAGATCAAGTAAAGCATCCCTTTACGCTTTTGACAAACTATTGGGCTATAAACCATATATTGTCTCTTGTAAATAACTAGAAAAATAACAAAGTGCCGTAAACAGTTAAACGGTTTGCACTAAAGTGGTGTTATGATTATGTTGGGCCAGTTCGAATGAAGAGACAAAAGCCTGAGGTGGAGAATATCAATGTTATTTATTGTTGATCAGTAGAGATGAGCCGAGTGGAAGCAGAAAAGAAGAAGAAACTTCTGAGTCTAGCATGTGGGTTTTTAGGCAAGGAGACAGTTCTTTGTTCTTGGATATTGGTTCCTGTTTTTTTGCCTTTGATAGCAAAATGGGAAACAGGTCTTGCAAACTGCATTTTCTGAAAAGGGATCCTAGCCCTTCAGTAAGATACAAGACAAATTAAATAGAGATAGAAAAATATTACATTCCCACATAGTGAGATTAAAATAATATGATAATGATTAAAAGTTTGCAATATAAGGCAGTATAAAGGGCTGTTTTAGTACTGGTAAAAGAACTGGAAGTGAATGACATCGCAAGTCAAACATTCAAGTTAGAAATGGCTGCGCCTGCTTTCTCATTGATTGACTGGTGGAAGTGTGCTGTCAGCTCCTGGAAGACAATTTTTCGCCACTGGTTCATTTAAGATTTTCCCATTGGGGGGTTTTATAATGTTTATTATTATTATTATTATTATTATTATTATTATTATCAATTAAAGAGATCCCAAAAAAAAAAAAGAAAATTCTGTCATCAGAATTTGCACTTTAGTGCATTTACTCACCCTTTAGATTTTTCCAAACCTGTATAAATTTATTTGTTCTGGTAAGATCCTCTCGATGACCAGGAACTTCAGAATCTCAGAATGTTACACAAACCTGTTATAATCAACTAGGCCTACTGTAAATATGCATCTCCTTCAGAACTGCGGTCCTCTGTTGGAGACGATGTCCTCTGGAAGTCCATATATGCGGAAGACCTAGTTTCAAAGGTGTTCGGCAGTTTGCATGGCTGTGGGTAGTTTCGGTAGAGGTATGAGATGGTATGCTTTGAAGAAGCGGTCTATGGCGGTTAGTATGGTGGTATAATTTTTTGGAGGCTGGGAGATCTGTGATGAAATCTATGGCAATGTGGGACCAAGGATGTTGTGACAGAGGCAGGGGTTGCAGTAGACCAGCGGGTAACTGATGAGGCAGTGTGTGGGTATTGCAGGTCACATACTGACCTGCCTCTGCCACACTGTTTGACAAATAGGGTGGTGTCTTTACCCAGGGTTGGCCACCAGAAATGGTTCTGCAGCAACTGAATAGTGTCCGTGATTCCAGGGTGCCCTGAGGAGGGTAGGCTGTGGACCTGGGATCAGGATGCAGAAGGTTTCTGGGACAAATACTTTATCAGGAGGACATTCTGTGGAGGACACTCTGTGGGGATTTCGACCTGAGCATTGGCCTGTTCCAGTTCGGTCATGTGCTAATCCACCATTGTACTGCCAGGATAGGGCATCAGCTTTTGTGTTCTTGGACCCAGGACGGTATGTGACTATGAAGTCAAACCTGGAGAAGAATAATGTCCATCAAGCCTGTCAGGGATTGAGTCCCTTGGCAGTTATGAGATATTCAAGGTTTTTATGATCAGTGAGTACCACGAACCGGTAAGTAGATTCCTCTAGCCAGTGTCACCACTCCTCAAAGGCGGCCTTCATGGCCAAGAGTTCACCGTAACTGACGTCATAATTCTCTTCTGCTGAATTGAGCTTTCTGGAGTGGTAGGCACATGGATAAAGCTTACATTTACATTTATTCATTTGGCAGATGCTTTTATCCAAAGCGACTTACAAGTGAGGAATACAACAAGCGAGTCGTCATGACGAGGGAAATAGACAAGAAGTGCTCATAATACAAGTTATAGGCAGTGCTCAGATTATCCTAAGCTACAATAGAGAGGAAGTGAAAGGATAGGTATAAGAATTTTTTTTTTTTTTTTTTTAAGATGAGGTTAAGTGCTCACGAAAGAGATGGGATTTCAGCTGTCTTTTGAATATTGGCAGGGATTCCGCATTCCGGATGAAGGCAGGAAGATCATTCCACCAGCAAGGGACAGTGAATGAGAATGTTCTGGAAAGTGATTTCGTGCCTCTCTGTGATGGTACCACAAGCCTTCGCTCCTTTAATGAGCGCAGGTTTCTGGTAGGAGTGTAGACTCGTAAGAGTGAGTGGAAGTAGGAGGGTACTGAGCCTGTGGTGGATCTGTAAGCAAGCGTCAACGCCTTGAATTTGATGCGAGCAGCAAGTGGTAGCCAGTGAAGAGAGATGAAGAGAGGCGTGACGTGGGCTCTTTTGGGCTTGTTGAAGACGAGACGTGCTGCTGCGTTCTGAATCATTTGTAGAGGCTTGATTGTGCATGATGGCAGTCCAGCCAGAAGAGCATTGCAGTAATCAAGCCTAGAAATGAGCCTGGACCAGAAGTTGTGTTGCATGTTCTGTTAGAAAGGGCCTGATTTTCCTGATGTTGTAAAGTGCAAATCTGCATGACCGAGCTGTCTTTGCAATGTGGTCTTTGAAGGTCAGTTGGTCATCAAGGATTACTCCAAGATTTCTGGCCGAATTTGATGGGGTAATTGAGGATGTGCCTAGCTGGATGCTGAAATCGTGATTTAGAGTCGGATTGGCAGGGAAGACGAGAAGCTCAGTCTTAGCCAGGTTGAGCTGTAGATGATGTTCTTTCATCCATGCCGAGATGTCCGCCAGACAGCTTGAGATTCGTGCAGCTACTGTGGGATCATCTGGTTGGAATGAAAGGAAGAGTTGTGTGTCATCAGCATAGCAATGGTAGGAGAAACCATGTGCCTGAATGATGGGACCAAGTGATGTAGTGTAAATGGAGAAGAGGAGGGGTCCAAGAACTGAACCCTGAGGAACACCCGTGGTCAGTTGATGAGCTTTGGATACCTCCCCTCTCCAGGCAACCCTGAAAGACCTTCCTGTGAGATAGGATTCAAACCAGAGAAGTGGAGTACCTGTGATGCCCAGTGACGAGAGGGTGGACAGGAGGATCTGATGATTCACCGTGTCAAAGGCAGCAGATAGATCGAGCAGAATGAGAACTGATGATTTGGAATTAGCTTTTGCAATCCGCAGGGATTCAGTGACCAACAGCAGTGCAGTCTCAGTCGAGTGGCCACTCTTGAAACCAGATTGATTGACGTCCAATTGGTTGCTCTGTGAGAGGAAAGATGACACCTGGTTGAAAACAACTCGTTCAAGTGTTTTTCCTATGAATGGTAGGAGAGAAACAGGTCTGTAGCTGTCTACAAGAGATGTGTTTAATGTGGGTTTCTTAAGCAGTGGGGTTACCCGAGCCTGCTTGAATGTGTTAGGGAAAGTGCCAGTGTGGAGAGATGTGTTGATAATGTGTGTAAGTGCTGGTAAAAGTGTGGGAGCAATGGCTTGTAGAAGGTGTGAAGGGATGGGATCTAGAGGGCAGGTGGTTGGATGATTGGAGAGGAGAAGTTTGGATACTTCTGTCTCAGTGAGGGGGGAGAATGAAGAGAGGAGGTGTGTGGCTGTGTGTGTGGTTGGTCTGTGTTCCTGTGTGTGTGGAGCGGAGAACTGACTGCTGATGGTAGTTGTTTTGTCAGTGAAAAATGTAGCAAAATTATCAGCAGTAAGGGATGAGGTGGGTGGTGGTGGAGGGGGACAGAGGAGAGAGTTGGGATGGTTTAGAGCTTAGGATGGTTAGAGCTTAGGATGGTTACCTCGTCTTTGAGACAGAACGGCGCCAAGACTAGAGCTGGAGGCATCAACCTTGACAATGAAGGGGAGATCTGGATCAGGGTGATGTAGAATGGAGGCAGTGGTGAAGCGTTCTTTCAATTGTTAAAAAGCCTGAATGGCGGTTGTGGACCAGATTATTCGGTTGTTCCCTTTCTTTACCATGGATGTTAGTGGGTTGGCCACAGCATTGAAATTCCTGATGAACCGTCTGTAGAAGTTTGAGAATCCCAAGAATCTCTGCAGTTCCTTCAGCATGGTGGGTTGTGGCCAGTTGAGAACGGCGGTAACTTTCTGTTCATCCATTACGATTTCTTCTGGACTGATGATATAACCCAGGAAGGCGGTTGACATCTTGTGAAACTCACACTTCTCTGCTTTGGCATACAATTGATGGTGAATGAGTCTTTTAACTACTGCTCTGACCTGATGAATGTGTTCTTTGAAGGTGTGGGAATAGATCAATATATCATTGATGTAGACTGTGACAAACTTGTTAAGCATGTCTCTGAAGATGTCATTGATGAAAGCCTGGAATACTGACAGACTATTGACCAGCCCGAATTGCATGACAAGATATTCATAGTGCCCTGTAGTTGTAGAGAGGGCAGATTGTAAGCACAGTGGAGATCGAGGTTGGTGTAATACTTGGCTGTGCGTAGCTGTTCAAGGGCTGCTGGAACCAGAGGTAGTGGATATATAAACTTGACTGTAATTTCGTTAAGTCCCCGATAGTCGATACAGGGCCGAAGACCACTGTCCTACTTATATATGAAAAAGAAACCAGCAGAGGCAGGGGACATAGATGGATGAATGAAGCCCTTTGCTAGCTCCTGCTCAGTGTATGTTGTTCATGGCTTCAGACTCTGGTTGTGAGAGTGGGAATATACAAATCTTTGCAGGTGTGGACCCTGGAATGATGTCGATGGCACAGTCGTAAGGACGATGGGGTGGTAACTTGGAAGCACACACCTTGATGAAGGCTACAGATAAATTCTTATACTCCTCAGGAAGGTTGGTATCAGGAGACCGTTCGTTAATGTGCATGGTTCTAATGTAGAGAGGAGAGACATGAGACAGACATTCGGGGTGACAGGCTTTATTCCAGTGGGTGATCAGACCCTCTCTCCAAGAGATATGGGGGTTGTGTCTGCGAAGCCAGGGTAATCCAAGAATGATATATGCAGTGGAAGTAGGCAGAATGTAGAACTGGATGGTCTCGGTATGGAGGAGATCCATCTGCATCACAAGCTCCTGCATGAGTGCAGTTGCATGTCTGATGCCCAGTGGTCGACCGTCTATCACCTCCACTGTCAGGGAAGAGGAGCATTCAGTAAGAGCAATACAATGATGCTGGGCAAAACCATGAGACATGGTGGCACAGTAACACACAAGTCAGGGTTGAAAGTCTGAGTAATGACACTCACCGATCTTTGATTCTCAGGACTGGGACGTGATGGGCAAGAATTTCTCAGGTGACCAGGCTGTCCACAGTATAGACACAGACGCTAAGCGAGCCGTCGGTTCTTTTCATCTGTTGACAGGTGGTATGAATTGACTTGCATGGGTTCAGTCTCATCTGCAATAGCGTACGAGGGAGTGCGAGCAGTACTTCAGTGGCTGGGTTTTCTAGATCTAATGAGGTTTTCAATCTGTATGGCGAGCTCAAGGAATTGGTCTAGATCCCTTCCCTCATCACGACAGGCCAGTTCAGCTTGTAATTCCTGAGACAAACCCCTCCAAAACAGTACTTTCAGTGTGTCACTCACCCATGTCGTCTGAGCAGCGAGTGTGCGGAATGTGAGGGCATACTCCGCGGCCGTTCCTCTCCCCTGGGTGAGCTCCAGAAAACGGTCGCCTGCTCCTTTACCCTCGCTGGGATGGTCGAAAACCCTGCGGAATCTCCACATTAAGAACTCAAAAGAGGGAAAGGCGGAGCCATCTTCTCTCCATACAGTGGAAATCCACTCCAATGCTTTACCGGTGAATAATGAACAGACAAAAGCGATCTTCCCAGCCTCAGTGGAATATAACGTGGGTTGTTGGTTGACAAAGAGTGAGCATTGTAGAATAAACCTTTTACATTTCGTTGGATCGCCGTCGAATCTCTCAGGAAGTGATAGTCGGGGGTTAACTTGCGGTGGCGTTTCTGCCGCATGGTAATGGCGGATGCAGCAGGTGTTGGAGAGCACACGGATTGGAAATTCGTGGGTATGGTTTATTAATCCGTTGGCACGATTTTTTAAACAGAGGAAACAGTTTAAGAATTTGTGAGCATGGTTTATAAACTGAGGGAACAAATTGCAAAACCGTAGGCACAAATTGTTTTTTTGTTTTTCTCCTACAGGTGACATGCCAGGCTCCGTATATATTTACCCAGCCCTTGGGTTAAAAACAAACCATATTGTGTTGTTTTAACCCAGTGTTTTTTAGAGTTTGACATCTTTCATGATTTTTTTTTTTCATTAATAATGGGTGTTTCTGTATATTTCTGTATACTGTTATCTTGTTCTGTTAAAATAATCATATAAAAAATCATATAAATCATAAAAAATAATCATATAAAATTATCCAACTGGCTGAATCTAAAATAGTAAAAAAGTAATGGTTTTATAATTATAATTAGTTTTTTCTTTACTTTTTATGGGTATTTTATCTCTCTTGATTGCAGAGAGACACTCGCTGTATTACATTTACACGGCCTTGTCTAAACCTGTGGATCTGCCGGGCATCTATGAATTCACTGCTATGGGTCTGCTGGACGACACACAGATCGACTATTACAACAGTGAAGAAAAGAGAAAGATTCCCAAACAGCAGTGGATAAAAGAGAAAATGCAGGAAGATTACTGGGAAAAAGGCACTCAGTCCAGAAAGAGTAAAGAACAGTGGTTTAATGTGAACGTCCACATTCTGATGGACCGCATGAACCACAATAAATCAGGTGAGAAACATTCATACAGATTAACATGAATATACCCAGCTTAATTATTCATATTATTTTTTATTATTGTTGTTGCAAACATTTTGCTTCTCCATGTCAGATCTTCATGTTCTTCAGTGGAGACACGGTTGTGAAGTTGAGCAGGAGGGAGATGAAGTGAAGTTTCTCAAAGGCATTGATGAGTACGGCTATGATGGAGAAAACTTCTTGTCTTTTGATGATAAAGAGTCTCAATGGATTGCTGCAGTTGATGAAGCTCTACCAACCAAGAGAAAATGGGACAATGTGCCGATCCTAAACCAATACACCAAAGGATACCTGGAGAAAGAGTGTGTGGACTGGCTCAACAAATACAGAGAATATGGAGATGAGAAGCTCAGAAACGGCTGTGAGTTTGGCTGTGTTCACACTGTCAGTCCAAATCTGATTATCCGTGCATCCGAATATAATGTGATCTTAAATGATTCACTTTCCACTATGTGTATCTGTTCAGATCTGATTTGTGTGTCCTGTGGTGCTCTTTCATTTTCTGGAATATCTGCAATGATGTTGTGTTGGTAGGTATTCGGAAAAAAACTAAAACAAAACAAAAAACAACAGCAGCAGCAACATAGAGGGGTTTGCAGTACAGATGTGTTCTTAATTAAAACACGACACAATGTGTAGCTGACAGTCTGAACTACTGTGTCTCCTGAAGGAGGCCAGTCTCAAAAACATGTCACCATTATATAGTAATTTTCTAGCTGTACTTGCATCTAACTGCAACAACACAACCTTTCAGCATGTTTCCTTGCTTGTTTTTTGTTTGTTTGTTTTGCCCTTCACACGTGCTAAATCTGATCTGAATCCAAACGGATATGCACAAAAATCGTATTTGAACTGACAGTCTGAATGAGGCTTAAATGTGTTTGTATTTGTTTATTATATAGAGATGAAACTGATTGATGAACTGATTCTGTGTTTTCAGCTTCTCCAGATGTCCATGTGTTTGAACAGAAGAATACCAATGACAAAAGCAAGCTGAAACTCACATGTATGGCCACTGGCTTCTACCCCAAAGACGTGATGTTGACAATTAGGAAAACTCACACACCTCTGCCTGAAGATGAGATTGAATCCACAGGAATCAGACCAAACCATGATGGATCCTTCCAGATGAGGAAGAGTGTGGGGATCAAGAAGGAGGAAAAAGATGAATATGATTGTTTTGTGTCCCACAAGAGCATCAAAGAACCAATTATCATCAAACTGGGTAGGAAAACTGAAAGCATTAATTCAATTATTACATACATTGTAATACATTTTTCAGATATTATTTTTTTTTATATTAAAATTTAAATATTGGATTACATTGAACCAGATATTGTCAGTAAAACTGACTCAGTTACACAAAAACTACTTAGCCCCTGGGTAAAAGCAATAAAAATAATCAAATAAAATTATGCAAGTGGCTGAATCTAAAATAAAATAAAATAACTAAAATAATTAGTTTTTTCTTGCCTTTTAATTGGTATTTTATCTCTCTTGATTGCAGAGAGACACTCGCTGTATTACATTTACACGGCCTTGTCTAAACCTGTGGATCTGCCGGGCATCTATGAATTCACTGCTATGGGTCTGCTGGACGACACACAGATCGACTATTACAATAGTGAAGAAAAGAGAAAGATTCCCAAACAACAGTGGATGAAAGAGAAACTGCAGGAGGATTACTGGGAAAAAGGCACTCAGTCCAGAAGAAGTAAAGAACAGTGGTTTAATGTGAACGTCCACATTCTGATGAGCCGCATGAGACACGATCAATCAGGTGAGAAACATTCATACAGTTTACATGAATATACCCAGCTTAATTATTCATATTATTTTTTTTTATTATTGTTGCAAACATTTTGCTTCATCTATATGTCAGATCTTCATGTTCTTCAGTGGAGAGTTGGTTGTGAAGTTGGGCAGCAGGGAGATGGAGTGAAGTTTCTCAAAGGCATTTACGAGTTCAGTTATGATGGAGAGGACTTCTTGTCTTTCGATATTAAAGAGACTCAATGGGTCGCTCCAGTTGATGAAGCTCTACCAACCAAGACAAAATGGGACAATGTGCCGATCCTAAACCAATACACCAAGGGATACCTGGAGAAAGAGTGTGTGGACTGGCTCAACAAATACAGAGGATATAGAGACGAGGAGCTCAGAAACGGCTGTGAGTTTGGCTGTGTTCACACTGTCAGTCCAAATCTGATTATCTGTGCATCCAAATATAATGTGAGAGCCCGATCACACAAAAATGCGTATCAGTTACGAGTGTGCAATCTCGTGGAAAATGAGTTTTGCCGTGCATATGATACGCACTTTATGGCATATTATACGCACAAACCCCCCATGTGGTGAATCGTGTTGAATGTGATCTTAAATGATTCAATTTCCACTATGTGTATCAGTTCAGATCTGATTTGTGTGTCTTGTGGTGCTTTTCTTTTCTGTGGTTCTTTCATTTTCTGGAATATTTGCAATGACCTTGTGTTGTATTTGGGAAAAAAAACAAAACAATAATAAAAGTAATAATAATAAAAAAAAAAACAGCAGCAGCAACATAAAGGGGTTTGCAGTACAGATGTGTTCTTAATTAAAACACGACACAATGTGTAGCTGACAGTCTGAACTACTGTGTCTTCTGAAGGAGGCCAGTCTCAAAAACATGTCACCATTATATAGTAATTTTCTGCCTGTACCTGCATCTAACTGCAACAACACAAGCTTTCAGCATGTTTCCTTGCTTGTTTTTTGGGATTCTGGGAAACAGAGTCCGGGACAAACGTGACTGTAATAACAACCTTGTTTCTGCAATGACTTTCAGCATGTTTCCTATAGCAATGTCTGGCATGTTAAAGTGATTTATTTATTTTTATTTTTCCTTGTTTGTTTGATTGTTTTGCCCTTCACACATGCTAAATGTGATCGGATGTGCATAAAAATTATATTTGAACTGACGGTCTGAATGAGGCCTAAATGTGTTATTGTGTATATGTGTATTTGTAAGTGTGTATTTGTTTATTATATAGAGATGAAACTGATTGATGAACTGATTCTGTGTTTTCAGCTTCTCCAGATGTCCATGTGTTTGAACAGAAGAATAGCAATGACAAAAGCAAGCTGAAACTCACCTGTCTGGCCACTGGCTTCTACCCCAAAGATGTGATCTTGACCATTAGAAAAACTCAAACATCTCTGCCTGAAGATGAGATCAAATCCTCAGGAATCAGACCAAACCATGATGGATCCTTCCAGATGAGGAAGAGTGTGGAGATCAAAGGGAAGGAAAAAGATGAATATGATTGTTTTGTGTCCCACAAGAGCATCAAAGAACCAATCATCGTCAAACTGGGTAGGCAAACTGAAAGCATGAATTCAATTATTACATACATTGTAATACCTTTTTCAGATATTATTTAGAATTTAAATATTAAGTTATTGTTTCAGCTTTATGAAATACTATGTTTGAGAATAGTTGCATTGACACTACACTTCATTTTATCGTGGTTTTCCAGCTGCTGAATCACCGAATGCAACTAATCCTGAAGAACCTGGTGGTACGTCTTCACTACTTTTTTTAAGCTTTGTTATGTATCACTGTAAAGCTGCTTTGACACGATCTGCATTGTAAAAAGCGCTATATAAATAAAGGTGACTTGACTTGATCAGGCAAATTTCAAGTACAGCAGTGGAGATTTGACATTTCACTGTTTCTTCAACAGGACAAGACAGTTCTGCAGAATCACCAGACATCAGGGCGACTGTTTTCATATTTTATCTCTCTCTCATATTTCACTTAATCTGGATATTTTGAAGCACTTTGCTTGAGAAACCGACATTTTAGACTAAGTACAAAAAAATAAAGATCTTTTCATTTGAAAAGAGCTGATTTTCCAGACTCAAATTGAATGTTATGAATATAATGACATTTTCAGCCATTAAAAATGAATTATGCAAACGTGTGAGTTTGTCTTTCTGACTTCCATAGACACCCAACAGCATGTTTCAACTGTAAAATAGAATTTACATCAATATTTTCAGTAATAAAATCAAGTAATGCAGACATGCAGTCTCCAAAAACACAAGCCCAAGCTCAAGTTCAAGTCAGTGACTGCATATTCCTCAGTGACTACATGGTCATAAATGGCTTTGTACCTTGAAGGTTGTGTAAGCTTTATTTGTAGGAACAAAAGGGCCACGATTTGGAGGAACAATGAAGTCAGAATTTGCACGAGCAGCTCGACGGACCTCTTAAAATACATACAAATTGCAGTAAGGGCGGGTTGCATATTCATGTACTTAAAGGGTTAGTTCACCCAAAAATGAAAATTCTGTCATTTATTATTCACCCTCATGCCGTTCCACACCCGTAAGACATCTTAATTTTTTTGGGTGAACTAACCCTTTAACATACTTCAATACTGAATGTATGAAACTGTTTTATGACACCACCATGTAAATGTTTAGGGCGATATGAAAAACGAGTATAAACGTAATTATGTCATTGAAAATCTATTATATCATTATTATAAAAACTTATTTTTGTGTAATTTATATGCAAGTAGCTTCCAAATCAGTTAATTTTAACCTTTAATATTATAATGATGTACAAGTTGTGGTTCCCTGTATAGGTTACAGCATTAGTGGAGAGATTTTTTTTCTTTGAGGAAATTTGCCATGCACTGTACCTGATAGGCCCCCAATTAATCTTTATTGAATTGAAGGTAATCAAATCGCAAGCTTCTGAATCAAAATCAAATCCAATTGTGAAATTTGTGTCAGTGCCCAGCCCTAGTGTCAACATTTTCTTTTTTTTTTCTTTTCTTTTTTTTTTTTTACTTGAAGCAAATGTTGTTGTTTTTTTTTTCTTGTGGGAGTGCATCAGAGTGCTTAGTTTACATGTTAAAATCGCAAACATTTTCTCCTGGGGGATGATGCCCCCAGACCCCCCTACAACTATTTACATTGTAAAGGTCACCTTTTTCACCACTTTGGAGTTTGCAGGTATGTGTATGGGCAGTTTAATGAGTCGTTAATATTAAATGATTTACATTTTAGACACAATATTGCCTGTTTTGCTCAATTTCGTCAACAGAATAGCTCCAAACAAAGCCACAGCAGAACTGTCTATAAATCTGAATATAGTTCGACATTCTACATTCATTGTAATTAGGTAACATGTTAGTTTTGCATGTACTGAAAATAACAATGACCATAAAACCTTTGAAAATAGAGAGCAAAACAAAGTTTTCAGTGTCAAACTTCACCTTTAGTGGTTCATTATTATGCGCTCAATGTAAAGTATAAGCAGTATCTGTTACAGCATATGAAACTTGAGGTCCATTCCCATCAATTCCCCTCACAGATCTGAAACTTTGACATTTGACTTGGCATTCAGTAACAGTTTACCACAATACAACATCGAAACAATCACACAAACGAACACATAAAAACATTTACAAAATCGCTCAGGTCTGAATGAATTCAACATATTTTACTCACATACTCGCTGCTGCTGCACTAAATGTTTGTTTCAGTAGGAATGATTAAATATGTTGCGTCGAAAAGATTCACTTAACCATCACCATCACAATTCATTTGTTCATGAGTTTCAGCCATAGACAGGTGTGGAACGGCATGAGGGTGAATAATAAATGACATAATTTTCATTTTTGGGTGAACTAACCCTTTAAGTACATGAATATGCAACCCGCCCTTACTGCAATTTGTATGTATTTTACGAGGTGGCCAATTCGTACAAAGTCCAATGACCTCACTTGTATGAATTCATAAGTTTTTTGCTAAATTGTACGTATTTTACGAGTGGACAAATTCGTATGAATTTGCACGAATGACCTACCCTAAACCCCACCCTTAAACCTACCCATCACTGGAGTTTAGACAAATCGTACAAATTCATACAAGTGAGGTCCTATGAATTCATACGTATTAGCCACCTCGTAAAATATGTACGAATTGGTCAATGACCTAGTCACAGTGGATATATATATCAAAATGCTCCTCTCTAAGTTCATTTTTGTAGCTGACTAACAAGTTTTTTTTTACAATAAACAGCTTTTCTGAGGTAAATGTTACGGTAAATGTGACATTTTTACAAGTTATTTTATTGGAGCATTTCCGTAGTTGAAACAATGATTAATCGATTAACGTTAAATATGACGTGATATGGATTTCAGTAAGTTGTACTGGATCTTTCAACATGCCTTCGGTATTCATTCATCCTACATCCATTCATGTTTATTTTGCGTTGTAAAGCAGAAGAGATAATCGGTTCACATGCGCTCTGCCTCTGTTTGAACTGAAGCGCTAGAGCCAGTGGTGTAGTCTACGTGATACGCAGGTATACCGCCGTATACCCACTAGGAATGTTCAAGGATTTCCGTATACCCACTTAAAAAGTGCGAGGATACGTAACCATCTAATAAATCACAAAATATGTTTTGTGGTTTGTTGCTTTTGACATGAAACAAAGTCTCATATTTGTCAAAGTCTCAAGTTTCATATTTTGCCCATTTTACTTCGGAATAATAATAATAAAAAATACCGTTTTGGTGCTCTTTAATGTGTCATGACAGCTGTAGTAGTTCCAGAGAAGCGGCAGCCTGACGTGCATGTGAACTGATCCTCTCCTTCGCTTTAATACCAGTTACAGCACGAAATAAACATGAAGAAACATCTCAAGGTTTGATAAAAGATACAGTACAACTCAACGAAATCCGTATCAATTCTCGTGTAATCACTCAATCAGTTTTTCAACCTCGGAAAGACGTCAATAAAACAGCTTGTAAACAATGTCACGTAATGTCACATTTACCTCAGAAAAACATATTCAGTGACCATAAACTCATTAGTCAGCTAGAATAATTAACTCTACAGAGGAACATTTAGCTAAATATATAAACCATATTACATATAATTAATTATAATATTTAATGTTCTTTAATAGCCTATATTATACATGTTTGAATAAATCCATCAAGTTGACAGCCACCATTCAAATGTTTATATTTCAAAAAATGAATTGGAGTAGAAATAAATTTAAATAGGCCTATTATAACCTTATTATAAAAATTTTGTGTAAAAAACAAACTAAAACACAATTACACTAAAAAAGTGTAATTTAAGTTTGTATACAACTCTAACCTTCAATATTAATGTAGTACCAAATGATTCGCATACAGCATTAGTTGAGTTTTTTTCTTGAGAAAATTTGCCATGTACTGTATACCTGATATACAGTATATCCAAAATAACTGATATTGACTTAATGAATTGAATTGCATAACTATGATGACAGACTGGCAGGAAATGGTGCAAAACAGAAAACAAATTTCAAACAGGGTGATATTGTGACATACTGATAAACTTAATCTTTCCATTATTGTTACACTCTAAAAAATGCTGGGTTAATGTTGGGTTGAAAATGGACAAACCTAGTGATTGGGTTGTTGAAGCCAACAGTTGGGTTAAATGTTTGCCTAACCTGCTGGGTAGTTTTATTTAAGTTTTATCATGTTTAAAAATGACTATATGTCTGGCTTAAAATGAACCCAAAATAGGTTGGAAATTGAAAATTAGTCACATAATTACTAGATGCAACTATAATAATCAAAAGGTGATCATTTATTAATAAACAATTTAATAAAAGTTTATTGCTTAACTATTATATTTAATATTAATAAATGTTCATTTCCAACATATTTTGGGTTCCTTTTAAGCAAGAAATAGAACAATTTTTACACAATAGTTTGGTTAAAAAAACTACCCAGGGCAAACATTTAACCCAACCACTGGGTTAAAACAACCCAATTGATGGGTTTGTCCATTTTCAACCCAACTTGGGTTGTTTTTAACCAAACATTTTTTAGAGTAATAATAGTTGCAACTTGCACTCTTAAATGTGCATTGAAACTTGCCAGCTGATAAAACTTATGCTCCAGGGACCATATTCAATATAACATCTAAGGCTATCTTAACTGGCTGAGTTAGATGGTGATTGACACTAAACTTTGATTGAAAATCAGTCCAGTGTCTTCAGCTGTAAATGTCACTGGCTGTTAAAGTCTTTTGTTGATTATAATAAATTGACATGTAGATAACACACACATATGCAGTCTTTCAGAATGCTCTAATATACACTCTAAAAAATGCTGGGTTAAAAACAACCCAAGTTGGGTTGAAAATGGACAAACTCAGCGTTTGGGTTGTTTTAACCCAGCGGTTGGGTTAAATGTTTGCCCAATATGCTGGGTAATTAAAATTGACTATATGGATGGTTTGAAATGAAGCCAAAATCAGACATATTACTAGAGCCAACAATAATAATCAAAAGGTGAACATTTATTAATAATCAATTTAAAAAATGTTTATTGTTTAATTATTGTTTATTAAACCTGTTAATAAATGTCCATTTATTAAACATATTAAAGGTCCTGTTTTTCGTGTTTTTTTGAAGCTTTGATTGTGTTTATAGTGTGCAATATAACATGTGTTCATGTTTCGCATGTAAAAAAACACAGTATTTTTCACATAATTTACTTATCTGTATACCGCTGTTTCCACTGTCATAAAAACGGGCTGATGACTTCCTTGTTCTATGAAGTCCCTCCTTCAGAAATACGTAACGAGTTCTGATTGTGCCAGCGGTTCCTGTGTTGTGATTCGACAGCAGCTTAGCGAACCTTGCCCGGAAAGGTCACGCCTCTTACCATAACGTGGAGATGCACGCGCTCAGTGTTATTGTAAACATGTCTTTAATTTTACCCTATCAATTTGAGCCGGAATCAGACCCGGTGATTGGACTGCGGGATGAAAATAACAGCGTTTCGACGACATGGCGACAAACACACTCTACAAACGCAACTCTTGTGTATTCCTGTGGGCGGAGGTTAGTCAAAAAACTGTTTTAGTGACGTCATTAAAGAAGGAAGTAGAGGGATGTAGTCCAAACTGGCCGTTCGATGTAGGCGACTTCTGTTAAATAAAATATCTCGCTTGGCATTGAACTTTGAGCTTTAAAATTTTACAGATTTTATTTATACTCTAACAACAACATTACACACTAACTAAAGTTTGAAACATGGGATCACGAAGAACGGGACCTTTAATAAATGTTAATTTCCAACATACTTTGGGTTCATTTTAAGCAAGCAATTTTTTCATTTTTAAACAATAGTTGAGTTAAATAAAACTGCCCAGCAGGTTGGGCAAACATTTAACCCAACCACTGTATTAAAACAACCCAATCTCTGGGTTTGTCCATTTTCAACCCAACTTGGGTTGTTTTTAACCCAGCAATTTTTAGATTGTAGCCTTGATCAGATGCATACTACATGCATTAGCGAGTGTGGCGGTGCTTATGGGGTGTCGCTTACCTGGGACAGTTAAGTATGAGGCCGGGAGGGATATACTCACTACAAAAAACTAGACTACACCACTGGCTAGAGCGATGTGTCAGTCGCACCACAGCGCCAAAAAACATAACGACAGCTCGAGAGACGTTTATGGTCTCACTCCAGTCTATGGGAAAGTAGCCCATTTTTGAATTATTGTGCCTGCAAACTCACCCTGAGACCCCCACCCCCAAAAAAAAAAAAAAAAAAAAAAAAAAATCAGATCTACACAATTCACATAAATGACATATTTTGATTCAAAACGGCAAATTTCACCGAAAAGCGACTAGTTTGCAGGTATAATAATCAATATCACGTTTGCAATCGCGCTGAAATTTGTGGGAAACACAACACTCTTTGTGTGATTGCTTAACTATATCATATGATATAAATATAGCCTAAAAGACATACTCAATACAGGAGCATTTTTACTGCATTTTAATAAAGTACATCACATAGAGAGAGCGAACACTATAAATGCACCTGAACCAAAAAGGCTATATCACACAGTGTATGCGTATATGTGTATGTTTGGTTTTTGCAAAGTGAGGGACATACTTTATGATAGGGGTGTGCCCAAAGCCGAATACGGATAATGGCTTCAAAATGAATAACAGATAACGAATAAATGCAGATAATATTCAGCTGAGGCTGACACAGTCAGTCCTTGTGTTTGCTGGATATCAGGTGAGCCAGGGACAAGCATGATAATATACATAAACCTCTAAAGTCACTGTGCAATAATGAGTGTGTGAAGTGAATGCTTAATTTTTGAAATGAAAAATGAAATGAGAGCAAATCAAATAGCCACATTTCTGTTGTCTCTCCTTGTGTCTCAGAAATCAGAGCTAAAGTAAATCAAAAAAATTATATTTTCTTCCATTTTAGATATGATTGAAGAGGAGGAGGAGAGTGAAGAACTGAGTGAAGTGGAGGAGGAACATCATGACAAACCTGGAGAAAAACCTTTGAGTCGCTCAAAGACTAAAAAGACATTTTTAAAGAAAAGAACAGCCAATAAATCTACAACCTGCACTCAGTGTGGAAAGAGATCACACGCAAACATAATCTTGAGTGTCACATGAGGATCCACACCAGAGAGAAGCCGTTCACATGTGGTCAGTGTGGAAAGAGTTTCTCAGAGAAACGAAGACTTGAGATTCATGTAACAGTTCATACTGGAGAAAACCAGTCGGAGACTTTGAGTTTGTCTGTTATTGACTTAGCAAGTTGCAGTATCGTGACTAAGAGAACTGTATTTTTGTACGAACAAGCATGTGGCGGTTCGACTCAAATGCATTAGTAAACTAATTAGCACCCTCTGACTAAGAATCATAAACTGCCGAATTTACGTTTGTGAGTCGACGCAGTCGGCCGATGCGAAATTCTCTAATCGATGATGGGTCCGTAATGAACGAATAATTGAAAATTATGAGATCCAGATTAATCAAAGTTCTAAATTAAAGCACAACTAATCTTATGATCAGCTGTTACATCAGCAAATTGTGAAACTAATGCTGCGTTCACACCGAACGCGTCTGGGGCGTCAAATTCGCGCCAGACGCGTCTAGTTGGACGCTTGAACATTTTGAAGTCAGACGCTTCGGACGCGCGTAAAATTCGCTCAATTCGCGCGTCTAAACAAAGTGTGTTCAGACGCGATTCAAGGGAGGGGCTTTCATCTTTTGCACAGATCCTCTGAATAAACACATAATCTCGTCAGATGGAAACCTGTAGCAATTTAACTCGGTTATGCCGGCCGGATTTTGAAATTGGGCTAGTATCAACGGCTAAAATCATGCAAAAAGTTTTAGAGGCAAGCCAGATTGTCCGATTTCTTCGCTTATTCTTTTCCAGGCAAGGTCCTTTTTATTCCTGTCTCGATAAAAATATAATGACACATCATAGAGCTCAGGGTGGCAGCGACATCTTTGTTCTGGTCTCCACCGCTGATCACATCATAAACACGTTACTACCAAAGCAGAGTCCCTGATTGGTTAACGCGCCGCGAATTTACGCCAAAGTTCAGATTTTTCAACTCGGGCGTTTGGGCGTCAGACACTCAATTCGCGCGTCAGCCGCGTGAACGCTAATTCGCGCCGCGCCATTCGCGCCGCGCTAGACGCTTGATTCGCGCCGCAGGACACCTAGACGCGCGTTTACATTGACTTAACATGTAAATCAGACGCCCCAGACGCGTTCGGTGTGAACGCAGCATAAGAGTCATTTATAATTGAAGAATTCAGATGCAAAAGTGCCATCTGATATTTTCTTCTAAAATTAGCATTTTTATCAAGCTCGTATGTTTAGGTTCAGTAATTTAACTTTATTGTCAATTAATAGTTCATTTTCATTGCCATTAAAGTGAATTACTGAACATAAACATACAAGTTTGATAAAAATGCTCATTTTAGAAGAAAATTTCAGATGGCACTTAGAGGCTTTTGCATCTGAACTCTTCAATTGGAGTCAGATTAAATTATTCACAAAGTCAGAATTGAATTAGAAATCAAAGTTGTACTAAATTACGATGATTTCTACAGAAGTGCCAGAGGACTTACACGCGAAATACCGTCGACCAGACCACTAGACGGCGTTGTTGGGCTGGTGGGTGGAACTTTACAGGAGCAATGACATTTCCTCTGTCTAGATCCATAAAGGTACTAAAAACACATCTAAATCAGTTCATGTGAGTACAGTGGTTCAATATTATAAGATAAGAATATTTTTGGTGTGCCAAAAAAACAAAATAACGACTTATTTAGTGATGGCCGATTTCAAAACACTGCTTCAGAAAGCATCGGAGCACAATGAATCAGTGTGTAAATAAATCTGCCCAGCAGGTTGGGCAAACATTTGGGCAAACAAAACCCAACTGCTGGGTTTGTCAACTGGGTTTGTCAACTTTTTGGATTATTTTTAACCCAACATCCAAGAAGCAATATCATCGACTCTCTCAAAAAAATAACACAAATAAAGAAATGCAATCACAAATAGGCACATATGAATCATAAAGTTGCCTCCAACTGCACTTTTCTTTTTACCCATCAGTGAAAGTGAGAGCAGATGGTGTTGCTGCTTGAATTTTGTAACCATGATGCAACTTCGTGTGGGAAAGCCAGAGAAACAAAAAAAAAAAAAAAAAAACACACACACACTCTCACCCACACACAAACACACTCTAACAGCAGGCCCAGACAGAGGGAGGACAGAGTTAAGGTTCACAGGACCTACAATTTCCACACTTTTATTTGCCCTGAACATCTTGTAAGTAATATAAATGTGTAAGGGGGTGTACAGCATGTGGTCATTGAAAATGTGTTCTGGTATACATTCTTCACGGTCCAGCCTTCCACGTGCATCAATGAGTCTTGGCCGCCCATGACCCCTGTCACTGGTTCACCACTGTTCCTTCCTTGGAGCACTTTTGATAGATACTGACCACTGCAGACCGGGAAAACCCCACAAGAGCTGCAGTTTTGGAGATGCTCTGACCCAGTCTTCTAGCATCACAATTTGGCCCTTGTCAAACTCGCTCAAATTCTTATTCTTGCCACTTTTTTCCTGCTTCTAACACATCAACAACATATTCAGTTGCTGCCTAATATATCCACCCACTAACAGGTGCCGTGATGAAAAGATAACCAGTGTTATTCACTTCACCTGTCAGTGCTCATAATGTTATGCCTGATCAGTGTATATTCTACACCTATATAGCACTTTAAGGTGTTTTTTCGGGTGTTTCTAGCTCACTTTCTCATTCTGTGCTGTCAGTAGGTGTCCTTTAACAGTCAGAGAGAGTGATTAAATCTGTTTGTATTAAATGAATCTTAAAATAGCACACCTGATTATGAGTTTCTATACATGGCTTGGGTGTTGCAGTACAAGCTTCTTTATTTCAGTAAACAATTGCAGTTTAAATGTTTTGTTTTTCAAGTTGTGACAGGCATGAGTGCATCACAAATACGAAAGTGCATTTTTTCACAGCTGACAGTGTTTTTCCCCCTCCCCCGTTGTGGTCTTTGTTTTACCTGCCAGACTTAAACTGCGTGTTCATGCCTGTTTCTGAAGATTTCAGGTGATTTGCTTCCTGCTTAATACAGCACATCTAAATAGGCTTTCGGTCATGGGCACAACTGTCATTATGAAGATCTTCACTCTGCTTTGTGTTTTTCTTCTTTATGGGACTTTGCCTTCAATTCAAGCAGGTAAATGATTAAAAGTTTATAAGAGAACCAAAGTCAAAGTAAGTAAGGAGCATGTGTCAATTTAAAATGTCTTTGTCTTTGTAATGACAGGATGAAAATACGATTACAAATTTATGGTAACATGAATATATTTTGATACAAGTGAACAGGTATTTTTACCAGTTTTGTCAATCCACTAATAACTGGACCAAAATTTTGAACTATAAGCAGTGGCTAATTTGCCACCACCGTTCATAATTCATATCATAATAACTTAAGTTTTTATCTCATAATTCTGACTTTTAAAGTCATTATCTCAATTTAGTAAGTCATAATAATGTAAACTCTAAAAAATGCTGTGTTAAAAGCAACCCAAGTTAGGTTGAAAATGGACAAAGCCAGCAATCGGGTTGTTTTAACCCAGTAGTTTGGTTAAATGTTTGCCCAATGTTACTTAACCCAACTATTCTTTAAAATTTACTATATGGTTGGCTTAAAATGAACCTAAAATAGGTTGGAAATTAAAAATCAGACACATAATTACTAAATGCAACAATAATAATCAACTGTTGAACATTTATTAATAAGAAATTCAATGCTTGTTTATTGTTTAATTATTATTCATTAAACGTATTAATAACTGTTAATTTCCAACATACAGACCTGGCCAAAAGTTTTGAGAATGAAATAAATAGGGGAGAACCGGAACGAAAGTGATTTTTTCAGAGCTCTGACTACATTTGCATTTCAAGTTCTGACAGCACATTCAGCACTCAACCCTTGATGGAGCTGCCAAATATCATGTGATTTCGTCATCGTTTCCTGCGGTTTGGTCCGGAAAACAGTTTTCGAGTGTGGTAAATAAATTGTTGAAGTGGTACTTTTTTCTAATTACAGGTTGTGTTTCTCGTTTTATGTGTCACAATAATGGACAATCTACAGGTTATTTAGTGCTGTAACACATCCTGAAGTTTAACTTTTTGTCAGTATGTTTCAGTATAAAAGTAATTGTTAAATGTCAGATGTTCCTGTCAGGACGTAACACTTGTGTTTATTTTGTCCCACTGTTAATGTGATGGCTTTCTCTGCGTTGCCGCATTTATTAAAACATGTTCATGTCGTATTATACTAACAGAATATGCCAAGGGTGAGAGTCAGAAAGACAGACAGAGGTCTGATTCAGCCAGATGTTTATAAGAGGGCGTTTCTGGACATATGTTGCTTATTTCTGTATGTCACCATTTATTTAGTCAATCTGTTTGCATTTACCATAGTCACATTTAGCTTTTAGCCATACCTTAGCTTTCCACACCCACCTATGAATTTGCAGTGTTTCTATTCAGATGTTTTTTATGCATATTTTGAATTTATGCATAAAAACAGCTGGATTGGAAACATGACTACTGCTACATTATGTTGAGCATTTATATTATGCTAATTTAATTTAATTTTCATATTGTTCAAACTGTTGAAAAAAGTGTTTTATAAATTAAATTGACAAAAAAATATTCTAAACAACTCAAGTTTGTATTGTCGGGTTAAGTTATATCTAAATATATTTTTTAAATACAAAGATAGTATATTAAATACAAAGATAGTATATTAAAATTATTATAGAATTGAAATTAAATTTACCTTGGCATAGTTGAATAACAAGAGTTATGACATACGGTGAGTCTCAAACTCCACTGTTTCCTCCTTCTTATGTAAATCTCATTTGTTTAAAAGACCTCTGAAGAACAGGCGAATCTCAACATAACACCGACTCTTACGTAACTGTCGGGATCATTAATATGTACGCCCCCAAATTTTGCATATACCAGCCCATGTTCAAGGCATTAGACAAGTCAGTATTAACGTCTGGAGCAGCACAGCCGAATCAACAGACTTTATGCAGGTAAGCAAGCAAGGACAATAGCGAAAATGGCAGATGGAGCAATAATAACTGACATGATCCATGATAACATGATATTTTTAGTGATATTTGTAAACTGTCTTTCTAAATGTTTTGTTAGCATGTTGCTAATGTATTGTTAAATGTGGTTAAAGTTACCATTGTTTTGTACTGTGTTCACGGAGACATGAGCCGTCGCTATTTTCATTTTTAAACACTTGCAGTCTGTATAATTCATAAACACAACTTCATTCTTTATAAATCTCTCCAGCAGTGTAGCATTAGCCGTTAACCACGGAACACAGCCTCAAATTCATTCAGAATCAAATGTAAACATCCAAATAAGTACTATACTCACATGATCTGATGCATGTATGCAGCATGCATGAAGAAAATTTTGTAAATGTTAATAAGGGGTTATATTAGCTGTTTGTAACTTTGTTTATGCAATGTATTATAGAGTTGCAAGCTCGGGGGGCGGGAGCGCGGGGATTTAAAGGGGACACACGCTGAATCGCCGCATTTATAATAATGCCCCAAAATAGGCAGTTAAAAAAAATGAAAAAAAATGTTGACTATTTGGTATTTTGAGCTGAAACTTCACAGACACATTTAGAGGACACCTTAGACTTATATTACATCTTGTGAAAAAGCATTCTAGGGCACCTTTAAAAGCACATTTTAGTTCATATTTCATGGTGTCTCAAAATAGCACAGTTGAGTACAATTAGATGTTCTGAAGATGATCTTAAGAAGTACTGAGGAAGAATTTGTTGTATATTAAGTACAAAATTAGTGCACAGTGAAGATGAACGAAGGTCATTTTTAGGTGAACTAACTGATTAATGTAATTGTCAATAAATGCCCTTGACACTTATGAAATGCTTGTAATTATACTTCAGTATACCATAGTATACTCTATACCAACTGTGTACAGTAACATCTGACAAAAATAAATAAATAAATAAATCTAAAAACACTGAAGCAGCAGACTTTGTGAAAATTAATAATAGTTTGGGTTAATTTTAAGCAAGCAATACAGTATTTTTGTTTAGCAATAGCTGAGTTAAATAAAATTACCTAACAGGTTGAGCCAACGTTTAACCCAACACTGAGTTAAAACAGCCCAATTGCTGAGTTTGTCCATTTTTGACCCAACTTTTAATTAATTTTTAATTAATTTTTAGAGTGTAATATTAAAACTTTACTTTCATTCAGGAAATTTCCCCTCTGGAAGTTTTTCTCTCAGAAAAGAACATAAAATGACCGTTGACAAATTAATCCAGTTTTGATCAGTTTGGCACAGACTTCCCAACATTGGGTTACATTGATCCAGTAGCTGGGTTACACAAAAACTACCCAGCACCTGGGTAAGAAATAGTCAAATATAACCCAATAAAATTACCCAATTGGCTAACAAAAATTATCTAATGGGATCCTTTTGTAAAGTGCTACCAACTGGTCATTATAGTTCCAAGAAACAAAAAATAAAAAGTAACTCTGCATTTTCTTTTATGCCTTTTTATGTCTAGTTTATTCCTCTTCATTGCAGAGAAACACTCGCTGTATTACATTTACACAGCCTTGTCTAAACCTGTGGATCTGCCGGGCATCTATGAATTCACTGCTATGGGTCTGCTGGACGACACACAGATCGACTATTACAATAGTGAAGAAAAGAGAAAGATTCCCAAACAGCAGTGGATGAAAGAGAAACTGCCTGAGGATTACTGGGAAAAAGGTTCATCCATATTCTGATGAACCGCATGAACCACAATGGATCAGGTGAGAAACATTCATACTATTTAACCTGCACATGATTTTTATTATCACCACCTCACAACAAGCATTTTGATTTGTGTCCATTTCAGATCTTCATGTTCTTCAGTGGAGACACGGTTGTGAAGTTGAGCAGGAGGGAGATCAAGTGAAGTTTATAAAAGGCATTGATGAGTACGGCTATGATGGAGAAAACTTCTTGTCTTTTGATGATAGAGAGGCTCAATGGGTCGCTCCAGTTGAAGCAGCTCTACCAACCAAGAGAAAATGGGACAATGTGCCGATCCTAAACCAATACACCAAAGGATACCTGGAGAAAGAGTGTGTGGACTGGCTCAACAAATTCAGAGGATATGGAGACGAGAAGCTCAGAAACGGCTGTGAGTGAATGTGTGTTTGTAGATTATCTGCAGCTGATGAAACTGATTGATGAACTGATTCTGTGTTTTCAGCTCCTCCAAATGTTTATGTGATTGAAAAGAAGAATACCAATGATGAAACCAAGCTGAAACTCACCTGTCTGGCCACTGGCTTCTACCCCAAAGATGTGATGATGATCATTAGGAAAAATCACACATCTGTGCCTGAAGATGAGATTGAATCCACAGGAATCAGACCAAACCATGATGGAACCTTCCAGATGAGGAAGAGTGTGGAGATCAAGGGGAAGGAAAAATATGAATATGATTGTTTTGTTTCTCACAAGAGCATCAAAGAACCAATTATCACCAAATTAGGTATGCAAACTTAGGGTATGTTTACATGACAACGGTGTACTATAAAAGTGAAGTTTTTATCCCACCACTGCCAAGACAAATGTTGGGGTTGTTGTGGCCTAATGGTTAGAAAGTCAGACAAGTAACCTGAAGGTTGTGGGTTCAATTCTCAATACCGGTAGGAAAGGACTGAGCTGCCTTTGAGCAAGACACTGTGTGTGTGTGTGTGTGTGTGTGTGTGTGTTCACTACTCACTAGTGATTATGTTTGTGCTCTACTTTGTGTTACCTTACTTGACCATCACTTTCACTTTTTCCTATGTGTTTTTCACGTACACATAAAAACATTGTCAAAACGATCCCTGTTCACACAGATCTGCGAAAACAATTAAAAACACTGTATTATTTATGCCAGGCCAATAGATGGCGATGTCATTATGTAAAAAAAAAAAACCACTACGCACCTATAGACTGAACATATAATGCCCCTTTTCAGGCTCTCAAAACACTGTTGTCACGTAAAATGAATGACCAAAATAAATAAAAATAGCCATTTTTAGTTGAAAATGGTATCGTGTAAACAGCCCATAAAATCTGAATTAAATATTATGTGACCTGACACAATAACATTAAATGTGTATGAAGTATCATGTCTGAGAATAGCACTGCCACTACACACTGCAATTTATTGTGATTTTTCAGAACACGCTATTGGATCATTGAATGCCAGTGCAGCTGATGCTGAAGAGCCTTTGCTCAAGAAAGAAATTGATGGTATGTCTTTTTAAGCTTTGTTATTTATCAGGCAATTTTCAAGTGGATTCAGCAGTGGAGATTTGACATTGCACTGTTTCTCCAACAGGACAAGAGAGATCTGGAGAATCACCAGACATCAGGGCGACTGTTTCCATATTTTATCTCTTTCTCATATTTCATTTTATCTGGATATTTTGAAGCACTTTGCTCAAGAAACTAACATCTTAGACTAAGTGCCCAACGAAAGATCTTTTTATTTGAAGAGAGCTGATTTTCCAGACTCTAATTGAATTTTATAAAATTTAGCTATTCAAAAAAATGCAATTAATCAAACATGCAAGTTTGTCTTTCTGACTTGCAACAGGATTGTTTCCATGATAAAATAGTATTTTCATCTGTATTTTCTATCAATATTTTTTTATTTCGAAAAACAAAAACAAGTACATTTTGCCAGACATACACCGTAACAAATGAATAGCTGTCTCTTAAAGGGTTAGTTCACCCAAAAATGAAAATTCTGTCATTTATTACTCACCCTCATGTCGTTTCACACCCGTAAGACCTTTGTTATTCTTCGGAACAAAAATAAAGATATTTTAGTTGAAATCTGATGGCTCCGTGAGGCCTTCATAGGGAACAATGACATTTCCTCTCTCAAGATCCATAAAGGTAGGCTACTAAAAACACATCTAAATCAGTTCATGTGAGTACAGTGGTTCAATATTAATATTGTAAAGCAACGAGAATATTTTTGGTGCACCAAAAATTTTTTAAAAAAATAACGACTTATATAGTGATGGCCGGTTTCAAAACACTGATTCACAATGCTCCGATGCTTTCTGAAGCAGTGTGTCGAATCTGCAGTTCAGAGTGCCAAAGTCATGTGATTTCAGCAGTTTGGCGGGTTTCACCTGCGATCCGATTCATGATTCGATACACTGATTCATAATGATCCGATGCTTTCTGAAGCAGTGTTTTGAAATCGGCCATCACTAAATAAGCTGTTATTTTGTTGTTGTTGTTGTTTTTTGGCGCACTGAAAATATTCTCATCGCTTTATAATATTAATATTGAACCACTGTACTTCGATGTGTTTTTATTACTACCTTTATGGATCTTGAGAGAGGAAAATGTGAAGTGAAAATGTGATCCCTCCCTATGAAGGCTTCACTGAGCCATCGGATCAACTAAAATATCTTAATTTGTGTTCCGAGATTAACGAAGATCTTACGGGTGTGAAACGACATGAGGGTAAGTAATAAATGACATAATTTTCATTTTTGGGTGAACTAAGCCTTTAACACACATTGCAAAAGCTACATTTTACAACTTGTGGCCACATTACCACCTCGGGTGTGCATTATTTTCTAAGAATTTAACAGCCTGTCGTCAATTATTCCTCACTTAGAACTGAATATTCCATAAAACATTATTCTGTTAATAATAATAATAATAATAATAATAATAATAATAAATCCACACTGAAGGTGAAATTGGATAAAGCCTATTTACGCTCCAACAGTAGGAAAGACATCTTGGTAAGAAGCACACTAGGTGAAATGTGTAACGTCAGAAGAGAACTTAAATGTCGGAACAACTTTCAGTTTCACTTTTGAATCATGTACCGCTGTTTGTCTCCTGAAGGAGGCGCTGTGACTCCATCAGAAACACCAGCGAAACAGCGACGTGCCGTGCTAGATCAGCGGTTGTGAAATGTATTAGCTTGTTACGTCCTAGAGCGTTTTAATATCACTTTATTGTCAAATCCCTGTGTGTCCTGTGTTGTGCTCTGTTTCTCTCCCTCACTCTCTTACTCAGGTTAATTACCACCAGCTGCAACTCGTTGTGAGCATGCCTGAGTCTGAGCAGGGCCGTCGCCAGCATATAGTATTCGGTTTCCATAGGGGGGCATACATTTTTATAATCTGGTCATTCGCATTCAGAAGATCCTGTGCACAAGATAGTCGATCTAATTAGATCAAACTACACCAAAAACGAAACCCCTTTGCATTATGGCAATACTTTGCAAACACGAGGCACAAAAGCTTTTCAATTCCTCGAACAGCACAATAATAAAAATGATACATACCAAAATAGCAATAAATAGGCTAGCCTAATCTGTAGCATATTTAAGTGTAACTGAGTGTACCTTAAAATAGTGAAGGCGGCAGGTCTCCGATGATAGTCATTAATAAATACGGCCTAATTATGTTTCGAGTTCCGTTTTGTGTAATAATGCGTTATATATTAATTTTCTGTCAGCGGAGGGTGAACCAACTAGGGTATAGATGCATTCCCATTTAAAAACATATTTAAACAGTTTTGAAATAGTTAACTTACTTGTCACAGCACAACCTACATATTCCAACATAAACACTGTGATAAATTATTATTTGTTAATAAAGTGTTTACGTTCACAAACCACTGTTATACAGATTCGCACACGGGATGCAGAGAGTGCGCAAAAGGAGCTCTCTTTATAATCAGTGTATTGCGATCTCAAGAAGTTCTGTAACATGAATTAAACTGACTGCATAATTACATAACAATTTACATAATTGTTTGTTAACCAAAATTTTTGATTTCTGGAACGCAATACGTCAGGTAGTTAAACTCGTTTTGAGCGGTGAGTGGATTTTGAGTTGTAGACCTGGCATATTCCCTCATTATAATTCGTTCCAGAAATCAACAGATTGTTTCGTAACTAGAAGCTCAACGTAAGGATTGTATATTGTTGTTCAGAGCGCAAACACAGAGGCGCACTGGATTTTGCCAACGCCAATATGCTTAATTAGACCGGTATTATGTGCGTTCCCTCTACAAGCAATCAGAAGCAGCAGCAGGTACAGTGGTTTGAGTGAGAAAATAGTCTCAAGTCCATCGGGCCCAACACACTCCGCCTAATTTCTATATCATATTTCTGAAGACAATGTGTTATTTAAAGTTACCGGAGAAAGTTTTCCTATGAGCTAAATGCTGCTGAAGACATTTCGTTCTGGATAAGTAAATAGCCAGATTACAGATAAGTTTTTGCTCTCACAATTGTTTTTAGGGGGCACGTTTTGTCCTGGGGGGCACTGCCCCTTATTGACGGGCCTCAGAGAGGGATTCAGAAGATCTCAGGAACACTTCTCCCCAGCCTTAAGTGGAAATTGTGTTGTTGTTTTTCATCTTTGATTTTGAGCAGCAACATTCTTTAGGTAAGTAGATTCTATAAATCTTAGTTAGCTCCTGTTTTGTCAGAGAGGGAGTTATTTGTGTTGTTGTTTTTCATTTTAGGCCATACTCTCTGTTTTGTTTATTATTTTAGGCCTGAAGATTTATTCCCTCATGTTCTTTTGTTAAGCTCTCTTTTTGGTATAAGGAAATAAACATTTTTACTTTCCTTTAAAGTGGTGTTGCGTTTTCCCTCTGAGTCTGAGGCTGAAGTGTGTCCTCCACGTTTTCTTTTACTGCGTTAGGCCTACCTTTTATTAGCTTATCTTATTTTCTTTTGTTACCTTCCCTCCTAACCCCTAGACTAGGAGGGAAACGTACAAGCTCAATAACATTAATCAGATTTAAACAATATTGTTTTTAACATGTAAAACAAATGTAACTAACCCTTTTTATTTGTATTTTTCTGTCAGTAAACCATCCAATAATGAATTAATTGGGGGTTTCCTTCATTTGTTCATTAATAATATATAGGCTATTCTCAAAACGTATTATATATTATATGTTTAAATAGCCTACTGAGTACCCACTATAGACCTTATGTAGCTCCGCCCCTTTTCAGCGCTGCGCTCGTTGTCTTTTGACTTCATTTCCATAGCGATCTTACATATAATGAATGAACTGCTCGTTTTAAAATCTTCCCGGTCTACTGACATTTATTAAGACATCTGCTTTAAACATAACAATGCTCATGATGACTTTCATTAACTATACAACAGGTAAATCTACTTCTCCAGCTAATTATTCTTCAACAACGATGCCATAGAAATACAGAGCTAACGCAAATACAAAAGTTCAAAGACAATTCCAAAAAATGGCGGCGCACTTGTTTCTCTGGTAAATAAGGTCTAATTAACAACAGGTACTTACGGTTATAAGGGTTAGTTGCATGTAATTATGCATAATTTACTGTTATTACTATGGTAATTAGCCTACATGTAATAATGACACTTGAATAAAGTGTTAACAAAAACATGTTTAGGACATTTGCATTATAAGATTATATAGGGAGACTTCGTATAAAAAGGCTGACTTGTTATTTAATGTTTGCTAAATAAATCTAATCTCCTCTTATTTAAACCTTTAAATGCATGACTGTTTCGCCAATCATTCTTACATATTCAGGTCTTTATCGACCCGGATCTATATCACGGAAGGATCTCTACCTGTCGCGATAATATAAAACTCCTCTGATATTAGAGTAGCAATTTCAGAAGAATAAAATAAAGCATATTTTGTCACCTTTTGGAGATTGAAAGGGCTCCGTTTGAGCAGATGTTTAATGTCATCATCACTGAGCTCATTTCCCAGTACATTCAGCAAATAGGCTAGTTTTATGTTTGAGGTTGTGAATATAAGCCCATTCGCAAACATATTCTCAGAACTATATCATTGTTTCGATCCCTAACAGCTTAACCAGATCCATCCAGTGACAGATCAGTCATGATCGCATTCAGTGCTTGTTCTGCAGTAAATTGCTGAGCCATTTCATGTTTGTCTTATTATTTCGTTTTCTGTCTGAATCAATCTTCATTTCATCATTGTGTATCAGACATTGACACCTTGTGGAATAAAGGTGAATTGCACTTATTCTGTCATCTAAGATTCAATTATAGTTGTGCAGAAAAAGTATGCCTACACTGATACTCACCTCGGGTCGTTAGCGATCCAATACATATTTTTACAAAAAATGAATTCAAAAATAGGCATTCTTTTATAATTTTATAATTTTTTTGTTGTTATATTCTTTATAATGAATTGATTGAGGAATACCAAGAAGGTTGAAGTCTAACTTTAAAAAATGAGGAGGAGGGTAGTGAATGACGTCCTGGGTCACTAAAGACCCGAGGTATGCATTTAAGGGTTAATAGTGCAGAAATCCCAGTATGTTGGCGTGATGTCTTCACTTGTTTTGCCGACGTGCAATTTTATTACAAATAGTGATATCAGAGCTATTCAACACTTAAAATATTAAATAATATATGAAATAATAGCCTAAATCATGCATTTTGTAGTTGAATTATGTGAGATTCTTTGCTGGAGAGCTGGAGAGCTCAGGTGAGTGACTCTGGGAAAACGGCCTAATAGTGCATCAGAAACATTAAGAAAAGCTCCAAACAATCATCAGATCAAACATGACTGGCATTGATGGGGGGAGTATATCTGTATCGTTATTTCTAGTTCCTCATCCGGCTGCCTTGTTGTTTTAGACAATGGTCATGCATGATTAAATGTTTTTTATCTGCCCTGTGACAGTATTTTGAGTGTGTTTTCACACACCCTGTGCAAACCTGCCTGTGTTTGTTTTCATGCTCTTTACTTGCTTGATCCATTTCAAGTTTAGGCTATCCCTCTGCTCAAAGACACTTTTCATCAGAAGTGAGTTTGTACAAATTGTTATTTTTCTTTCACTTTTAACAGCTGTGAACTGAATCATGTGCTGCTGTTTGTTGAGCTCTGATCTCTGTTTCACTGCATTAAGGTCTTTAAATTCCAGTAATTCATGAAGACTCTGGCATTGCTATAATAGCCTCGATGATCTCTAATGTTTGAGCAGCAGCAACACTGGGTTAATAGATAAGAATGTTAGATATTTGCTGTAAATTCTGCTTTAATATTTGTGATGTGAATCTCTCTCTATTTTCTGTTGTCTTATCTGATCCAGCAGGTGGCGTTGTGACTTCTGTAAAAACTGCATCAGAAGGACACACAGAAGTTTGTGTCCCTGCGTTCCAATGTCCATACTATCCATCCTAAATAGTATGTGAGATTAAAATAAGTGTGTCCCAAAGCATAGTATGTTGAAAAGAGTATGCCAAAAGGCTAATATTGGAAACTTTAATATAAAGGCTAATATTGCCCACAACCCATTGCGCATTGGACGAGGATTCAGTTCAGAACTACAAACACGAGTAAAAAGTGTTAAAAAACTACAAAACATGGCGGATACGCGCGATCGACGCTGAGAGGTTTGAGTGACTAATAATCCGTTTAACCTGATAGAAAATATATATTTAATGTTACCCGTGTTATTTTTCATCTGCAAATACCAATGTGGACTTTAATAAAGATCCGAATGGCCATTAACATTTAAATGCATCATTATGCATTAATATGAGGAGAGTTCTCCACATGAAAGACTCGCGACTACAGATCAACGTGCTGCATTTCTCTCCGATACGGTAGGAAATTAGCTAAATGAAATATGGAGGATGTAAGATGATTGACAGGGCAATTTACGGTGACTGGATGCGACAGAGAGCAAAGACGCAATTGTATGACGTGATAGTATGTCCCAAAGCTTGTCTACTCTTTTGCTACACACTCAAAAGTAAGTACTTTTTGTTCACAGAAAGAGTACATACTTTTAGGGCGTAGTATAAGTAGGCGAATTGGAACGCAGCGTGTGTGTGTGTGTGTGTGTGTGTGTGTGTGTGTGTGTGTGTGTGTGTGTGTGTGTGTGTGTGTGTGTGTCGCGCATGCGCACAGCTGCCCTCTCGAGTTTTTTGCTCAGCCACAACCTGAAAGGAACTGTTTTACCTTTTCAGATTTAAAGCTCGTGCAGCAGTGTGTTTGTAGATCATTTTGTTTTCAGACATGTCCTGATGAAGTGTTTCTTTTGGAGTATTTTATGGGAATAAAATCTCATCTGTTGGATTTACAGCGCAAGTTTTTGGATCTGTATACATACAGTGTTTATTTGCTTCTGTGAACGCGATCATTGTTTGGTTTGATCTAATCAAAAAACAAAAACAAAAAAACAAACAAACAAAAAAACTACAGGTTAAACCGGAGAGACAGAAAACAGAAACGTGGATTCTGGAGTTGAGTTCTGGTGGAGCAGCCTATACATTTATAAAAGAGAAAGTTTTTGCAGCTGTGTGAAAAGAACGGAACTGGAATGTAAACCTGAAACCGTTGAACAGCGACATAATTGATCGATTCCCTTTTTTGACCGGTGTCTCTATTTCGGTTTGAAGAGCGCGTCCTCGCGTCAATGATGCTTTAACCGGACTGACTGAAGTATATCCAGTCATGTGTTCACTGAAAGCTCTTCAGGACTGGTGTCGAGATGTTTGTGAAGGTTACTCTAATGTTCAGTTCACAGATATGAGCTCCTCATTCACTGATGGACTGGCTTTCTGTGCGATCATCCACAAACACAGACCCGAGCTACTGTAAGAATCAGGAGTTTATTTCGATCAACTGTAACTGAGTCATGAGTTTATGATAAGAACTGATTCATGAGTTTAATACGATCTACTGTAAGAACCAATTTACTTATACTCATAATTGTATTAATATCTTATACTGTAAGAATCAACTTTTTTTTGCCATGGTATTATAATTGTTCAGTGCCATGGTATAATCTGATAATGAAAATATTAAGGGTTTTTTTTTTGAACATGTGAACATTTACCATATAGTATTCTATGGTAACTATGGTGACTTTTTAAAATAGTTGCCAAACTATTAAATGATTTATTATTAGAGCAAAATGAAATAATGAAATTAAATTGTATCAAATTTCACAGATGTGAGTGTTAAATTTATCATGTCAAAACATTAAATAGCCTATTATGGTAGTTGCGCATATATATTTTGGACACTCCCTTCTGCCCCAGTTTGAAAACTCTTGCTCTAGATTAGGTAAATGTACATATCAGTAGTGTTTTCTGGCTGGTTTAGAAACCTTATGTCAGTTTCTTCTCATATCCAGCATGTGTCTGATGTATCTTCAGCTCTATATGTTTCTCTCTGCAGTGATTTTCACTCTCTGTCCAAACACAACGTCTACAAGAACATGCGTCTGGTGAGTTTCTGAGTTCAGCTGGACTTTAGTTTCTGGAGCTGAAGGTGTTGAAGCTTTATATGGAAGCTTTGTCCTTAGAAATGACAGTAAACCATCTTAAGACAGGAACACACCAAGCCGACGGTCGGCCGTCGGGCAGTTTTTGTTCGACGGCCGACTAAGTTTTCTCAGTGTGTTCTGCACCGTCGGCTGAAGTTGGTCCTCGTTGCCTTTTTTTCGGCTGATTCGACACATTGAATCGGCGTCGGAGCTTGTCGGTCCATCTGATCGTTCTGATTGGCTGTTCAGATACTGCCATCCACTGGTTCAGAAAGGCATTACAGCTTACGCAGGCACAGAACTGACGTGCTACTTGGCCGTCGGCTGTCGAGCATTGGTTTGGTGTGTCAGGCCAACTTTGGACACAGATGCTGCTGACGTAAACCAACCCCGCAGTCTGCTTTCGTCGCCACTAGTTCGTCTGCTTGGTGTGTTCCGGCCTTTAGATCTCAATTTTTTTACCCCAGAATAAACTACCTGTGATTATTGTACCTGTGTTAAATGTTCTGGTTGAGTAGTTTGTCCATCTCATGTCGTTTATATCTCGTCATCATCAGGCGTTTTGATGTTACGGAGCGTGAGCTTGGAATTCCTGCTCTGCTGGATCCGGATGAGCTGTTGTGTGAGGAAGAGCCGGATCTTCTGTCCATCGTCACTTATGTCTCACAGCTCTACTGTGTCTTCAATGGAAAATCTCATGGTATGGATCATGATGTTCATCATGATTCACTGGAGCTGAAATTTGTGACTTTAATATATTGATAATCTCTGGATCTGATCAGACAGTCTGAAGAATTCTTTGGAGGCTGAACCCAGCAGTACCAGAACACAAGAACAGACACACACTCCGGTATATGCCCGTCTGTCTCCCAGAAAAAGGGCGGAGCCTCAGGAACCTCCTAGCCCCACCCCCAGATCACAGGACCATCTCCCTGACAACGGTTAGAATCTTCACTTCCTGAGTTACTGTATAACATTTACTATTGTTACAGTTAACTAATTAGTTAGAGTTAACTATTGAAGATCTCACGTGTCCATCATGATTCACTAGAGCTGAAATTTGTGATTTTAATTTATTGATAATCTTTGGATCTGATCAGAAAGTCTGAAGAACTGTGTGGAGGCTGAACCCAGCAGTACCAGAACACAAGAACAGACACACACTCAGGTATGTGCCTGTCTGTCTATCTGTCTGTCTGTCAGTCTGTCTATCTGTCCATCTGCCTGTCTGCCTGTCCATCCATCTGTCTTGTCTGTCTGCCTGTCTGTCTCCATCTGCCTGTCTGTTTCTCCATCTGTCTGTCTGTTTCTCCGTCCATCAGAATCAAATAATATGTAAAAATCAAAGTTATGTTCTCTGATGAAAGTAAATTTTGCATTTCCTTTGGAAATCAGGGTCCCAGAGTCTGGAGGAAGAGAGGAGAGGCACACAATCCACGTTGCTTGAGGTCCAGTGTAAAGTTTCCACGGTCAGTGATGGTTTGGGGTGCCATGCCATCTGCTGGTGTTGGTCCACTGTGTTTTCTGAGGTCCAAGGTCAACGCAGTCGTATACCAGGAAGTTTTAGAGCACTTCATGCTTCTTGCTGCTGACCAACTTTATAGAGATGCAGATTTTCCAACAGGACTTGGCACCTGCACACAGTGCCAAAGCTACCAGTACCTGGTTTAAGGACCATGGTATCCCTGTTCTTAATTGGCCAGCAAACTCGCCTGACCTTAATCCCATAGAAAATCTATGGGTTATTGTGAAGAGGAAGATGCGATATGCCAGACCCAACAATGCAAGAAGAGCTGAAGGCCACTATCAGAGCAACCTGGGCTCTCATAACACCTGAGCAGTGCCACAGACTGATCGACTCCATGCCACGCCGCATTGATGCAGTAATTCAGGCAAAAGGAGCCCCAACTAAGTATTGAGTAGGGATGTCCCGATCAGGTTTTTTTGCCCTCGAGTCCGAGTCCGAGTCATTTGATTTTGAGTATCTGCCGATACCGAGTCCCGATCCGATACTTCTATAATACATCAAAAAAAGAATAAAGAAGAGCGAAAAAAAACAGATCCAGGACGTTCCTTATTTTTTATTTAATTACAAACAGAGCACTTCTGTGAGGTAGCTTGAACAATCAAGTAATAAATAACATAAATTGTTCACTTCACTTCACTTTAGTGCAACAGTAAATATAAAAAAGGCTAATATAAAAACAAATATATTTGGTTTGATTTGGGTATGCTGCAGTCTGTGTAATAACTAAAATAATGTTTATATATATGTCATATTTTCTGGCTAGTTTACTTTAGTTTTTTTATAATACACCATACTTTAACCCAAACTGAATAATAAAACAAGTTTAAATGGGTAAATCTTCTATTATTATTTTTGATTCTTAATTTTCTTTTCTGTCATACTCAAATTCTTGTTAAAACACATTAGACATGCGTATTGTGTGCATTTTGAACACTTTTTGTGTGAAATTATATTTATTTTGTCCATCAAAAGTGTGCTTTCACTTTAATTACGCGTCAGCAGCGCAGCGTGTGTCTCAATCAGCTCCCTAGTTCAGTAGTCAGGGCACTGATCAGGGTATCAGCCACATTCACTTTCATTATATACTGATTCACGACCTAGGGAGCTGATTGAGACACAGGGATAGACTCGGTGCCGAGACGATCGCGGCACTGCTGCTTAAGGCTGGAACACACCAAGCCGACGGTCGGCCGTCGGGCAGTTTTTCTTCGTCGGCCGACTAAGTTTTCTCAGTGTGTTCCGCACCGTCGGCTGAAGTTGGTCCTCGTCGGCCTTTTTCCGGCCGATTCGAAATGTTGAATCGGCGTTGGAGCTCGTCGGGCCGTCGGGCCATCTGATGATTCTGATTGGCTGCTCAGCTACTGCCGCCTGCTGGTTCGGAAAGGCATTTCATCTCACGCAGGCGCAGAACTGACGTGCTGCTTGGCCGTCGGCTGTTTAGCGTCGGTTTGGTGTGGCAGGGCAACTTTGGACACAGACGCTGCCGACGTGAGCCAACCCCACAGTCTGCTTTCGTCTCCGCTAGTTCGTCGGCGTCGGCTTGGTGTGTTCTGGCCTTTACGCGACGCTCCTGCCTGACGCTTTACGAGCTGCTCCTGCTGCCTGTGTGAATGCATCCGTTGGTTGACATGCACGCTGAAAAAAATATGCGCTACTCACGCGCCGCTTACGCTTGCAGTGTGAAACAGGCCTAACTCTGTGCCACCGCATCACTATAGATGTGTTAAAAATAATGAGAATATATATACATATATATCCGAGTCCTGATCGGAGGTAACGTCCGATTCCGATCGAGTCTGAAACCACATGATCGGGCCCGATTTCCGATCACGTGATCGGATCTGGACATCCCTAGTATTGAGTGCTTTACATGCTCATACTTTTCATGTTCATACTTTTCAGTTGGCCACGATTTCTAAAAATCCTTTCTTTGTATTGGTCTTAAAGGTCCCATTCTTTGTGATCCCATGTTTCAAACTTTAGTTAGTGTGTAATGTTGTTGTTAGAGTATAAATAAAATCTGTAAAATTTTAAAGCTCAAAGTTCAATGCCAAGCGAGATATTTTATTTAACAGAAGTCGCCTACATCGAACGGCCAGTTTGGACTACATCCCTCTACTTCCTTCTTTAATGACGTCACTAAAACAGTTTTTTGACTAACCTCCGCCCACAGGAATACACAAGAGTTGCTTTTCTAGAGTGTGTTTGTCGCCATGTCGTTGAAACGCTGTTAATTTCATCCCACAGTCCAATCACCGGGTCTGATTCCGGCTCAAATTGATAGGGTAAAATTAAAGACATGTTTACAATAACACTGAGCGCGTGCATCTCCACGTTATGGTAAGAGGCGTGACCTTTCCGGGCAAGGTTCGCTCAGAGCCATAGAGAGACAAAGCTGCTGTCGAATCACAACACAGGAACCGCTGGCACAATCAGAACTCGTTACGTATTTCTGAAGGAGGGACTTCATAGAACAAGGAAGTCATCAGCCCGTTTTTATGACAGTGGAAACAGCGGTATACAGATAAGTAAATTATGTGAAAAATACTGTGTTTTTTTACACGCGAAACATGAACATGTTATATTGCACACTATAAACACAATCAAAGCTTCAAAAAAACACGAAAAACGGGATCTTTAAGTAATATTCTAATTTTCTGAGATACTGAATTTGGGATTGTCCTTAGTTGTCAGTTATAATCATCAAAATTAAAATAAATAAACATTTGAAATATATCAGTCTGTGTGTAATGAATGAATATAATATACAAGTTTTACTTTTTGAATGGAATTGGTGAAATAAATCAACTTTTTGATGATATTCTAATTATATGACCAGCACTTGTATATAACTCACTCGTCTAAATGCAACCTGTTGAAACTTTTAATAATTCTGTCCTCGTACAGTTTTTTTTTTTTTTTTGGTCAATAAATAGACTGTGTATTGTGTCTGAGCGCCAAGAGAACTGATAACAGCGGCTACGAGCAAAACTCCTTCCAGTAAGAGATCGCCTCTTATTTAACACAGACCAATGAATTTCTTATCGAATGGAGATGTTTCTTTCTTTTAGGTACATCCATGCATGCTTGTTGCAAAAAGATGTACAATAGGCTACTTTGAGGAAATGAATACTTCCACAGAATGAATAGTCTTGTTTTATTTATTACATGTCATAACATAACAGAACTTCCAAAAAAGGAAGTATTGAAATTTTGAAAGATAATATTCAAAAGGTGAACATTTATTAATAAGAAATTAAATATGTTTATTGTTTAATTATTCATTAAACTTAATCAATGACAAACCTTAAATAAAGGTTAATTTCCAAAATATTTTGGGTTCATTTTAAACAAGCAGTACAGTAATTTTTAAACAATTGTTGAGTTAAAAAAAAATTGCCCAGCAGGTTGGGCAAACATTTAACCCAACCGCTGAGTTTGTCAATTTTCAACCCACCTTTTTGGGTTGTTTTTAACCCAGCATTTTTTAGAGTAACTTCACCTTTTAACTGACATCTCTATAAATAGAATAATAAATCTGTCAAAAGATGGAGAGGAGAGAGAAATCTTTCCACAGCTCTACTGTCCCACCCCAATGTCCCGTGTAATATTTTCTTCATTCTATTTATTTTTTTACTTATTTTCATTTAACTTTTGATACACACTGCCATGCTGGGGCTACTTAATGGTTGCACTGTGTTCTGCTGTTTGTTCCACCACTTTGAAACAAATGACATGACTAAGGCTAATAAGATGCACAATATGTCGGAAGACATGCCGTGGGTCAGACTTGATACACCTAATTTTTGTTTTGTAAGAAGCCTTTCTTGAAAGGTAATTTTGTTTTGTATAAATTGTATCTTAATTTTAATCAATGTTTTATCAACCAGTTGCCTGGATTTAATAAAGAAGAAAAAAAACGGCGACTGTGAATGTCACAATTAATTGATAAGATATTGTTGGTTTAACACATTTAAGTTGAACACAAGTAGGCCTACTGAAAACTGGCAGTTAATAATAATCAGACACACACAGTCCATATGTTTGGACTGTTCCTCCCCCTTGCGCAGGAAGCTGTTTTTTTTTTTCCTCCAGAAGCACTTGAACATAGGACAGAAGATTATTGATTATTGTGTTTATAGTTCATATCATACACCATATGCACTCCTGTAACTTTCATCACCAAAAAAATAAATAAAATAAAATACAAAAAAAAAGTGTGGTGATGACGTGACTACCTACCTGAAAAATTCCAATACAAAACACATGCAAACATGACTTTTAATTATCAAAGCAGTCAACATTTATTAGATTAAAATGCCAGCAATTTTTGCAGCCGACACCGCAAAATCTGTGTCCATCTGTGTGCAGCCCAAATTTCGAGACCACACGGACGGTGCGTTTGCAACAGGGTATGCGCAAGCAGGACAGAAGATTCCACTAGGTGGCAATACACACAGTACTGAGCACAATGTGCAGTCATTGAGGAAGAGTGTGTAAAGAGTAAACTCGGAGGTATGCCGTCTCCATCGTTTTTGATTCCTGTTCTCTTGGTGTATCTTCTGAACTATGTTGCAATGGTGGATGCACTATTTTTCTCCTCCGATCCTGCCAAGTGAATATCCCATTGATAACACAATGTCTGGTAAAGAGTATAGAAAAAATTGTACTGTGCATGTGTCGTACTCAGTCATCCGCACGCATCCGTGGTTTAGTACACTTTGAAAGATGCACGGATGCGTCTGGGCGTGGAAATTGAAGTATGCACGAGTGGTGCATGTGTTTTGCTACCATAATTAACTGTATTGTTTTGTCATTTAATTGTATATGTTTCGATTAGCATTAGTCTGTGAATGCGCCATATTTGATTGTAAACGTACCTTGCGTTTATTTACAGGTATGTTCTTTTGAGTCCATGGATCGAATTAAAGGAAGATGCAATCTATACAATTTCTAAGCATGCCACACCTTCACTTTCTTCAAGGCAGGGCCTAATGTGATTACTGAAATTGATTATGGGGTGTATCCTTGATGACATAGCTATAATTGGGGGAGACTGTGTGCCAAGAGGACAAACAGCCTCTGCTGAATAGCATTGGACCTCAGCTGATGCGTGCCACAAGGAAAAAATTTCCCTTGTCTCCTGAAGTCCAACTCCTAGCAGCCTTTTGATTTTATGCAACAGGCAGTTTTCTCCAGGTACTTGGTGATGGGTTTAGACTAAGGCATCAGTGTCAAGAGCTGCTCAAGCGGTCACCAATGCATTACTTCCACTTACTGTGGAACACATTAAATTTCCAGCGTCACGACAGGACTTCACAGAAATACAACAGTATTTTTTAACACATCATCACATCCCACAGGTCATCGGAGTGATCGAGGGTACCTTGATCCTGATCCTTACACCATCTGTGGATGGCCATGCATATATATTTAACGGAGGCCAGCTAGTAGTCGCTGTGCGAGTAAACCTCACTCCTCTGATCTCAAGAGATGCTCTGGTGACTGACGCTAGAGGTTGCATCCTTTAGCCTCCTTGTTAGAGTGTCCAACTCCCACCCCAGAGACTCAGGTTTGAGGCCCGCGCAGAGTGGGCCGAGTAGGACCTGGGTAGAGGGGCTACATATATGCCACAAAGGCTATGACTGCCAGGTGATCTGTGACCATAAGGGTTTGAATACAGACAATGTTTCAAGGCCCAGAAGCACACAGGACCAGATCAGCAGCCAGCCAGCTCCAGGACCAGAACAAGTCCATCAGCAGCTCGTAAGTGAAGAAATGGTGAAATTGAATGGTCTTACCCAAGAAATGAGCCACCCCGCATGGCTGCCAATGTGATAAAGATGCAACCAGGGCCAACACGGATGGCAGTTACTCATGTGCAGGACGTCAGTCTTCTTTTGAGCTGATGCTCAATCTTATCCTCTTCTTCAAAGTCCCTGTCAGACACCGAATTTTCAGAAACCTCTTCCTCTATATCATCAAAAGCTTCTCTCTCTTCCAAAATCAACTGCAAGGTCCTCTGAGCAGCAAATCTTTGATCTTGATAAGGAATCAAACTGGCAAAGCTATATTTATTGTGTATTTATATTTATTGGTTGCAAACATTGTTGCAACACCAGCTCTCACAAAAAATAACACAAATAAATAAATGAAATCATAAATAGGCACATACTAATCATAAAGATGCCTCAAACTGTACTTTTTTTTGTGACATTCTGTTTTAACCCATCAGTGAAACTGAAAGCAGATGGTGTTGCTGCTTGAATTTTGCAACCATGTTGCAACTTTGTGTGGGAACGGCAGAGACACAAAACTCACACTCACTCACTCACTCACTCACTCACTCACACACCAGACAAGAGGAGGGCAGAGTTAAGGTTCACAGGACCTACAATTTCCACACTTTTATTTGCCCCCAACATCTTGTGTGTAATATAAATGTGTAAGGGGGTGTACAGTGTGTGGTCATTGAAAATGTGTTCTGGTATATGTTCTTAATGGGCCAGCCTTCCACGTGCATCAATGAGTCGCTGACCCTGTCGCTGGTTCACCACTGTTCCTTCCTTGGAGCACTTTTGATAGATACTGACCACTGCAGACCGGGAACACCACACAAGAGCTGCAGTTTTGGAGATGCTCTGATCCAGTCTTCTAGCATCACAATTTGGCCCTTGTCAAACTCACTCAAATCCTTACGCTTGCCCATTTTTCCTGTTTCTAACATATCAACTTTGAGGACAAAATGTTCAGTTGCTGCCTAATATTGGTGCCGTGATGAAGAGATAATCAGTGTTATTCACTTCACCTGTCAGTGCTCACAATGTTATGTACTCTATAACTGTATAGCACTTTATCAAAACTCGGGTGTTTCTAGCTCACTTCCTCATTCTGTGCTGTCAGTAGGTGTCCCTGTAGTCCTTTAATAGTCAGAGTGATTCTTATTATTATTATTATTATTATTATTATTATATAATTGTACTAAATTAATGTTAAAAGAGCAGACCAGATTATGAGTTTCTATTAACAACTATATGCATGGCTTGGGTGTTCAGTACAAGCTTATTTATTTCAGTAAACAACTGCAGTTTACATTTTTTGTTTTTGAAGTCTTTCCCATGACAGGCATTTGAGTGCATCACACATACAAAAGTGAATTTTTTCACAGCTGACAGTGTTTTTCCCCCTCCCCCACTGTGGTCGTTTTTTCACCCGCCAGACTTACAGGTCACTGCGGTGTTCATTGCCTGTTTCTGAAGATTTCAGGCGATGCACTTCCTGCTTAAAAACACATCTAAATAGACTTTCGGTCATGGGCCCGAGTGTTATTATGAAGATCTTCGCTCTGCTTTGTGTTTTTCTTCTTTATGGGACTTTGCCTTCAATTCAAGCAGGTAAATGATTAAAAGTTTATCAGCGAACCAAAGTCAAAGTAACTAATGAGCATGTGTCAATTTAAAATGTCTTTGTAATGACCGAATGGAAATACGATTACAAATTTATGGTAACATGAATATATTTTGATACAAGTGAACAGGTATTTTTACCAGTTTTGTCAATCCACTAATAACTGGACCAAAATTTTGATCTATAAGCAGTGGCTAATTTTCCACCACCGTTCATAATTCATATCATAATAAGTTTTTATCTCATAATTATGACTTTTAAAGTCATTATCTCAATTTAGTAAGTCATAATAATGTAAACTCTAAAAAATGCTGAGTTAAAAGCAACCCAAGTTAGGTTGAAAATGGACAAACCCAGCAATAGGGTTGTTTTAACCCAGTGGTTTGGTTAAATGTTTGCCCAATGTTACTTAATCCAACTATTCTTTAAAATTTACTATATGGCTGGCTTAAAATGAACTTAAAATAGGTTGGAAATTAAAAATCAGACACATAATTACTAGAGGCAACAATAATAATCAAAAGGTGAACATTTATTAATAAGCAATTTAATGCATGTTTATTGTTTAATTATTCATTAAACTTATAAATTAATGTTCATGCATTAAACATATTAATAAATGTTAATTTCCAACATACAGTCCTGGCCAAAAGTTTTGAGAATGAAATAAATATTAATTTTCACAAAGTCTGCTGCTTCAGTGTTCATAGATTCTTTTGTCAGATGTTACTATGGTAATCTAAAGTATAATTCCAAGCATTTCATAAGTGTCAAAGGCATTTATTGACAATTACATTAAGTTTATGCAAAGAGTCACTGTTTGCAGTGTTGATCCTTCTTTTTCAAGACCTCTGCAATTCGCCCTGGCATGCTGTCAATCAACTTCTGGGCTGAATCTTTTGTTACGAATTAGTGATTCGGATCACATATCAAACTGCCAAAGCAGTGTTTTGAAATCGGCCATCGCTAGATATTGTTGAAAAGTCGTTATTTTTTATTTTATTTATTATTTATTTATATTTTGCTGCACAAAAAGTATTCTCCTTGCTTTATAATGTTAAGTAGGTAGAACCACTGTACTCACAATAATTTTTAAATATGTTTTGAGTACCTTTGTGGATATTGAGAATCTGTCATGATTATCAGCTGGAGTGCCCTTGATAGCCACCAGAGGGCACTCTACCCCAAACTATTATCAATATCAAAGACTTCAGTTCCCATCATCCTTTGCCCAGACTTTTCAGCCATGGTTGCATTCAGCTGTTCCTCATTTCATTGATAGTTTGTCAATATAAGCCTGGTTTACTCATCCATTCCCTGTGAAGTATTGTCTGGTGTCACAACTGAGCGTTAATCCTGTGTTCCCTTGCCCTTGGTTTTGATCTCTGCCTGTTTTCTGGATTACCCTGCCTGCCCTGTGTGTTTCTGCCTTGTTGTATGTTTTGGACTGCCTTCTTGTGTATTTATGACCCTTTGCCTGTTCTTGACCTTGATTGTGGATTACCCTTAATTAAACTGCATTTGGATCCTCAACCATTCAAGTCTCGGTGTAGTTGTGACAAGTTCAGTGGCATTACTGGCAATTGAGGCCTCACTGAGCCATCAGATTTCATCAAAAATATCTTGCGTTCTGAAGATAAACTAAGGTCTTATGGGTGTAGAATGACATGAGGGTGAGCAATAAATGCAGCATTCATTTTTGGGTGAACTAACCCTTTAAGTTTATGCAAAGAGTCAATATTTGTAGTGAAATGAACAAAGATGAACGAAGGTCATTTTTAGGTGAATTAACTAACCCTTTAATGTAATTGTCAATAAATGCCTTTGACACTTATGAAATGCTTGGAATTATACTTAGATTACCATAGTAACATCTGACAAAAAGATCTAAAAACATTGAAGCAGCAGACTTTGAGAAAATTAATAATTGTTTGGGTTCATTTTAAGCAAGCAATACAGTAATTTTTTTAGCAATCGCTGAGTTAAATAAAACTACCCAGCAGGTTGGGCAAACATTTAACCTAACCACTGAATTAAAACAACCCAATTGCTAAGTTTGTCCATTTTCAACCCATCTTAAGTTGTTTTTAACCCAACATTTTTAGAGTGTAATCCAAACCTTACTTTCATTCAGGAAATTTCCCCTCTGGAAGTTTCTCTCAGAAAATAACATAAAATGACCGTTGACAAATTAATCCAGTTTTAATCAGTTTGGCACAGACTTCCCAACATTGGGTTGCATTGACCCAGCAGCTGGGTTATACAAAAACTACCCAGCACCTGGGTAAAAAAAATTGTAAAAAATAACCCAATAAAAATTGGGTAACAAACATTACCTAATGGGATCCTTTTGTAAAGTGCAACTGATTATTATAGTTCCAAGAACCAAAAAAAAAAAAAGTAACTGCATTTTTAGAGTGTAGTTCTTTTATGCCTTTTTATGTCTAGTTTATTCCTCTTGATTGCAGAGAGACACTCGCTGTATTACATTTACACGGCCTTGTCTAAACCTGTGGATCTGCCGGGCATCTATGAATTCACTGCTATGGGTCTGCTGGACGACACACAGATTGACTATTACAATAGTGAAGAAAAGAGAAAGATTCCCAAACAGCAGTGGATGAAAGAGAAAATGCAGGAGGATTACTGGGAAAAAGGCACTCAGTCCAGAAAGAGTAAAGAACAGTGGTTTAATGTGAACATCCATATTCTGATGAGCCGCATGAGACACAATGAATCAGGTGAGAAACATCCATACAGTTTAACCTGCACACGATTTTTTATTAAGACACAACAAACATTTTGACTCTTCTCCATTTCAGATCTTCATGTTCTTCAGTGGAGACACGGTTGTGAAGTTGAGCAGCAGGGAGATGAAGTGAAGTTTATAAAAGGCATTGATGAGTACGGCTATGATGGAGAAAACTTCTTGTCTTTTGATGATAGAGAGGCTCAATGGGTCGCTGCAGTTGATGAAGCTCTACCAACCAAGAGAAAATGGGACAATGTGCCGATCCTAAACCAATACACCAAAGGATACCTGGAGAAAGAGTGTGTGGACTGGCTCAACAAATTCAGAGGATATGGAGACGAGAAGCTCAGAAACGGCTGTGAGTGAATGTGTGTTTGTAGATTATCTGCAGCTGATGAAACTGATTGATGAACTGATTCTGTGTTTTCAGCTCCTCCAAATGTTTATGTGATTGAAAAGAAGAATACCAATGATGAAACCAAGCTGAAACTCACCTGTCTGGCCACTGGCTTCTACCCCAAAGATGTGATGATGATCATTAGGAAATATCGCACATCTCTGCCTGAAGATCAGATTGAATCCACAGAAATCCGACCAAACCATGATGGATCCTTCCAGATGAGGAAGAGTGTGGAGATCAAGAAGGAGGAAAAAGATGAATATGATTGTTTTGTGTACCACAAGAGCATCAAAGATCCAGTTATCACCAAATTAGGTATGCAAACTTAGAGTATGTTTACATGACAACGGTGTATTAAAATCGTAAAGTTTTTGTCCCACCGCTGCCAAGACAAATGTTAGGATAGTCATGGCTTAATGGTTAGAAAGTCAGACAAGTAACCTGAAGAGGTTGTGGGTTAAATTCTCAATACTGGTAGGAAAGAACTGAGCTGCCTTTGAGCAAGACACCAAATGTGTGTGTGTGTGTGTGTGTGTGTGTGTGTGTGTGTGTGTGTGTGTGTGTGTGTGTCACTACTCACTACTGATAAATGTTTGTGCACTACCTTGTGCTACCTTACTTGACCATCACTTTCACTTTTTCCTTTGTGTTTTTCACGTACACATAAAAACATTGTCAAAACGATCCCCGTTCACACAAATCTGCAAAAACGACTAAAAACACTGTATTATTCATGCCAGGCCAATAGATGGCGATGTCACTATGTCAAGAAACACTACGCACCTATAGACTGAACATATAATGCACATGTGAATGACGTCAACATTTTCACAAATACTGATTTTTGTAATTTCAAGAAAGAATCTGATGGTATGTTTGAACTGTTGCTTTAATATAAACCATGCAAATTTCATGTAGATTCACACCACAGCACTGGAGATGCACTTTGACATTTCTCTCTTTCTCCATCAGGACGCAAGAGTGGTGAAACACTAGACATCAGTGCGACTGTCTCTCGGGAGAAAACCAAACAAAGTATGTTTTACCTGAAATATCAGTGCTGTTTTGACTCATTTCTGTTTCTCCATAGGCTCTAGTGTAGCACAGGAGAAATATCATTACATTTAGAGCTTCTTACAGGAGCTGCTTGTTAATTGTAAATATAGCATTAAAGGATTAGTTCAGTTTCAAATGAAAATTAGCCCAAGCTTTACTCACCCTCAATCCAACCTAGGTGTATATGACTTTCTTCTTTCTGATGAACACAATCAGATGTATATAAATAAATATCCTGACACATCCAAGATTTATAATGGTAGTGAACAGGACCAACAAGTATATGACGCTGAAGAAAGTGCATCCATCCACATTCATCCATCATAAACGTACGACACACGGCTCTGGGGGGTTAATAAAGGCCTTGTGAAGTGAAGCAATGCGTTTGTGTAAGAAAAATATCCATATTTAACAAGTTATGTTCTGATAACTGATTGACACTAAATGACTAGCGGAAGAGGTGTAACTCTAGTCTGACAAGTAGGCGTGACCAAAATTGTATTATCTATAAAACACATTTTTATACAAGTCTAAATGTTGTAATATGTATTCCACATTATCATAATATGTTAGGAAGTCTCACAAAACCAGTTCTGGGCAAGGTACTCAAAAAATAGATTCAGAGAAAATTGCTTATTACACTATAAGCTGCTTGACAAATGTCTGCCAAATTCATTCACTCATTTCCATTCATTCATTCAGTGGACTATATTAGTAGAGTGATGTGAGGAATAGTGAATGAGGGTATATGGGGCGATTATAAATACAGACCAGGTCTCTGGAACTATCCATCATTTTCAAAACAGTTCTGCAAATATATTAACTTCCATCTACAGCATAAATGTGGATGTTTTGTTGATCACTTTGTTGTTTTGGATCTTTCTTGAATGATTTTCTGCTCTTTTTAAATCAATGAGTGGAATTCCATTAACTGTGTTGTAAGAGTCTTTTCTTGGACTGAAATCAAGGAAATGTTTCCAGTAGGATCTTATTTGATCCTGTTAGGATATCTTGGGATTTTGACTAAAATGTCTCTGAATTGCATATCTGGCTTTGTTATCATAATACATTTAGTCTATTTGGTACCGAATGTGTTTATAAGTATTAGTGATCAGCTATTTCATGCATATTTTATTTCTCTTTATTTCAGAGAGACACTCGCTGTATTACATTTACACAGCCTTGTCTAAACCTGTGGATCTGCCGGGCATCTATGAATTCACTGCTATGGGTCTGCTGGACGACACACAGATCGACTATTACAATAGTGAAGAAAAGAGAAAGATTCCCAAACAGCAGTGGATGAAAGAGAAAATGCAGGAGGATTACTGGGAAAAAGGCACTCAGTCCAGAAAGAGTAAAGAACAGTGGTTTAATGTGAACGTCCATATTCTGATGAGCCGCATGAGACACGATGAATCAGGTGAGAAACATCCATACAGTTTAACCTGCACATGATCCTTTATTATCACCACCTCACAACAAACATTTTGATTTGTGTCCATTTCAGATCTTCATGTTCTTCAGTGGAGAGTTGGTTGTGAAGTTGAGCAGGAGGGAGATGAAGTGAAGTTTCTCAAAGGCATTTATGAGTTCAGCTATGATGGAGAAAACTTCTTGTCTTTTGATGATAGAGAGTCTCGAATGGGTCGCTCCAGTTGATGAAGCTCTACCAACCAAGAGAAAATGGGACAATGTGCCGATCCTAAACCAATACACCAAAGGATACCTGGAGAAAGAGTGTGTGGACTGGCTCAACAAATTCAGAGAATATAGAGACGAGGAGCTCAGAAACAGCTGTGAGTAAATGAGCGGTATTTGTATTTGTTGATGATCTGCAGCTGATTGATAAACTAATGCCTGTGTTTTCAGCTCCTCCAGATGTTCATATGTTTGTGAGAAAATCCATTTACAAAAGCAAGCTGAAACTCACCTGTCTGGCCACTGGCTTCTACCCAAAAGACGTGATCTTGACTATTAGGAAATATCACACATCTCTGCCTGAAGATGAGATCGAATCCACAGGAATCAGACCAAACCATGATGGATCCTTCCAGATGAGGAAGAGTGTGGAGATCAAGGGGAAGGAAAAAGATGAATATGATTGTTTTGTGATCCACAGTTCCCTCAAAGAACCAATTATCAACAAATTAGGTAGGCAAACTGTAAGCATTAATACAATTATTAGATACATCATAATGCCCTTTCAGATATTATTTAGAATTTAAATATTAAGATATTGTTTCAGCTGTATGAAATATCATGTCTCAGAATAGTGCTGCACTGCCACTATACTTGATATTCTTGTGGTTTTCCAGGACAAGCTACTGAACCATTGAATGCAAGTGCAGCTGATGCTGAAGAGCCTTTGCTTGAGAAAGAAATCGATGGTATGTCTTTTTAAGATTTGTTATTTATCAGGCAAATTTCAAATAGATTCAGCAGTGGAGATTTGACATTACACTGTTTCTCCAACAGGACAAGAGAGATCTGGAGAATCACCAGACATCAGGGCGACTGTTTTCATATTTTATATCTCTGTCATATTTCATTTAATCTGGATATTTTGAAGCTCAAGAAACTGACATTTTAGACTAAGTGCCCAAAGAAAGATCTTTTCATTTGAAGAGAGCTGATTTTCCAGGCTCAAATTGAATTTTATGAAATTTAGCTATTAAAAAAAAAAAAAATGCAATTAATCAAACGTGAGTTTGTCTTTCTGACTTGCAACAGCATGTTTCTTCCACAGTAAAATAGTATTTCCATCAATATTTTCTATCAATATTTTTTTTATCTCGAAAAACAAACAAACAAACAAAACAAAAAAAGTATATTTTGCCAGACATGCATAGTAACAAATGAATAGCTGTCTCTTAACACACATTGCAAAAGTTACATTTTACAACTCGTGGCCGCATCACCACCTCGGGTGAGCATTATTTTCTAGGAATTTAACAGCCTGTCCTCAATGATTAGAACTGAATATTCCATAAAACAGGATTCTGTTTGTCTAAATAAATAAATAAATAAATAAATAAATAAATCTCCACTGAAGGTGAAATAAATAAGTATATTGGATAAAGCCCATTTACGCTCCAACAGTAGGAAAGACACACACTAGATAGCAAAGGTGAAATGTGTAACGTCAGAAGAGAACTTAAATGTCGGAACAACTTTCACTTTCACTTTTAAATCATGTGCCGCTGTTTGTCTCCTGAGGGAGGCGCTGTGACTCCATCAGAAACACCAGCGAAACAGCGACGTGCCGTGCTAGATCAGCATGTTGAAATGTTTTAGCTCAGTAACATTAATCAGACGTAGGCTAAACATTATTTTTCAACATTTAAAATGAATGTAACTAACCCTTTACGAATGTATTTGTCTGTCAGTAAACCATCCATTAATGAATGAAGTAATTGGGGTTTTCCTTCATTTGTTCTTTAATAATATATAGGCTATTCTCAAAACGTTATATATTATATATTTAAATACTGAGTACCTACTATTAATTAACAACATGTACTTACTATATGGTTATAAGGGTTAGTTGCATGTAATTGTGCATAATTTACTGTTAGTTCTATGGTAATTATACAAAAAAAAGGACATTTGCATTATAAGAATATATAGGGAGACTTCATATAAAAAGGCTGACTTGTTATGTAATGTTTGCTAAATAAAATGAGAAAATCTCCCCTTATTTTAACCTTTAAATGCATGACTGTGTCGCCAATCATTCTTACATATTCGGGTCTTTATCGATGCAAATCTATATCTAACACGGAAGGATCAATACCTGTCGCGATAATATAAAACTCCTCTGATATTAGAGTAACAATTACAGAAGAATAAAATAAATAATATTTTGTTACCTTTTGAAGCTTGAAAGTGCTCATTTTAAGCAGATGTTTTATGCCATCATCACTGTCCTCGTCAGAGCTCATTTCCCAGTAAATTCAGCAAATAATGGGCTAGTTTTATGTTTTAGGTCACTAATATGAGCCCATTCGCGATCTCAAACGTAGCCTATTCTCAAAACTATATAATTTTCAACATCTTCAAAATCAATATTTCGATCGCTAACAGCTTCACCAGATTCATCCAGTAACAGTTACAGTCATATTTGATTGCGTTCAGTACTTGCTATGCAGTAAATCGCTGAGCCATTTCATAGTGATGGGAAGTTCGGTTCTTTTCCACGAACCGGTTCTTTCAGACAGTTCGATTCAATAAACCGGTTGAAAAAACCGGTTCACCGGTTCTTTTACGCTCCGACGTAATGACGTCATCCGCGATGACGTCGTCTATCGCGGGCCGGGATGAAAAAACTTAACACATTCAAATATATAAAGTCAGTAATCATAACATAAGTCAACTAAAACATTATAATCTGAAGCGTTTCTTACAATTTAGTTTAGCATCTAAAGCATCCAAACACATGACACATAGCTACAGGCAGTGATGTGCAAACAAAGTTTTACAGTTATAAAGTGAATAAATTAGTCTTCATCAGAGCAGAAACCATGATCCTCTTACATTACGATTTATTTGTAATTAAATAAACTTACGTTTCGCCAGATTGGCCCCTCATTCGAGCCCTCTCATAGCATCAGTTGTTTTAGTTAGCAGGTGCTGTGATGTTACTGTTCTGTAGCTTTAGATCACACGCTGAATCACGCATGCGCAGTATCATCAGTTCATCGGTTCTCAAATCGGACACGTCCGAAAGAAGCGGTTTCGGTTGTGTAGGCCTACTGATGATCCGAAAACCGTTGCAACCGATTCTACTCGAGAACGAGATTGAGATTCGAGAATCGCGAGAGCGATTCAAAAGGTCGCTTGTTTGCTCTCGCTGTAGTTTGATTATGTCATGTTTTATTGTTTTTTTATACATCATATTTTTGTTTAGAAATTAAATAAGCTGTCCATGGATTATTTATGAAACAAATAAATGTTTCCAATCTTTAAAAAAAATTAACTTGAAAGCACAACTGCACAACTTTCACTATATTGCTTTTTAAATAACATTAATATAGAAAAATAAATTTGAAGAAATATTTCTGAACAATAGTTTGATCTGTGTACAAAATATTATGTTCATGTTGGCATGTAGTTTATTATGTACAGTATTTTATGCTATTAATCTGCTATGGTGTATTTGGAAAAGCACAATAAACTTTTTGTATTTTGAATTAAGTCATAAACATATTTCCAGTATGTTTTATATTATCACACTGTCCGATGTTCAACAAAAATTGACTAACGTGCTTTTCATTCTCTTGGAAAATTGCACGCATGCGCAGTATCATCAGCTCACCGGTTGTCAAATCGGACAGGTCTGAAAGAAGCGGTTCTCGGTCGTGTACTGATGATCCGAAAACCGTTGCAACCGGTTCTTGACTCGAGAACGAGAACGGTGACAGGCCGTGTATGATCGTTCGTGTGCGCCGCGCACGCGCACTCGTATAAGCTGCTCTGCTGCTCGTGCTCATCATCATCAGTTCTCTCTTCACAGCAGGTTAAGTCAGTGTACTGTTGGATTAACTGAATAACTCTGGGATGTTGGTTTATTTCGAGAGGTAATGTCAGGCACGTCAAAAAGTGAATAACTTTAGTAATTTGTGGATTCGTGTTTGCTAACTGGAGATGCGAACTGTTTGGAATGATTCAGACCGATTTGGTGAACTGGTTCGACCGGTTCACTGAAAAGAACCGGTTAAAAAGAACGATTCGTTCGCGAACCGGACATCACTATCTCTTATTATTTCGTTTTCTGTCTAAATGAATCGTCACTTCATCATTGTGTATCAGACATTGCCACCTTGTGGAATAAAGGTGAATTGCACTTATTCTGTCATCTAAGATTCAATTATTGTTGTGCAGAAAAAATATGCCTACACTGATACTCACCTCGGGTCGTTAGCGATCCAATACAATTTTTACAAAAAATGAATTCAAAAATAGGTATTCTTTTATAATTTCATGATTTTTTTCTTGTTATATTCTTTATAATGAATTGATTGAGGAATACCAAGACAGTTGATGTCTAACTTTAAAAAATGAACGAGGAGGAGGGTACTGAATGACGTCCCGGGTCACTAAAGACCCAAGGTATGCATTTAAGGGTTAATAGTGCGGAAATCCCAGTATTTTGGCGTGATGTCTTCACTTGTTTTGCTGACGTGCAATTTTATTACAGATCGTGATATCAGAGCTATTCAACACTTAAAATATGAAATAATATATGAAATAATAGCCTAAATCATGCATTTTGTAGTTGAATTATGTGAGATTCTTTGCTGGTTCGCTGGAGAGCTCAGGTGAGTGACTCTGGGAAAACAGTATAGCCTAATAGTGCATCAGAAACATCGAGAAACGCTCCAAACAATCATCAAATCAAACATGACTGGCATTGATGGGGGGATATGTATCTGTATCGTTATTTCTAGTTCCTCATCTGCTGCCTTGTTGTTTTAGACAATGGTCATGCATGATTACATGTTTTGATCTGCCCCGTGACAGTCAGTATTTTAAGTGTTTTGACACCCTGTGCAAACCTGCCTATGTTTGTTTTCATGCTCTTTACTGGCTTAATCCATTTCAAGTTTATCCCTTTGCTCAAAGACACTTTCCATCAGAAGTGAGTTTGTACAAATTGTTATTTTTCTTTCACTTTTAACAGCTGTGAACTGAATCATGTGCTGCAGTTTGTTGAGCTCTGATCTCTGTTTCACTGCATTAAGGTCTTTAAATTCCAGTTAATTCATGAAGACTCTGGCATTGTTATAATAGCCTCGATGATCTCTAATGTTTGAGCAGCAGCAACACTGGGTTAATTGGGTTAATAGATTAGAATGTTAGATATTTGCTGTAAATTCTGCTTTAATATTTGTGATTTGTGAATCTCTCTCTATTTCCTGTTGTGTCTGATCTGATCCAGCAGGTGGCGTTGTGACGTCTGTAAACACTGCATCAGAAGCACACACAGAAGTGTGTGTGTGTGTGTGTGTGTGTGTGTGTGTGTGTGTGTGTGTGTGTGTGTGTGTGTTTTTTTTTCTCGAGTTTTTTGCTCTGCCACAACCTGAAAGGAACTGTTTTACCTTTTCAGACTTAAACCTCGTGCAGCAGTGTGTTAGATAATTTTGTTTTCAGACATGTCCTGATGTGTTTCTTTTGGAGTATTTTATGGGAATAAAATCTCATCTGTTGGATTTACAGCGCAGGTTTTTGGATCTGTATGCATACAGTGTTTATTTGCTTCTGTGAACGCGATCATTGTTCGGTTTGATCTAATAAAAAAACTACAGGTTAAACCGGAGAAACAGATTGACGGACCGCGACACTGAAAACAGAAACGCGGATCCTGGGGTTGAGTTCTGGTGGAGCAGCCTATACATTTATAAAAGATAAAGTTTTTGCAGATGTGTGAAAAGAACGGAACTGGAATGTAAACTTGAAACCGTTGAACAGCGACATGATTGATCGATTCCCTTTTTTGACCGGTGTCTATTCCGGTTTGAAGAGCGCGTCCTCGCGTCAATGATGCTTTAACCGGACTGTCTCAAGTATATCCAGTCATGTGTTCACTGAAAGCTCTTCAGGACTGGTGTGGAGATGTTTGTGAAGGTTACTCTAGTGTTCAGTTCACAGACATGAGCTCCTCATTCACAGATGGACTGGTTTTCTGTGCGATCATCCACAAACACAGACCCGAGCTAACAGTACTGTAAGAATCAGGAGTTTATTTCGATCTACTGTAACTGAGTCATGAGTTTATGATCTACTATAAGAACTGATTCAAATCATGAGTTTAATATGATTTACTGTAAGAATCATCACTGATTCACTTAGTCGTGAGTTTATGATTTACTGTAAGAATTAACAGAGTCATGAGTTAAAAAAAATTAAATAAGCTAATCTATATAATATATAAGCTAATATGGCACCACTTATAAAGTACCATGTATTATACAGTAATTGTTCAGTGCCATGGTATAATCTGATAATAATATAAGGGTTTTTTAACATGTGAACATTTACCATATAGTATTTTATGGTAACTTGTTAGTTGCCACACTATAAAAGGATTTGTTTTTTTCCTAATACTGTCAGCTTAGTAAACAAATTTAATAAATGATTTATTATTGAAGCAGAATGAAATAATGAAATTAAACTGTATCAAATTTCACAAATGTGAGTGTCAAATTTATCATGTAAAATCATTAAATATTATGGAAGTTGCACATTTTACCTATGTATATATATATATATATATGCTTACACTCCCTTCTGCCCCAACTTTTGCTCTAGATAAGGAAAATGTACATATCAGTAGTGTTTTCTGGCCTGTTTAAAAACCTCTCATGTCAGTTTCTTTTCATAACCAGATGTGTTCAGCATGTGTCTGATGTCTTCAGCTCTGTTTGTTTCTTTCTGCAGTGATTTTCACTCTCTGTCCAAACACAACGTCTACAAGAACATGCGTCTGGTGAGTTTCTGAGTTCAGCTGGACTTTAGTTTCTGGAGCTGAAGGTGTTGCAGCTTCATATGGAAGCTTTTTCCTTAGAAATGCCAGTAAACCATCTTAAGGCAGGAACACACCAAGCCGACGTTCGGCCGTCTGGCAGTTTTTGTTCGTCGGCCGATTAAGTTTTCTCAGTGTGTTCCACACCGTCGGCTGAAAGTTGGTCCTCGTTGCCTTTTTTTCGGCCGATTCAACATGTTGAATCGACGTCGGAGCTCGTCGGTCCGTCGGGCCATCTGATCATTCTGATTGGCTGTTCAGATACTGCCACCTGCTGGTTCGGAAAGGCATTTCATCTCACGCAGGTGCAGAACTGACGTGCTACTTGGCCGTCGGCTGTCAAGCGTCGGTTTGGTGTGTCAGGCCTACTTTGGACACAGACGCCGCCGACGTTAGATCTCAATTTTTTTGCTCCAGATAAACTACCTGTGATTATTGTACCTGTGTTAAATGTTCTGGTTGAGTAGTTTGTCCATCTCATGTCCTTTATATCTCGTCATCATCAGGCGTTTGATGTTGCGGAGCGTGAGCTTGGAATTCCTGCTCTGCTGGATCCGGATGAGCTGTTGTGTGAGGAAGAGCCGGATCTTCTGTCCATCGTCACTTATGTCTCACAGCTCTACTGTGTCTTCAATGGAAAATCTCATGGTATGGATCAGGATAGTTAACTACTAAAGATCTCATGTGTTCATCATTCACTAGAGCTGAAATTTGTGATTTTAATGTATTGATAATATCTGGATCTGATCAGACAGTCTGAAGAATTGTGTGGAGGCTGAACCCAGCAATACCAGAACACAAGAACAGACACACACTCCGGTATATGCCTGTCTGTCTCCCAGAAAGAGGGCGGAGCCTCAGGAACCTCCTAGCCCCACCCCCAGATCACAGGACCATCGCCCTGAGAATGGTTAGAATCTTCACTCCTGAGTTACTGTATAACAGTTACTAATGTTACAGTTAACTATTAGTTAGTTAGAGTTAACTATTGAAGATCTCACGTGTCCATCATGATTCACTAGAGCTGAAATTTGTGACTTTAATTTATTGATAATCTCTGGATCTGATCAGACAGTCTGAAGAATTGTGTGGAGGCTGAAGCCAGCAGTATCAGAACACAAGAACAGAAACACACTCAGGTATGTGCCAGCCTGTCTATCTGTCCGTCAGTCTGTCTATCTTTCCATCTGCCTGTCTGTCCATGCATCTGTCTGTCTTTTCTCTCCGTCTGTCTGTCTGTCTCTCCGTCTGTCTGTCTGTCCGTCTGTCCGTCTGTCTCTCCGTCTCTCCATCTGTCTGTTTGTCTGTCTCTTTGTCTGTCTGTCCATCTGCTTGTGTCTGTATGTCTAACTGTCTAACAATTAATCTCTCTCTCATTCCCTCAGTTCACATCAGATATGAGCAGATCTTCAGATAAAAGAGTCTGTAGTGTCTGTCACAAACGTGTTCATCTCATTGAGAGGGTTTTGGTGAAGGGACGCCTGTATCACCGTGCCTGCTTCAGGTAACACACACACACAGACACTCACTCTCACACACACATACACACTCTGATAGACCTGATCCTCTTACATTGTGTTTCAGATGCAGTCGCTGCCATCGCGCTCTGCTGCCGATCTCTTTTACAGTTGACAGTGAGACGGGTTTACTGCAGTGCAGTTATCACTGCAAAGCTGCTTCTGAACACAACCGGCCTGCAGATACTGCTGAGACAGATGGAGACAGAAGTGAGACAGATGGATACAGAAGTGAGACAGACGGAGACAGAAGTGAAATGGAAAGAGACGGGGTGAATGATGAACATCTCTCCACCTCATCAGACATAGACATCCAAGAACCTCCCAAACCCGCTCCCAGAAAGAGGGTGGAGCCTCAGGAACCTCCTAGCCCCACCCCCATATCACAGGACCATCGCCTTGACAATGGTTAGAATCTTACTACTTACTACTATATAGCATTTACTATTGTTACAGTGTAAACATCAGAAACAAACAGTTCCAGTTCTACATACATCCAGAGCAATTTACACATTTCCAGGAGGTAAAAGACGTTATAAATAAGACTATTTAAAATAACATTTTCTTGCCATCTAATGGACAGGTACATTTGTGACCACTGAGGTGGCTCCATGGCCTCCCCCTAATGCTCTTTCTCTTGGCTTGTGTGTTTTTCGTTGTCTTGTCTTGGAGTTTTGTTGTGTGTGTGGTATTTATGTTCTGCAGAGCAGCAACCTACTGAAAAACAGTTTTATACTGAGTCAGGCCCGATTGTTTTAATCATTTCCTGCTTAAAAATACAAATATATATATATATGTATATATATATATATATATATATATATATATATATATATATATATATATATATATATAAAGAGAAGTATATTGGATGAAGCCCATGTGCATACATAATGTGCACTCAAACAGGACATCTTGCTGAGAAGCACACTATAGTCGAGGTGAAATTTGTAACGTCAGAAGAGAACTTTAACAAAACGTCAGAACTACTTTCACTTTCACTTTTGAATCATGTGCTGCTGTTTGTGTCCTGAAGGAGGCGCTGTGACTCCATCAGAAACACCAGCGAAACAGCGACGCGCTGTGTTAGATCCGCGGTGATGCAAAGTTTTAGCTCAATTACATTAATCAGATGTAAACAATATTTTTGTTTTATTTTATTTTGACTTTATTTTAATGTGTCATTGTTACAGTGTAATTATTAAGTTGGGTTTACTCTAATATTAATTAACTAGGGCAAGATTAAGTAGGATTAGGGTTTGGTTGAGGGTTAGTTGCATGTAATTATACATTATTTACTGTTATTACTATGGTAATAAGGCTAGTAACATAGGACACTGTCAAATAAAATGTTACCAAAAACTACATGTTTAGGATGTTTGCAATGTAAGAATCTACAGGGTAACATGCTCGTTTTTGTGAATTGTGGGGACATTCCATAGGCGTAATGGTTTTTATACTGTACAAACTGTATTTTCTATCGCCCTACACTACCCCTACCCCTAAACCTACCCATCACAGGAAACTGTGCACAATTGGGGACATGGGGTTATGTCCTCTTAAGTCACCTGTTTTTGTAATACCTATGTCATACCCCTGTCATTATACACATTTGTGTCCTGATATGTCACAAAAACGCGCGCGCGCACACACACACACACACACAGCAGCAGCAACACTGTTATGTTGGGCTAATATAATAGATTAGATTGTTAGATAACAAACAGAGAGAGAGATTCAGAAATTGCTCTCTCTCTATTTGCTGTTGTGTCTGATCTGATCCAGCAGGTGGCCCAATACAAATGTTCCTTAATTTATCAACAGTACTAATGGACAAATAAAATAGACAACTTATGTCTAGTTACTTGTAGGCTACATTTGTTTATTTACATTACTTGCATTCATGTAATGTAACCAGTGTTGAATTTGTACAATACCATGCATTTTCATTATTGTGATATATCGCATTACCACATATGGAGACATGTCTAATTTCAACTAAATAGTGTGATCACTTACATAGATAGTTGTAATTGGTGACAAGTACTTTACAGAGAGCAAACTTGCATTTAGTAAGAAGCAGTTGTATAAATCTAGGATAAAAGATCAAAAGATCACATTGAGACAAGTAAAAGAATAGTGTCAATAATTCTAAAAGAGGGGTGATACACCTAGGATAACAGTGGCGAACATCCAGGGGACATTTCCTGTTTGCATAGGGTCCCCCAAAGCCCTCCCCTCTGCACATACCTGCTGCAGTCCACCCAAATTCAAAATATTGAAGGAATTTATATCACCCACGCCTCCTCCTCAGACTCGACTCTCACACAGGTTGCCAGATGAGGACACACAACAGGAATGAGGACAACTGACAACGGAAAGCCACTAGCTTCCTGTAGGTTGATCAGCTAATGCAGGGGTGTCCAATCCTGCTCCTGGGGGGCCACTGTCCTGCAGAGTTTAGCTCAAACTCTAATTAAACACACCTGAACCAGCTAATAAAGGTCTTAGTCTACTATAGGCTAGAAACTTCTAGGCAGGTGTGTTGAGGCAAGATGGATCTAAACTCTGCGCCAAACCGCTTTCCTCAGAAAAAAGAAAGTCATATAGACCTTGGATGGCTTGAGGGTGAGTAAAGCTTGGGATTATTTTTATTTGAAAGTGAACTAATCCTTTAATAAAAATGAGACCATTTACAGATAATATTATAATAGCTAACAAAAATCTATTATAATAAGGCCTATTTGGTGTCCCTTTCGAAATATCCCTACAATTGTCACAGTCACCCTCATGTTCTGTTTGTTTTGGTTTTCTTTTGTCACTTGGGCTGCCTTGTTCTACGTTTCTGCCACTCATCAGTCACCATGAACACTAACCACCATCACAGCTGCACGTCATTAGATAATTCTCCCTTTGTGTATTTAAGTTCCTAGTTTGTGCTCAGTTCTTTGTCCGTTCACCCTCTTTATACGTTGTGTAGTGTCTGCCATTCTGCCTGTTTGGATTAAACTTGGATTTTTATATTGAACTCTTCTTCTTCGTCTTCCTTTGTGAACACAGCCTGACAACAATAAAGGAAATGCTAAATGGAAACAACATTTTTAAAAGGACTTGACTGATTGGAAGAAATACATCTTGTGCAAATTGCGTAGTAGAAACAGATTTATTAAACACTGGTATAGTATAACAGAACTCTATTTAAAAAGGCACAGCCAATGATCATTTAAGGGAGGGGCCCACCGACATATTTAAAGTTTTCTTTAAATGAGTCTGCTGATTTATATTGCTTTATTTTTTTCATTGTATGTTGTTTTTGCCCATTCTTATATTTCAATAATAATTGGCTATTACTTATTTATCGGTGTTGGTACAAACTTTATTTCATATTTTGGTTGACCATGATCGAACAGTATTTAAGGTGCTTATATTAAAGTCGTATATACAGAACAGTAGACATAAAGGCAATCAGCATAGCAACCAAAGTGATTTTTGGAATGAAAAACCTTATCTATCCATTGTCCATTCAGAATCCCTACTGTCCCATCATATAACTCAAAAAAAAAAGAAAGAAAAATAGAGCGAAAAAATAAACAAGTAAATAAATCACAACTAATTTCAAGATAATTAAATGCAATGCAATAAATATCATGCAGGAACAAAAAAATTATCAAAATGCAGTAAGCAGCCGCATAAGAGAAAAACAGGCATAAGGAAAAAATAAATAACATCTGGATCCAAAGTTTAACAAAAGAAGAAAAAAAACAAACATGAGGCATAAAAATACAAAGCCTAGAGAGCGCACGCGAGAGAGAGAGCGAGACGCAATCACACTTTCTTAAATAACTTCCTACCTGGTTCCCCGTATATACACTCAACAGTCCCCCCCCCCCCCCCCTAATTACAGAATAGGAAAGAAAAAACAAATCATTGACGACTGTCACAACCATAGGTCACAACTATGTTTCCTTTTCACCAAACAAATCTCCCTTAATTGGATTTAAGCAGGAGTGGTACTGCAACCTACTAAACCCATAGTACCCATAGTAACAGAATTCAACAGAACCTTGGTTTTTCTCACCCTTTTTATGCAATCAAATCACATCATGCCAAGCAAAAACAATCATTGAATAACACAGCCTGATTTCTTTTGTAGTTTATTAATTTCTTCTAGTAGCTCAAGTCTCTCTTGTTCTTTCTTGGCTTCTTGCTCTTTCCTGTCCTTTTCTTTCTCTTGGAGCTCTTTTATTTCTTTTTCTTTCTGATCTTGTTCTTGTTCTAGCTTCTTTATTTCGTCTTCTTTCTGGAGCTGCAGGTGTTTATAGAGTCTATCCAGTAATTCATACTGTTTCTGCTGTTCCTCCAGCATCTTCTGGAGCTGCTCTTTTCCCTCTTTAAAATCATTCAGTTCTTCTGCTTGTTTTCTGGCTTCATCTTCATGTTTCTTCTTCATGACTTTTATTTCCTGTTTATGTTTCTGTTTCATTTCATCTCTCTCTTTATATTCTCTTTCTTTTCTCTTCTTCTCCTCTCTTTCTCTTCTCTTGATCTCTTCTTCTCGCTCTTGTTTCAGATCTTCTATCATTTTCTTCCATCTGTTTCTCTCTTCTTCTCGTCTCTCATCATCTTCTCGTTTTATTTTCTCCCACTCCTCTTTTCTCTCTCGTTCCAGCTGCTCATAATGCTTTTTCATATTATTTTTCTTTTCCTCATATTCTTGCTCTTTTTCTTCTCTCTCTTTTCTCTGTTTCTGTCTCTCCTCCTCTATCTTCTGTCTTTCTTCTTCTCTCTCTCTTTCAAATGTCTTTCTCATTTTCTCCATTTCTTCTTGTTTTTCTCTCAGCTGTTCCTCGTGTTTCTCTTTTCTCTTTCTTTCCTCTTCCTCTCGTTCTCTCGTCTGTCGTTTCTTTTCATCCTCCCATTCTCTCTGCTGTCGTTTAATATCCTCTTGAGTCTCTTTTCTGTCATTTTCAGCCTCTTTTATTTTTCTCTCCCATTCTTGTCTTTCTTTTTCCTCCTCTTCAATTCTCCATTTCTCCTCTGAGTCTCTCTTTTTAGTTTCTTCTTCTTCTTTCATTCGTAACTCTGCTATAATACGTTCTTGTTCACTTTTCATCTTTTCTTGATCTTGTCTGTATTTCTCTTCTCTCTTTCTATCTTCTTCTTCTCTTTCCTTTTGCTGTTTTTCGTACTGTAATCTCTGTTTTTCAGTCTCTCTCTTCATCTCTTCTATTTTCTGATGATATTCAGCCCTTTGCTGTTTTTCCTCTTCTGATCTTTTCTGGTTTTCAATCTGTCGTTTCTTCTGTTCTGTTTTCTCTTTTTCTTCAAACTCTTTTTTGAGTTTTTCCTCTTTTTCTCTCAGTTGATTCTGCATCTTCATTTTCTCCTCATCAGCTCTTTGTTTCTCTTCCTCGAGTCTCTTCATCATTGTTTTCATTTCCATCTCATATTTGGCTTTTAATGCCTCATTTTGATCCTGAATTTCTCTTTCTCTCTCTTTCATTATTTCTTCCATTCTTCTTTTAATGCTCATCTCTGCCTCCTCAAACATGCTGTTAGTAAAGTATCGACCCTCATTAGTATTTTTCAGCTCTTCTATCATGTTTAACAGTTGAATCACTTGAGATCTGTCTTGTTTTTCTCTGTTATTGAAAGCCAGGAATCTGTTTCCACAATCTCTGATCAGTTTCTTGAGTTCTGCATTATTACTTCTCTCCACATAATCTTCTATAGATTCATCCTCGAGATCATCTCCTCTAGTGAACAGAACGATGCTGAACTGAGCAGCTTTTGGACCAAAGATCTTCTTTATCAGATCCATAGTGTCCATCTCCTCCTTGGTGATTCTTCCCAAACTCAACACAATGACAAAAACATGAGGTCCAGGTGATGACATTGAAACACATTTCATTATTTCTTCCACCACTTGATCATTTGACAGTGTTGTATCGAAGAGACCTGGAGTATCAACAACAGCAACTGATCGACCATCAACTTCACCAACTCTCTTTTCACAAACAGTCGTCACTGAATCTGTGCTTAATTGGCTCACAAACTCCTTTCTTCCCAGAATAGTGTTTCCTGTTGCGCTCTTTCCATTTCCTGTCTTACCGATCAGCACAATCCTTAGACACTCATCATCATCTGGTTCATATGCAGCACCTGAAAATCATAAAAAAATGTATGTATTACACTAATTTAATGCAGGTTTAGTTGGGGTGTTTTAATCGGTATCAAAAAAAAAAAAAAAAATATATACATGGAACAGTTTCACTGCACAATATAAAATGTGTTTTAGCATTTTGGGTCATTTTACATGGGTTTATATTATTTTTATCCAAGTGCTTAGTAGTTTTTGTGTAATTCAGCTGCTGGCTCAATCTTTCATACAATACACCAAAACACCTATGATGTACCTGCTCACATCAATCATCAGTAAGTCATTGTAACGCAGTTTTGTGTGATCTGCACACACACACACAAAAAAAAGGTTCTTCAGCAGTTTTTTGGGGGTGGTTAAGGTGATATATAGCACCACTGCCATTTAAGAACCCGTTAAGCCTGTATATAGTCCTTTAAAGGTTCTCTAACTGTCTCCTTAGTCTCTATGTTTAGAATACATTAAAATACACCGTTAAAACAAGTAAAATGCATTAGAACACAGGGTGCCAAACATTAATGAAATAATTGTTAAAGATAGTTTGAAAAAGAAATAGTCAATAACTGGCAGAAGTGTCCTAAATTAAATTAATGATATGTTACTAATTACTAATTTATCTGAAAATGGGGTAATAAGATTATTTTTTTCTTTTCACTAGCTAACATTACCCTCAAGAGGACAGCAACTTATTAAGTAGTGAAGTACATTTTCTGCTGTTTATCATGGCCAATGTCTCAGGTTATGTATGTAACCATGGTTCCCTGAGAACAGGGAACGAGACACTGCATTTGGCACGCTTTGGGGGAATGCCTCCTTGTGAACCGGTGTCTGAAACAATTATCAAATCACGTGGGGAGTACTGGGCTCAACCTAGCAGGAAGACCATACTGTAGGCATAAACATGGAGGCTCCCAGAGAGCCTGCAACATGATGTAATTCTACATCATGTAGAATATATCACAGCAGCATTGCAAAGGCCAGCCATGTCAAAACTACAAGCTTAATCTGCTAAAAGACACCCAGATGTGGGGGATTCGCTTACAGGGTGGCCTGTGAAGGCAGATCCAAACAGGTTCTGCGACTCCAGAATGACACAGGCATCAGCTAGTGGCAGTGTCTATGCTCTAAAGGAGCCAAATCTGAGAACCAAACTATCCAGTGAGGTTAACTAGTTTAACTCGACCAGGCAATGTACTCAGTAAAAACACCAATAACCCTTAAAGTAAGGGGAGTACAAAGAATTTTACACTACCATGTTCTGAGGGAGGCAAAAAACAGGCCTACTACTTCAAGCGATCACGGGCATAAACCTGTAGCAGTGCAAGTTTCCAAGTGAGCAAAGTCTAACTAAAACACCTACCAACAAGCCTTGCAATACTGTGTTCTGAACGAGGCCCAAACAGAGCCTTCTATTTCAACCAACACGAGTGTCAACTTGTGGCAGTGTTCAAGCTCTAAGGAAGTCATATATGAAAACCAAACTATGTAGTGAGGTTCACTTTATTAAACTCAACTGAAGCTTTTAACAGGCAATATACTCAGTAAAAACACTTTTTACCCTTTCAGCAAGGGGAGTACAAAATACGTCACCATAATCTTAAGGAGGCCCAAGTCAGGCCTACTACTCCAGAACACATGGTTGCTAGCCTGTGGCTGTATTAGAGTTACTGAGCTCACAAAGTGTTGGGCTGGAATCAGAAGTAAGGGGAAAGACGGAAGTCAAAGTACCACTAGATAGTTTCTATTCACACAGTGAAAAGGGGCCTACACCACCTGAGACAACAGCACCAGGGAGACTTAGCAATAGTCTGTTACCTTAGCTGCTATCTATTTTGCACCTACACTGAAGGGATAATGGGCCTTGGCCTGACAACTCTGATAAGAGGAGGCCAGAACTAGGAAAAACTATACTCACATAACAGGGGTAGTATAAAAAGGGTGTAAAAAGCTACTAGAAGACCGCCTTAACCCTAACATGTGATGTAAATGTATGTCCAGTTGTAAAATAATGGGACAGGTGCACCAGAACTGCAACTGATAGAATGCGCAATGTAAAAATCAAGCTGTCATTTAATTTGCTTTTGGGGGTCCCCTGGTGGTGGTGGGGCCCTAAGCAGTCGCTTAGTTCACTTATAAAGAGGGCCGGCTCTGGTGAGATGACAAATGGAACTTCTGACTGCATCTGCTCACTAGACTTTATTTAAAATTAACTATTTGCATTTTTCTTGACCAACATCTGTTGTCATCCTGGTGAAAGTTCAATATCATGGTCCATTCCAAGATTTTTAAATGAAGGTAAGAAAATTAGAAAATAACTATAAGTTATTTAAAGCCAGTCATATAGCAACCGTGCTTAAACTGACATTAAGAAGTCACACAGGGATTGTTTCCAGGTTTCAAAGCTTTGCTATTTAATTAAAAAAAAGTCTGTATTTATGCTAATGTTAAAAGTGTTTAATTTAAAAGACTGACACTGATGTGAAAGCAGACACAAATGGTAAATATTAATACTAAATATATTAACACTATATATAAGGCATTCTTTTAAGCCCTCCATAATATGATGGTGTAAATTATTTATCCTTAGCCCTGAATGAATTAAGCCTTTATAGACATGAAACATTGAATTGTTTAGATTTTCTCTCTTAATGCCGGAACACACCAAGCCGACGCCAACGAACTAGTGGTGACGAAAGCAGACTGCAGGGTTGGCTCATGTTGGCAGCGTCTGTATCCAAAGTTGCCCTGACACACCAAACCAAGACAGCCAAGTAGCACATCCGTTCTGCGCCTGCGTGATAAGAAATGCCTTTCTGAACCAGCAGATGGCAGTAGCTAAACAGTCAATCAGAATGATCAGATGGCCTGGCGGACCGACGAGCTCCAACAGCGATTCAACATTTCGAATCGGCTGAAAAAAAGCCGATGAGGACCAACTTCAGCCGACGGTGCTGAACACACTGAGAAAACTTAGTCGGCCGACGAACAAAAACTGCACGACGGCCGACCATCGGCTTGGTGTGTTCCTGCCTTTAGTCACACACAAGATCCTCAACCTCCAGCGCATGTACTCATTCTTTGTCTGACTATCAAGAGACATAAGCGCAAAACCAGCAAGCAAGGGCCAGCATCAGATTTAGCACTGATGTTATGGCAAACAGGTAGGCATGCATTTTGTTTTTCGCAATTGATTTGTTTATGTTATTACCTTCCATCATTTTACTAGTCTTAAGCTGTTGCCAATAATGTTGTCGTGTTTAATCAGATTGTCCACGACACCCTGGAAAAACAATCTAACGATGAGAAAGAAGACTACGATGACACAGACTCGCAATAATGTTGCAATGTCATTTATGGTTATGGTTGTAAATACCATAATGCAGTGGTTTTCAGTCATCCTGCATGGGGATCCACAGTTCAATTCATGAAGCTCCCTGCAAATGAGCTGATGATCTGATATCAGGTGTTAAATAAAGACATAAAAATGTGTGGAGTGCAGCTTTTTTAGGTCCACTTTATATTAAGTGGCCTTAACTACTATGTACTTACATCTAAAAATAAGTACAATGTACTTATTGGGTTCATATTGAATTGTAAAACACATTTGCAGCTATTGAGGTGGATACGGGTAAGGTTAGGGAAAGCTTTGGTGGTATGGGTAGGTTTAAGGGTGGGTTAAGGTGTAAGGGATGGGTCAACAGTGTAATTATAAATGTAATTACAGAAATTAATTACAGATGTAATTACATACAGGTGTTTTTAAGATATAAGTACAATGTAAAAACATGTATGTACACAATAAGTGCATTGTATCAAATGGTTAATTTAAATGTAAGTACATAGTAGTTAATGCCACTTAATATAAAGTGGGTCCAAAACACAAATGTAGTTATTTTAATGAAATCTGAGATATTTGTTGATTCATTGACAGTATACAAATTCCACTGTGATTGTCCAACTAATCCATATGTTTGATTTCCGTATTTTCTGAAGAGACTTGCATTATGTGAACATTTAACTTTGTCTTTTTATTCACATATAAACCTTTATAAACAAATATATGATCAGATATGGTAAACGGGAATTCACGCATGAGTTCATTCTCGTGTTATGCAGCATCGTTTGAGCTTCCACAAGAACTATTTGTGCTGATCATATAAGGTGACCGTGTCTCTTCAGAAAATTTGGACTAAATTGCTAAAATTCATATGGATTAGATTTACAATCCCATTATGAATTTTTGAAGCATAGTCAATTTTATTTCAAAGACGAACAGAAGTCTTACAGGTGTGGACCAACATGAGGGTGATTAAATGCCAGTTTTTGGATGAGCTATCCATTTAAAGCACAATTCTCATCAAACATTACTAGTACTGAGTTTTATGTATTCATCTTTGCAAATATAATTTTTTTTTTCCATCTCGTTTAATGTAATTTGTTTTTGCTGTTTACAGTCCTGCACCTGCACCAGTATTGAAGGCCATCTCAGTCGGAGGGAGGACCACCAGCCATTCCTACTGGTACTGAGAAGGATCAAGGGCAGGATCGACAAATTCTTTGTGGCTGAAAAAGCACCTCATCTCTTCTGAAGGAACCAGCTCCTTGAGTGCTATCGAACATTAAGTCTACTGTTTCTACCTGCTATGTAGGTCCTTTATCTTTATCTTCCTGCTACACTCAACAACACTGATTTTGGTCTTACCAATGACTCTCCCAAAGTAAAGGAATTGCATGGGAAGCATTGACAAACTTTTGACAACATTTTTTTCAGAGCCCCATGTATTTAAAGTACAGATATTGGAAGTAGAGTATGTTCAACCGCTAACATTTTGAAGTTTTACAGGTCTTTTGACCTTCAGAGTTCACATGAGTGAATTCGATGAATTTGTTTGAACTGTTATATCTAAGACGTGTCATTGTTGAAAATAAAGGTTCAAACTGATACAATGTATTGACTGTTATTCAATGCACACATTGTGTTTTTAGTTAAACTGAATACAGATTACATTGAATGACAAATCAGGGTTTGCATGAACACGATAGTAGTGTGGAAAGAACTCTCTTGGTGTTGACACATCTAGTGTAGTTTTAACACTACCAGTGTAAATGAGGGGAAGAAACACCAATAATTGTGTTAATTATGAACACTTACAGTGTTGTTTTAACTCCATACAAGTGTTAAAAAACTGGTAGGACCCGCCACAGTGTAACACAGTAACTGCGTGACTCGCCATAGACATACACGGAGAAAAGTAGCTCCGGCTAGAATGTTCCTCCACAAGACGCGTGCAGTTCTGTTTATTAACCGCTAGAGGGCCAAAAATCGCGGACAGCAGCTTTAACTCTCTTTAGCGTGAACCTGTATAAACCCTGAACATTTTTTTTAATTTTGGCACTGTGAGTGTGAATTTAACAATTTAAAATTTGCTGATGGCAGGGGATGCTGGTAAATGTTCAGTTTTGGTACTATTAGGTTTGACTGCAGCCTTTGATACAGTTGACCATTCTATTGTAAGTAGTATGCTGAAAACAGTGGGTCAGAGCCTCGGGAAAGGCGCTTGATTGGTTTGTGTCTTATTTGTCAAACAGGTCATTTGTAGTGTCAGTTGGAGATGCAGTATCCCAACGTTCAGAAATGATGTGTGGAGTTCCGCAGGGTTGCCTGTTAGGACCAATTTTCTTTTCAATTTACATGCTTCTACTAGGTGCTGTAATTCTCAACCATAATCTAAATTTTCAAAATTTCAGTATTAGTGTACTGGATCTTTGAATTATATCTTAAAGGGACAGCAGTCTAATATTCCTGCTATATAATTGAACAACAAGGTACAAAGAAATCACTCCTGACTGAATAGATTTTGTAACTTCAATAATGTTTCATCTTAACTATTCAGCAAATTATTCGCAGAAGTTTTGTCAGAAGAAGTCTCGGAGTCAAATGCAATTTCACAATGTTTATTTTGAAGAGATAGAGAGAGGGTCAGACAGAGCACAACAGTCACAGTTCACAGGTGAAGAACCACACGCGGCGTCCAGCGATGTAATCCACTCTGGTCGGTGACCGGAGAGAAATCCTCACACGACAGAAGACTGAAGATGTGATTCACACCAGCAAAGAAAGAGACAGCTCACCGCAACCCGGAGGAGACTGGATCTCGTCTAAAGACAAAGCGCACCAGCTTCACCGGGAAACAAGGCAGGGTTCACTCGAGGTCAAGTTCACGAACACTCACAGACGTGTGAACTCCGGGCAAAGACAAACCTCCAGATGCCGGCGACTGAATCAGAGACAGAAACTGAGAGAAAATGAATAACTGGACCAGACAGCGTGACTGTGACCAACCAAGACAATGAGCGCGCGACGAAGGACAGGACAACGTGCTACTTAAAGAAAACAGCTAATGAGACACAACAGGTGAACACTTACCGAAACGAGTGGGAGGGGCTAGTGCACACGTGAGGAACTGCCACCAACAGGTAAGTAAATAAACATACACACACGCACCATAATTCACCCAGGAGTCGTGACAGTATCCCTCCCCCCAGGACCGGCACCGGACGGGCTCTATGAAGACTCACCCTGTCGTCGACGGAAGTCCTCGATCAGACCAGGATCCAGTATAACCCGGGCCAGAACCCAGCACCTCTCCTCCGGACCGTAACCCTCCCAGTCCACTAAATACTGAAAACCTCTGCCCCTGCGACGAGAATCTAGTAACCTCCTAACTGTATAAGCAGGAGCACCATCCACTAGACGAGGGGCGGGGGGGTTGGGGGCAGAGGCGGAGGAATTAATAGGGGCAAAAAACACAGGTTTAACCCTGGATACATGAAAAACAGGGTGAACCCGACCAAGAGTAAGAGGTAACTTAAGCTTTACCGTTACCGGATTAATGACCTTAGATATACTGTATGGCCCAATGAAACGAGGAGCCAGCTTACGAGAAGGCTCACGGAGAGGCAAATCCTTGGTGGAAAGCCATACCTTTTGTCCACACACATAACGGGGTGGAGGTCGCCGGTGACGGTCAGCCGCAGCTTTGGTTCGTCTGGAGTTCTGTAATAAAAGTGATTTAGCTCTCCGCCAAGTGCGTCTGCACCTGCGCACGAAAGCTAAAGCAGACGGAACCGCTGCGTCGGGCTCCTGTGATGGGAAAAGGGGAGGTTGAAAACCGATAGACAACTCAAACGGGGACATATTAGTAGACGCAACGGGAAGAGAATTATGAGAATACTCGACCCATGGAAGCTGTTGGCACCAAGAGTTCGGATATTGTGACGACAGACAGCGAAGCATTCGACCGAGATCCTGATTAGCCCGTTCGCATTGCCCATTGGTTTGCGGGTGGTAACCAGAAGACAAGCTGGCTGTAGCGCCGATCTGTCTACAAAACTCCTGCCAAAAACGAGAGATGAACTGAGGACCCCTATCTGAAACTACATCAGTCGGAATACCGTGTAACCGAAAGACGTGATTAATCAAAACCTGAGCCATCTCTTTGGCAGAAGGAAGTTTAGGTAGGGGAATAAAATGAACCGCTTTAGAGAAACGATCCACCACAGTCAATACGACAGTGTTACCATCAGACGCCGGTAAGCCGGTGACAAAATCAAGGGCTATATGAGACCAAGGGCGGGAGGGCACGGGCAAAGATTTAAGCAAACCAGCGGGAGGTTGATTAGAAGTCTTGTTACGAGCACAGACTGAACAGGCTAATACAAACTGTCTGACGTCCGTAGCCATGGAAGGCCACCAGAAACGTTGACGGATGGCAGCCAACGTTCTCCGAACTCCCGGATGGCCGACAAACCTGGATTCATGACCCCACCGGATGACATCGGAACGTAAACGCTCAGGAACCCATAGACGACCCGCCGGACACCCCTCCGGAACTTCCCCCTCTCGGCCGGCCTCCCTCACCCGCTGTTCGATTCCCCACACGAGGGCACCGACCACTCTCCCTTCCGGAAGAATGGTTTCGGTCCGCTCAGACTCAGAACCTTCGAACAGACGGGAGAGAGCATCCGGTTTAGTGTTTTTAGAACCTGGCCGGTACGAGAGGGTGAAGTTAAAACGGTCAAAAAAAAGTGCCCAGCGAGCCTGTCTAGATGTTAATCTTCTGGCTGAACGGACATATTCCAAATTTTTATGATCCGTCCAGACCAGAAAGGGCTCCGAGGTTCCCTCCAACCAGTGACGCCACTCACCCAATGCGAGTCTAACCGCCAGCAGTTCCCGATTACCTATGTCGTAATTTCGTTCCGCTGGGTTTAACCGGTGAGAGAAAAAAGCGCACGGATGCACTTTCCCGTCAACGGGAGATCGCTGAGATAAAACGGCGCCTACCCCGACATCAGATGCATCCACTTCCACTATGAATTGCTTAGCCGGATTGGGAATAGAAAGAATAGGCGCAGAGATGAAACGGGACTTTAATTCATCAAAGGCTACCTGAGCCTCCTTATCCAATGGAAACACACTTTAGAAGAAGTGAGAGCGGTAAGAGGTTTAGCGATCTGACCAAAGTTTCTGATGAAACGCCGGTAAAAATTGGCGAAACCCAGAAATCGCTGAAGCTCCTTACGAGTGTCGGGCACTGGCCATTCGGCGACCGCTTTAACTTTAGCGGGATCGGGACGAATCTCTCCCTCGGCTATGACGAAACCCAGAAACGAAACCGACTCCTTGTGGAACTCGCACTTCTCCGCCTTAACAAAGAGCTGATTCTCTAAAAGCCGTTGTAAAACCTGGCGAACATGCTGGGTGTGTATCTGCATAGAGGGAGAAAAGATGAGAATGTCATCAAGATACACAAAGACAAACTTGTTAATCATGTCCCCCAGCACTTCGTTGACCATGGTTTGGAAGACAGCTGGTGCGTTACAAAGGCCGAACGGTAAAAACGCAGTATTCCCAGTGCCCTGATGGTGTATTAAAGGCTGTCTTCCACTCATCGCCCTCTTTGATGCGTACCAAGTGATAAGCGTTGCGCAGATCTAACTTGGTAAACACGTGCGCTCCCTGTAACAACTCGAACGCTGACGACATTAAAGGCAAGGGGTACTTATTCTTAACAGTAATGTCGTTCAGCCTTCTGTAATCAATGCACGGACGAAGAGACCCGTCTTTCTTTTTAACAAAGAAAAATCCAGCACCAGCTGGAGACGAGGAGCGGCGAATGAGACCGGCATTTAAAGCTTCATTGATGTACTTATCCATAGCCTCTCTTTCTGGTTTAGAAAGGGAAAATATACGACCCTTAGGCGGAGAAGTACCTGAGAGAAGTTTGATTTCGCAATCATACGACCGGTGAGGAGGTAGGGAAGTAGCCCGAGCCTTACTGAACACCTGATACAGATCGGAGTACTCCGCCGGGACCCCCGAGAGATCAACGGCCGGAACCTGAGAAGAAGAACAGACGACAGGAGAAGGAGCAGGACCAAGACATGAAACATGACACGAAGACTTCCAAGACAACACAACACCGTTCTGCCAATCAACGTGAGGATTATGTTTGGTCAGCCAGTCATGACCTAAAATGACTGGAGATTGAGAATCCTCTAACAAATAAAATTCGATCTCCTCACGATGATTGCCAGAGACAAACAAACTCACAGGGGGTGTGCGATGGGTGATAACAGCCATATGCTGACCCTTTAAAGTCCAGGCGGAGAGAGAGGAAGACAGAGGGATAAAAGGAATATCCCACGATGAGGCCAAAGCGGCATCTAGAAAGCTTGCCTCCGCACCAGAATCCAACAACGCCTGTGAATGAAAAGAAGTCAGTTTAAAGTTCACTATTACAGGTAGTGTAGTGCAGCTTACGGGAGACTTTAATGACGACACGCCCACCGAAACTCCCGAAGTCATCGGCGGGCAGTACCTTTTACCGGACATGCAGCAGCGATGTGCCCCGCCTTACCACAATACAGGCACAATCCACAGGACAGACGACGCTGTTTCTCAGTAGCGGTAAGGCGGAGCTTGCCCAGTTGCATGGGCTCCTCCGCTTGAAGAGATGACGATGCGGTGGTCTCCTCCGACTCAGAGACGGCGAGATGTCGAAATGATCGGCGGAGGTCTCGTTGACGGTGGCGAGTCTCGATCCTCAACGCCAGGTCGATCGCCGTCTCGAGAGATGCTGGGGGGTCCCTTGCAGCGACCTCGTCCTGGATGGCAGGATTGAGACCTTCGAGAAACTGAGCCCGAAGTGCCGCGTCATTCCAGCCGCAGGTAATAGCCAGCGTTTTGAACGCGATGGCATAGTCTGTGACGGAAGAGGTCCGTTGCTGCAGCCTCACCAGCTCGGCTGCTGCCATGTCCCCGCGAAGCGATCGATCAAACAAACTCAGCATCTCCGTCTCGAGAGCCTCAAACGACATCGTGCACGGAGCCCTGGCCCCCCATGCAGCCATTCCCCACTGTCTCGCTCTACCGGTGAGTAGTGTTAAAACGTAAGCCACCCTAGTAGTAGAAGCGGCGAAACGCCGGGGCTGGAGAGCGAAAACAAGGGCACACTGCTGCAGGAAGTCCCGACAGGTGTTGGGGTCGCCATCGAAGGACGGAGGTGTCGCCGCGTGTGGCTCGCGGTCTGCAAATGTAGTCTCAGCGGGTACAGAGGAAAGACGCTCACCGAGCAGAGAAACAACCTGCTCAACCCGGGTACTGAGCTCTGTAAATTGTTCAGACAGGAGACGAAAGTCTCTGGCAGCTGCACTCAACATTGACGAATGCCGCTCAATTGCCGCTCCCTGCTGATGAAGTGCGGTCTGCACGGAATCCGAACCCTCCGAACTCGCTGACTCCATCTCTGGCGCGCTCATCTGTCAGAAGAAGTCTCGGAGTCAAATGCAAGTTCACAATGTTTATTTTGAAGAGATAGAGAGAGGGTCAGACAGAGCACAACAGTCACAGTTCACAGGTGAAGAACCACACGCGGCATCCAGCGATGTAATCCACTCTGGTCGGTGACCGGAGAGAAATCCTCACACGACAGAAGACTGAAGATGTGATTCACACCAGCAAAGAAAGAGACAGCTCACCGCAACCCGGAGGAGACTGGATCTCGCCTAAAGACAAAGCGCACCAGCTTCACCGGGAAACAAGGCAGGGTTCACTCGAGGTCAAGTTCACGAACACTCACAGACGTGTGAACTCCGGGCAAAGACAAACCTCCAGATGCCGGCGACTGAATCAGAGACAGAAACTGAGAGAAAATGAATAACTGGACCAGACAGCGTGACTGTGACCAACCAAGACAATGAGCGCGCGACGAAGGACAGGACAACGTGCTACTTAAAGAAAACAGCTAATGAGACACAACAGGTGAACACTTACCGAAACGAGTGGGAGGGGCTAGTGCACACGCGAGGAACTGCCACCAACAGGTAAGTAAATAAACATACACACACACGCACCATAATTCACCCAGGAGTCGTGACAAGTTTAAGCTTGCTTGTTCTTTTATTTAATAATACTACCAGTGCTTTAAGTGGGCCGGTACGCACCGGTACTCAGTACCGCCACTTCCAAATATAGCTCTTGAGCGTACCGGCACCTCTCCGTGCGCCCAGAACGTGCTTTTAGCGTACCGGTACGCTCATTTGGACATCTATTTTAATAGAAGTTTTAATCCTTTGCCTGCGCTGCCGCTTTTCAGAGCGCCCTTCACAATGCACGGCACGCTTCCTAATTCGTCCCACCGAGAGCAGAGACTACATTACCCATACACCCTTGAGTTTTACAAGTGAAAAACGCATGCGTCGCTTTTGCCGCTGTCAGTGTCAACAACTCAACGTGGCCGGAGAGGGTGTGTGAAACGCGCACACTCGGCTCGGTAAAAATACAAATACAGTGAACAACACTTAAGACAATGTTTATGTTCTACTGTTCTATGGTTATGTTGTGTTTTATAATTTATTTTATGTGCATTTTGTTAAAAAAAAATTCAATACCCTTTTGCACATTTTATTTATGTTCAGTAGCTCTTTCTAGCTCAAGCAAATCCACAAACTAATAAAATGATTTATTATTTCTTATAAGGTCGTCTGTTGACTGCTGTATAAAACCCCTTCAATATAGTAAAAAAAAAAAAAAAAAAAAAAAAAAAAAAAAAATATATATATATATATATATATAGGCTATAATAGAGTACCGGCACCTCTTTTGGGCCACTTAAAGCACTGAATACTCATTTATCTACTCATTTATTTAATAATTCATTTAATTTTATTATCACAAGAAATGACGCGGTCGATATCCGAAAGCTTTATATTCTAATCGCTGAACACATCAGACAGAATTCCAATGTCTTTACGTTATTCAGCCTGAGGGTGGCGCTCTAATGATGATTGACAGACTTTAGTACACACAACACACAGAATCTTAGAATTGTAGTATTTTTGCTTCGAATTTTGTTTTAGAATAGTTATGTAGGAATTCGAGTGAGAAATTTGTTTTGTCTATTTTCAGAACAAACATAAACAACATAACTACTATAAAAGCTATAAACATGAGCACGTTTAAATTAAAGATACGCTACTCCACATAGGAAGAACAGACATGCCAAACAGTTACTGACCTGATGCAGACACACATCTGAAGCGGACTGATATCGTCTTGGTCTGGAGGTGTACGTGAGGTGTGTTAAACGTGGAAATAAGCGGGGCATCCAGAAATCTGCCACAATGGCTCTCTATGAGAGGGTGCTGCAGTTCCATTTTACACCACTGATTTACATAGGAAAGTTGTGGGGCGCTGTAGAGCTGGGAAGAGCTCTGAGACCGGCTGCCCCGCTTAGTTTTATGAATACATGCCTGTCGAATCCATGCGCTACATTAATATATCCTGCTCAGTTTACGACTTAAAATAGTCTAGCAAATCTGAAAAATATTTGTTGCAGAATGCTGAACACATTTATAATTTATTATTAATTCAGTGTACATAGTAGGCCTATATTTTAGGATGAATATTTTGGTGAGGCTCTGCCCCACCTGCCCCACGAGCCGCGGCTGCTACAGAAACTGAAAGTAAAAACTGACTGAGCTTTTGGCATCTGTCGATGCGTTAACGGCGCATATCTTCTCAGAGACTGTTAATTTATTTTCTTGATATTTCTCTTGTGGTCCATAGTGAGGAAAAATATAAAATTATTCTACAATATTTCGTGTTAAACAAGTTGTTTTTTAAATGAGGAGTATCCAACTAATCTTTTATTATCCTCATTCACAGACAGGGCATCGGTTGCGGTGATATGCGCTGTGATATTGCTGAGCAAATGAATAACAATATTATTTTAATAATAAAAAGAAGAATAATTTAATAGCCCTGCGTCCCCCGTCCGATATAGCCTAGGCTACGCCACTGTGAAGGGATAAACGGAGTTTAGGCACGGCATCAAAGGACGATATCGTTATCATTAATCTGTTTTTTCCATAGACTGTAAAAAAAGATGGACGACGCGACGCCGCTTCCTTCCATTGTAATGAACTGAAGGTAAAACGGACGATGATGGGCGTTGACATGTTGGAACCTGGGCATGCGCAGAAAGACTCGTCGGTGAAACCAGGAGGCGGAGGCGGAGTCGCGGTATCAAACTTCCGCCCAGACGTCTGCGTCATCAAGATCAGATCTCCTATTTGTTTTATTATCTATTGTTTATTATATTTTTCTTTTCCTCCTCCCTTTTTCATTTGGCTTAAACGATGGCTTAATTACATCTGGCAATAAGGAATTTACATTTTTTTGAATGTTTATTAATGCACATTGTTCAGTTTTAAACTAAATTACTCATAACTAGGTCAAAACAACATATCGTAATTGATGTATTTTAAATAAATAAATTATACACAAATTAAAATTATACTTGTAAAAAAATATTCTGTTTCTAGAGCAATAATATTTTTGAAACCTCTGTAAAGGTGAACTAACTCTACAGCAGATCGATTGCTGTAACGTTAGACAGTGCTCTTTAATTAACTAGAGTAGGATTAATTTTGTCCTGATAATTATTATTGTATACCCATAAAGATAATTAGTAACTGCCAGATTATGATCACCTGCTTTTTCCGTCATGGCTAACATTAGCCGTGTTATCTTGGCTAATAACATTTAGCTTATAAAGCCCACATTTAACGTGACCGAAAAAACTCAGTGATCCGTCAGATCTGTAGGTCGGTTAGGACAGTTTACTGCTGAACAACAAATTTTGTCAGTGAGAAATAACACAGAAATCGAAAAATAATAGTTATTTATTCATCTTCAATCTCCCCTCAAAGCTCCGACAGTCCTCAGAGAAGCTGTCAATCAACTGTAAATCGTGACGACACGCCCCGTTTCTATAGCACCAAATTGCTTGCAAAAATCAAACTGATCACAAAAATGAACTATTGAATATATATCAGCATGATAACAACTACCTTAAATGACCAAAACCATCTTTCGGAAAATTTTATTGTACGTGTAATTAATTTTTTGTTATTTTGACAAGTGCCATTAGTTTGCATTGAGAGGGCGGGTTTATGACTTGTACTGCATCCAGCCACCAGGGGGCGATCAAAGAGCCCGCGGCTTCACTTTTCAGGACGTATGAGACACACCCGTTTTTTTCCACATCTCTCTGAATAGTGGCCGCGTTTTTTGTGACTGTCTTTCCGCGCTCACGGGCAAAAGAGTATCTTTGTAAGGCTCGCGCTCAACTGTGCCCGAGACGGAGCGACGGAGCGGTACCCGGGAAATGAAATATACCCGGGCCTTAAACGCTTCAAATTGTAGTGGACGAGCTGACGGATCACAACGGGAAAAATTATGGGGGGGCGACTACGTATATATATATATATACGTATTCGAACATCTGTTTTGTTGAAAGGTACAGTACAACTTATTGAAACAGTTATATATCTTGTAATCACCTAATCAGTGTTTCAACAACATAAAAAAACAGCTTGTAAACAATCTGTCATGTATAGCATTTACCTCAGAAAAGCCACTCAGTGTCCACAGCTTGTTAGTTCCCCAGAGAAACAAACTCTTTCGCTTAAAGGTGCTCTAAGCGATGTCACATGTTTTTAGGCCAAAACATTTTTTGTCACATACAGCAAACATCTCACTATCCGCTAGCTGCCTGTCCCCTGAACACACTGTAAAAAACGTGGTCTCTGTAGTTGCCACAAGCTCCAAAAACAGCAACAAAAACTACCTGGTGCAGCCTGGACCACAAAACATAATAAACACGCTCCAGCCAATAACAGAAAAGAATGATTTTAAATGTGCGTTCATGACTGTTTCAGGAAGCACGAACGTCAACAGTAAGTTACTCCACCCAGGATCGCTTAGAGTACCTTTAATATATGCACTGTATTAGCCTATATATTCATTATATTTTATTTAACCTTTTAGAGACGCAAATTTGTAACGCGAAATAAAATGGCCAGAAGACTGCCTCCTGAATATTATAGGTTGTATTTTAAACAGAATTAATATTTTGGAAGGGAAATCTTAAAGATGAATATGGATTATTAAATTTTTAACAATGAAAATATGTGTGAAATGTTTTGAATTGTAATATTCACGGCTTAAATATGCAACCATGTTGAATTTGAGACCATAAAAAATGCAAACCAATGCATTAAAATACAAGCATGGTTAATGCAGGTTAATGAAGCAAGATTCACATGCAGGTGTTGTAACTTTGGAGTTTAAACTTAAAAAGTATGAACTTAAAGACTTTCTTTATCACTGGCAATCAATAGGAAGCTTCTTCAGGTTTATTTTAATTAAATCTAGGCAAATATTATTTTTTTAATACAGCATCCTATTACTTTACATGTGTTTTGCTAACTCATTTGACCAATTCATGGGACTGAATCAATAATCATGAACCAAGTGAATCTAGTTGTGATTCTACATTAACAGTATTAAGGGCACAAAACATGATTGTTCATGATTGGAATATTTTAAAAGAAAAGTGTGTACATTCTTATAAAGATGCATAAGCTAATATTAAAACAAAAAATGCACTAACCTTTTGACTGAATCTTCTGCTTTAACACTTTATTTTCATTCTCCATTCTCTTCAGTTCTTCTTTATATTTCTCCTCTGTTTCACTTCTGACTCTGTTCTCTTGAGCTTTCATATAAATCTGAAGTGAATATGGTTCAGTCTTCGTGTTCTTTACATAATCCAGTAGTTCTGGGATCTGTTTTGAGTTTTCAGGTTCCTTTAACCCAATCACTCTGTATCGACCCCCATAGAGGCTGATTAATCTCTGAGATTCTGGGCAGGAGTTTATGAAGTCCATCACTGGTCTTTCAACAGTGCTCTCTGTTGTGAAAAGGAGTATGAAGTGATCTCTGGAGCCAAAGAGGTTCTGGACCTTCTCAATTTCTGCTTTGTCTTCATCAGTCAGTGAAGCTGCAGGAATAATAAGGAGGAAAGCATGAACTCCAGGATCAGACACACAGCTGAGAGTCTGACGCATCACTTCCTCCTCTGAGAGATGAGTGAGAGCTGGAAGATCCACAATACTGATCTGATGTTCATGTACATTCTCCATCACACACTCTTCACTGCTCTCTCTCTGATGTGAAGGATTGATCTTTTTTCCTTGTAAAATTTTGGACACAGAGATGTTGAGTGTTGTATCACTTCCACACAGCACCAGATTTAACTTCTGTTTTCCAGAGACATTCAGTGACACTGAAAAAAGATTAAGAAACATTAAAATATCTTAAGATACAACTGGATACCATCATTGGGCCAGTGGGTGAACCTTACATTATAAAAGCAATACATGTGTTAAAACTCAGCAATAGTCAAAGAGAATTCAAAAATCTCTCAGCAAGCTTTGGTGTTAAAAATTGTTGTTTATAGTTTAAATTGCCATTCATGATCATAATATAAATTAATTTCCGAAAACCTACTAAAAGACTTTGAACTCTACCTTCATCACTTCTGTCTTTCTGGATTTCTTTGGGCTTTCCGTCATCTTTGTGATAGGAACACTCCTCCATTTCTTCCACTGATTTGCTCTGCTCTTGTTTTGCTGATGTTGGTGTTCCTTCTTCATATATCCCACATGTGAGATAATCTTGATGATTTCCCATGAGTATCAAATGAACTGTCTGAAATATCTCAGATTGCCATTCTGGTTTTCTCTGATCAAGATGCAGATGTCCTCCTCTACACTCTGAAGTTAGCTGTTGAATTAATTCATTAACATTCACATGAGCGCCTTTAGCACCGCGCATCTTTTTATCAGTTGTGATCACTACAGTCCATTTAATCGCCTCTTCACTGAATTGTTTCAGCACATATTTCACTCTTGTCATGTCCTCCTCAGTGAAGTCATTGTGCTGCAGTACGAGTATGAACGCATGAGGTCCTGGATCAGACAGAGACACACACTCTCTCACTGCCTGTGTGATCTGATCATCTGAGATGTTTGTCTGGAGCAGCTGAGGACTGTTGATGACCATCACGTGTCTGTCCTTCAATCTTCTTCCGACTCTCTCTACAACATCTGGAGGAGCTTCTCTGTCAAACGCTGCTCGTCCCAACAGGATGTTTCCTACTCGACTGTTTTCTGCCACACTTTTCCCCAGCAGAACAATCCTCAGATCACTCACTGAAACACATAAAATCTGCATCACACAAGCTGACTCGGAACAACTCAATTTATATAATGGTATCACATTAAGCAACTTTTATGTATGAATTTGCCCTTCTCAGTCACTGAGCCTGTCACATTCACTGATTAAGAACACAGGATAGGTGACACACTAAAGGACTGGACTTGGCTCATGTCTTCTCTCTGATTCCCGGTCACGTGACACTTTCCTGAGTAAGAAAAGGAGCACTTTGCAAACATTTAAACTCTTATAATAAACAGAATTCGAACATTTCACAAAAACCATAATTCCTTCTGGCCATACAACAATGACATTCCCAAATAATGGAACTATAAAACCAATTGTATCTAACAAATTATGTATAAAATCCTCAGTAGACATGCATAGACTTACTATTTAAGTAACAAAATTCCTCTGTTCATTAAAAAAAAAAAAAAAAAAGTGTTTAGGCCTTCATCTTTTTATTGTTAATTCATTATTGTTACGAAGGGAGACTCAGGCAGGAGATCCAAGTGCAGCATTTATTTACAAGTGAGAGTGGTCGTACAGGCAGGGTCAAAACAGGAACAAACAGGAACAGTGAGGAACAGGCAGAGTCGTGGTCAAGGAACAGGCAATGATCAGGACAGGCAGATATCACTCACAGGTCGGTATACAAGCAAGAGGTCGAGGCAGGCGGCAGACAGGGATAAACAGGGTAACAGGCAGAACAGACAGGGAATAAACGCTCAGAAATGACACACAAGGTAATCAAGACTTCGCGGTGAGGTGGTGTGTGTGTGAGTCTTTTATAGTCCTGGTAATGAGTATCAGCTGGGTGTGGTGATTAGTGTGGAGTGTGCATGGCTGTATGTGGCAACAGGTGATTGGTGGAGTGAGTGCATGTGATAGGCAGAGAGGATTATGGGTAATGAAGTCCGGGATGTGACAGGAACAGACGTGATCGTGACATAACGCCCCCCTTCCGGAAGGCGCGTCCTCGCGACGTAAATGGCACGAATAGGGAGGGGGGGTGGGTGCATTGGAGTTCAGACGGGAATAGGGTCTCCAATGCAAGTTCCAGGGCAACCATGGCGGGTCAGGTGCCAAGGGCGGCCACGGCGGGACAGGAGTCACGGGCGGCCGCGGCGGGTCAGGTGGCTCGGGCGGCCACGGCGGGTCAGGTGGTTTGAGCAGCCACAGCAGGTCAGGTGGTTCAGGCAACCACGGCAGGTTAGGCGGCTTGAGCAGCCGCGGCAGGTCAGGTGGCTTGGGCAGCCACGGCGAGACAGAGTCCGTGAATGACCACGGTGGGTCAGAATCCATTAATGGCCATAACAGTACAAAGGCCGATGACGGCAGTGACCAAGCAAGGTCCCCACCCACAATCTCCCCACCCTCAGGTATACTGCCCCCCCCCAAAAAGTTCTTGGGGATTTCAACGGGGCATGTTGCGGGCTTGTGGGCAAGGAGTTCGGGTGGCTCTGGCAGGGCAAGATTCTTGAGTGGCGCTGGCAGAGCGAGGAGCTTGGGCGGCGCTGGCAGAGCGAGGAGCTCGGGCGGCGCTGGCAGAGCGAGGAGCACAGGTGGTGCCGGCAGAGCGAGGAGCACAGGTGGTGCCGGCAGAGCGAGGAGCACAGGTGGCGCCGGCAGGGCAAGGAGCACAGGTGGTGCCGGCAGGGCAAGGAGCACAGGTGGCGCCGGCAGGGCAAGACGCTTAGACGGTGCTGGTAGAGCATGACGCTTGGGCGGAGCAGGAGAGACCTCTGGAGTGGTCTCCAGGCCCACAGCGGCCTCTTGAAGGGCGTCTGCATCTTGAGGAGAGGAGGACGCCTTTCTCCTCCTCCTCCTCCTCCTCCTCTTCTGAGGGTGAGGCGATGGTTCACTGGTTGGAGCGGGTTCTGGAGCAGACTCAGTGGCTGGAACGCCCCCTGCATCCTTACGCACCGCAGGGGCGGCCATCTTGCCCGTGGGCACTGGCAAAGCAGCCCTTTTGTCCATCGCGTCCAGGGCGTTTGACTGCGTTACACCCGGCGAACATGAGTTCGTAGCAACCGGCGAACTTGAGAGCGTCGAAACAGGCGAACTTGAGAGCGTCGAAACAGGCGAACTTGAGAGCGTCGAAACAGGCGAACTTGAAAGCGAAGTGACCGCCGGGCTTGAGTGCGAAGCGACCGCCGGGCTTGAGAGCGAAGCGACCGCCGGCTTGAGAGCGAAGCGACCGCCGGGCTTGAGAGCGAAGCGGCCAGCTGACTTGAGTGCGAAGCGGCCGCCGGGCTTGAGAGCGAAGCGGCCAGCTGACTTGAGTGCGAAGCTGCCGGCTGATGCTTGGGAATGCCAGCCGCTCGCGCTGAAATCAGCGGTGGGTCAACCACACTGGAACGTAATCCTTGCCGTTCTCTGATTGATCCAGAGACGAGACGTTGCTCTGGGCGATCAACGGAGACTTGCCGTTGTTCTGGGCGATCAGCGAAGACGTGACGTTGCTCTGGGCGATCAGCGAAGGCGTGACGTTGCTCTGGGCGATCAGCAAAGGCGTGACGTTGCTCTGGGCGATCAGCGAAGGCGTGACGTTGCTCTGGGCGATCAGCGGAGACGTGACATTGCTCATGGAGATCAGCTGGGACATAGACTGGTGTTGTTGTAATGGTGGCCGCCATTTTGTGAATGTTCTTCGATGCGGCGTCCATTACGTGATCAAGCATGGTGTCGCGTTCTTCTGCGACACCCACAGTAAAGGGAGATCCGCTCAGTAGTAAAGCCTGTTCAATATACTGTTCCAACGTCCCGTTTGGATTGTGTATCGGCATGACAGCACTGAGTGGGTCAGATAGTCCACCGCGAAAAAATATCATAAGACACTCCTCGGTAAAGCAGGTCAAATGCGCCAGTTCAATAAAGTCTGTTACATAATCCTCAATGCATCTATCTCCCTGACGGAGACCGATCAACTGGGCGGATGGATTCATGGTGGTAATGACAGGAACACTCACGAAAGCTGCTGGATCTGTGTTGGCGAAGTCTTCTGTTACGAAGGGAGACTCAGGCAGGAGATCCAAGTGCAGCATTTATTTACAAGTGAGAGTGGTCGTACAGGCAGGGTCAAAACAGGAACAAACAGGAACAGTGAGGAACAGGCAGAGTCGTGGTCAAGGAACAGGCAATGATCAGGACAGGCAGATATCACTCACAGGTCGGTATACAAGCAAGAGGTCGAGGCAGGCGGCAGACAGGGATAGACAGGGTAACAGGCAGAACAGACAGGGAATAAACGCTCAGAAATGACACACAAGGTAATCAAGACTTCGCGGTGAGGTGGTGTGTGTGTGAGTCTTTTATAGTCCTGGTAATGAGTATCAGCTGGGTGTGGTGATTAGTGTGGAGTGTGCATGGCTGTATGTGGCAACAGTTGATTGGTGGAGTGAGTGCATGTGATAGGCAGAGAGGATTATGGGTAATGAAGTCCGGGATGTGACAGGAACAGACGTGATCGTGACAATTATGTTGACAGCTGATCCAAAAAGATATGCAATTAACTGTGGCTGCACAACAACAGATTTGGAAGTAAAATCTTATCCTAAGGTAAAATTATTAATAGTATTACTTTTACAATAATGTATTCTATGGAAACAAAAAGAAAATATGATCTATCCACTCAAAACAAGGGTTCAGATGGCACGCAAGTACTTGCTAGTAGCCTATACACTTAGTTTCTATTCATTTTTGTGGCACTCTCCACAGACATCATGGAAAGGAAGCCGGGATGTCAGAAAGTGGCATCCTGTTTGTTTTCTTCATTTTACAAAAGCACAACGGGTAACACTTTATTTTAAGATGACATAGTTACAAGTTAATACATGTATCTGCTATAATAATAAGAGACAAATCATTTGGCATTGTCTTTTCTTCTTCTTTCTTTATTTATAAAGCACATTTAAAACAACCATGGGTTGACCAAAGTGCTGACAAAAGTGCATAGAATGAGAAAAACAAATGAATTAAATATTAAATATAAATATTAAAATATACACAGCAATATAATAACTATTTGACTTATATTTTAGAACATCATCTGTTCAAATAAATAGGATTTAATCATAGATTTAAAAACAGAAGGAGAGGACACACGCATTTGTCTGCTTTAAGTAAAGTACTTATTTAAAATAGCCATAAGATATCATGAAGTGGGGTAACACTTTACTTGAAGGGGTGTGCATAAGACTGACACGACACCTTCATAATCATGACATGACACATGTCATGAATATGAAGGAGGTTTTATGCATGTTTATGACAACTGTCATTAAGTGTCATTCGCTCAGTTATGTCATTTTTAATGCAAAGATGACATTGTTTGAGATGTCTGTGTTATGACAACTTGACATAAACCAATGCATCATAACCTGTCAGTGTCTTTGTCATGACAACTTGACATTATTTAGCTTTATGGGTTAACATTACATTAAACTGTCATGTCGTTGGTTTTGACATTGGCTCTCATGAGGCCATTATAATAGTGTCATGAATATTTATCTTGACCTCAACTACAGGCTAAATTGAACTTGTCATTAAAATGTCATTAAGTGACAATACTCTGACAAATAATTTTATAACAGCGTCATGAATATTTTTCATTTCATGTTTTTTTTTTTTAAGTTTCCTCCAACAGAAGGTCAGATAATAGACAATTTCAAATTTCTTTAAAAAGATGACACTGTTATAAAAATAATGGTAACATTTTATTTTAGGGTCTTTTAACTAGTTGCTTATTACTATTAGCATGCATATTACTAGAATATTATTAGAATAACTATAATAAATTATTAGATTAATTATTAGAATTACTAGAATAAATAAATATTATTTTATTAATAATTAATAAGCACATATTAATGCCTTATTCTGAATGACCTTATTCTACATTCTTAAACCTACCCAATACCTAAACTTAACAATTAACTATAATAAGCAGTCAATTAGGAGTTTAGTGAGGGAAAAGTCATAGTTAATCATTTATATATGTGTTCCCTATACTGAAGTGTTACCAAAATAATGTAATGTAATGTTTACCCATAAAGTTAAGTAGTTTTTAAAGTTTGATAATTAATCTGCTATGTCATGTTTATGACAGGTTATGATGTTTTGGTAATGTCAAGTTGTCATGACAAAGACACTGACAGGTTATGATGTATTGGTTAAGTTGTCATAACTCGGACATCTCAAACAATGTCATCTTTGCATTAAAAATGACATAATTGAGCGAATGACATTTAATGACAGTTGTCATAAACATTCATAAAACCTCCTTCATATTCATGACATGTGTCATGTCAAGATTATGAAGGTGTCATGTCAGTCTTATGCACACCCCTTCAAGTAAAGTGTTACCTGAAGGGGTTATAAGATATTTGATTTGATCATTTTTATTGCACTACTTAGGAAAAAATGTGTTTCATATGTGTTCCAATATTCTTTTAAATAGACTCCAAAACTATGTTGGCATTAGTGGAATTGCATTGTCATGGTTCAAATCATACTTATCTGACCGTTATCAGTTTTTAGTAGTAAACAAAGAGATGTCATATCGATCACAAGTTAAATATGGAGTACTGCAAGGCTCAGTACTAGGACCGTTGCTTTTCACTCTGTACATACACATAACATCAATTTATATTTTCATATCTGTTAAAAGATTATTATGCTGCATAAATTAGGTCAGCAAAAACTGGGAACACTTCCTATAACACCAGATGTACTTGTTACATCAGAAGAAGAATGGCATCTACGCTAATATTAGTCTCTCTGTTTATCCCGAGGTTTACCGTAGTCAAACCGTTCCATACCGGCATAATGAATATGATCAACTAGATGGAAGTGGATTAAATATTTTTACTGTTGCAATCTCAATCGGACTTATGACCTGTAATGCTACCTTTTGTTTGTTTGTTTTTTGGCATATTTTACTGTCAGGAGTACAGAGAATATATTACATAAACATTGTAAGGACAAATAAAAAGGTTTGTAAAAATGTAATCAAATCAGTTTATAAAGATAACAATTTAGTTTAAAACATAATCAAATTAATTTAATTAAATTAATAATTGGTAATAAGCAGGCTAAATTTTTACTGTGCAATATCTGTAATTTCAATGAAGACCTTTGAAAATGTTTTTAATACTAACACTTTCTTTTTCTATTTGTCTTCCTTTCTGATTAAAACATAAATAAATAAATAAATAAATAAGATCATAAAAACAGAAAAAAAAGTAGAGAATAAAAAAACTACCTTTGTAAAAGTAGAGAATAAAAGTTGATATAAAATATATTAAAACAGTTTAGAATAAAAAAAGATTATAAATGAAAAACATCTAGGTTACCATTGTTACCCCCGTTCCCTGAAGGAGGGAGTGGAGACATTACGTAGATACTGACGTAATGAGGTCTCGCTTGGGAGCCCAATCACCTCCAATGGTACAAAACGAGCCAATGGGAATTGGCCAGTGAGATTTACATGCTGGGCCACACCCCCAGCATCCGGGTATAAATAGGACCGGCATACTCACTTTCATTCATATTTTGCTGAGGAGCCGAGATAGGTACCCGGCCATTCAGCGGTGACTCAGGGCTATGGCAAGGGGAAGTAACATCTCCGTTCCCTCCTTCAGGAAACGGACCCATTCAGTCAGTCACGTTCAACGTTACAACGATACTGATATAATAGGGTCTAATGGAAAACCCCATAGCAACTGAGCCACATTATGATTGTTAGGAAAGCAGATGCTGGCAAGCCATGGCGTGCCCAAATGCAGGTGCTAGCACAGACCTGTAACCCTCCAGAGCTCAGAGTAAGCCCAGGGTGTCTTGCATACCAGTGGGATGGAGAGGAAAAGGCGTTACACAGGAGGTGGTCAAAGCTACTGTTCCTTACCCCTGGGGAAGAGTGCTTCGGGACTTGATTCCTACGTTTTTCAGCCATGACCAAAACGCCAGCAAAGCATTCCCTGAGGAGGGGAAAGCTACAGAAACCACACCCTGCCCAAAGGGAGGTAACGTGTGGAAGACACATATGCTTTGAAATTTTTTCAGTGGAACCGCTGTTTTCCGCGAGAACAAGTTCAGCACTGACTGTGCACGCTCGTAGGTGAGACGCACTGTCATGTTCAAGATTCAAGATTACTTTTATTAGTCCCAAAGGGAAATTTATCTTGGACAAAGGGCTGCCACATATAACATACAATTGTAATACAATAATAACCAACACAAACACAATACAAACACTACTCAATTCACACTGACTTGAGTCCTGAATTTAGAAGATTCACTGATAATGGTATAAAAGAATTCCTGTACCTGTTCAGGTATCTTTTCCGATATTTAACCGGCACCCTATAGCGTCTACCTGAAGGGAGTAATTCATATTCAGGGTACAGGACGTGGGAGTTATCTGCTAGAATTTTATTTGCCTGTTTGACTATAGACTTCTCAAAGAGAATTTGGAGGGAAGGAATCTCCCTCACCCCTATCACTTTCATTGCTGTATAGACCAAACTGTTTATTTGTGATTTTAACTTAACTGATATGTTACCAAACCAAGCTACGATTCCGTAATGTAATACACTCTCAATCACAGCGTGATAAAATAACATCAGTACTCTCTGTCCAACCCCAAACACCCGGAGTCTTCTCAAGAAGTACAGTCTCTGCTGGATCCTAGAACAAACATAACTCACATGGATATTCCAAGACAGATTACAGTCAATATGAACCCCCAAGTATTTGTAAGAATAAACCTGGGCAATACAAACGTTCTGGACCAACAATGGAGAATGATCCCCCACATGTCCCGGGTCAAAAATCATTTCTTCTGTTTTTTTTTGTATTTACAATAAGATGATGCTCCTCACACCATTGTATAAACTTTTTAACCTCCAGACTATAACCAGAAATATCAGTATCCATATCCATAAGTCCCAAGATTGCAGTATCATCAGAAAACTTTACAATAAAAGTACTGGAATGACTGCTTATACAATCGTTTGTATATAATGTAAACAGAATGGGAGAACTCACACATCCCTGAGGGACACCTGTATTGATGACTTTAAACTCAGATAATGTCTGATTCATCCTGACCTGCTGGGTCCTGTTGGTCAAAAAAGAACCATACCACCTGATAATATACGGATTAACGGACATTTGTATGAGCTTACTAAGAAGGATGTGTGGCTGCAGAGTATTAAAGGCAGAGCTGAAGTCTACAAATAAAAGTCTAGCACAGGCCTTGGGGTTTTCAAGATGTTGCAGAATAAAATGCAATATGGTTAGTATAGCATCATTAGTACCCCGATTGTCTTTATAAGCAAACTGATATGGATCTAACTGTCCCTTAATATTTGACTTCAGCTTCCTCAACATAAGCTTTTCCAAACACTTCATTACAATAGAAGTCAAGGCTACTGGTCTGTAATCATTACTTTCTTGAGGAACAGGTTTTTTTGGTATAGGAATAATGGTTGCCTTCTTCCAAAGCGATGGAACTGTATAAGAGTCAACTGACCTTTGAAAGACAGGGACCCAAGCTGACGTAAGTTCCTCTGCACATGTCTTCAAAAGAAATGCTGAAACATCATCAGGGCCTGTTGCCTTATTAATATTTATTCTTTTAAAAAGTCCTATGACCTCCCCTGAACTAATGCCTATCTTTGGAACACAATCATCAATTATTATGGTATTAGTTACACTGTCCCGTTCTAAAGAAAAATCATGTGAATCAAACCTGATGTAGAAGTTATTCAAATCATTTGCCATGATGTTATCGTCTATTGTGTGCAATGGTTTCCTAATGGAAGTCATATTTGTAATGGATTTCATGGTTTCCCAAAGCTTTTTTGTATTATTAGCACAGAAATCCTTCTCTATAGATTCTTTATATTGATTTTTAGCTCTGTTAATTTTCACTTTCAGCTCCCTTTGTGCTGATTTTAATTGCACTCGGTCCTTATTCCTGAAAGCCAGCCTCTTGCGCTTAATACAGTCCTTGATGTCCTTAGTAATATAGGGTTTGTTGTTAGGATAGAGTTTTATTGTCCTTTGGGGTATCACAGCATACACACAGAAGTTAATATAAGCTGTAATGACTTCTGTGGATTTATTCAAATCAAACTCATGGAAAATGTCCCAGTCTGTGCTCAAGTAACACCCTTTCAAGGTTTCAATACTATCAGTGGACCAAGTTTTAACAGTTTTTACAAGGGGTTTGCTCCTTCTGAGGGCTGAACGATAAATGGGAATAAGCTGAACAGTATTATGGTCAGAACTGGAAAGTGGTGCTTTAACTCTTGCTGTATACGCGTTCTGGATGTTTCCATAGCATTTATCAAGAATTTTACCATTTCTGGTACCACATTTAATATACTGTTCAAATCCAGGTAATGACATTTCTAGTTTACAGTGATTGAAATCCCCTAAAATGAGCATAGGAGCATCTGGTGTACGTTGTAGCTGTCTATGTACACAATCCACCACTTGGGCCGCAGCTTTCCCAGCATTTCCACTTCGGGGCACATAAACAACACACATCACAATGTTCCCAAATTCCCTCGGAAGGAAAAATGGCCTGAGACTCAAGCATAATAGCTCAATATCCTGATTGCAGATAGTCTCTCGTATGGTATATTGCCTGCACCACATATCATTAATAAAGACACATAGTCCACCTCCTCTTGTCTTACCCGACTCCAGGGTCCTATCAGAACGAACCAGGGAAAAACCGTCCAATTCAACAAGTGAACAGGAAATATCCGGATGCAACCAAGTTTCAGTAAAAACCATGGCACATGATTTGCGGTACTCATAGCAGGTTCTGATGCAAACTTTAAGTTCGTCCATCTTATACCTCAGGGAGTGCACATTACACAGGATCAACGATGGCAGGGGAGGCGTCTACGAAGCCTCTGCCTCACCCCCCCTCGTCTGCCCCTTCGCCATTGTTTCCTCGGCCTTTCCACATTCTCAGACTGGTTGTCTCGCCATCGATACCTCCGTGGTCTTTGTAGTTCCTTGGGCACGTGGGCCAAAAGCTGTATCCCTGCCCTGCCTGAAGCTCGAAGTGACAGGAGCATTTCCCTGTCGTAAACACGCATTTCCTGGTTGTTCCCATGAAATGCTGTTCTTATTGTTTGGCAGCAGCCTACTAACAATAGCAGCAAAAATAGTCCCGTCCAGAAAAGTCTCCAAAAATTCACCATCTTGCAGTGGTTACATAACATTAACATTAAACAAAAACAAACATAAGACTTATTAATCACTCAATCACGATTAAAAAAGACAATATGCAGCAGCACAGTTGCCCGGGTCACTACAGTGCAGCGCCGCCGGAAGTCTACTTAATAGTGAGAATGAACAGCTGTTGACCGAGTCCAGCTCCACATCGAGAAAAGAGATGCTCTGCATGGGGCAGAGCTTGCTCTTTTCCCAGTTGACCCGAAGCCCCAACTGGCTGAGGTGACTGAGCACCAAGTCCCTGTGTTTACACTACTGCTCTCGCGACTGGGCCAGAATGAGCCAGTCATTGAGGTAGTTGAGTATGCAAATGCTCACTTCCCTGACCGGGGCAAGGGCACCTTCCACGACTTTGGTAAAGATGCAAGGTGACAGGGACAGCCCGAAGGGTAGGACCTTGTACTGATATGCCTGACCCCCGAACGCAAAACGTAGAAATGGTCTGTGTCGAGGGAGGATCGAGACAAGTACGCGTCCTTCAGGTCGACTGCTGCGAACCAATCCTGAGCACGTGAGGATGCGTTTCAGCGTGAGCATCTTGAACGGGAGCTTGTGAAGGGCCCAATTCAAGCGTGAAGCGCTGTGGCCCAAATCGGGAGGCAGTGCGTCCCGAAGTAGAGGCTGTGAATGGCTCCGAGTGTCCCGTGAGGGACAGGGCAGGATAGTGTGGGGAGGCTGTGCGTCCCCGGGGCACCAAAGCCCTGCCCGTGGTCAAAGAGGGTGTGGCTGAGAGTGAGAAAGTGGTGCGTCGCACACTGTCAGCACAGACCCTGTATGACCAGCAGCGGAAATAAAAAGGAAAATAAAAAGAAATAAAAGGAAACACAGGATTATCCACCCAGCCCTCTCCAGGGGGAAGGAGCGGTGCCTTCACCGTCTCCTGGGACAGAGCAGTCCCCTCCGTCTCTGGGCCATCCATCTCAGAACCACTTCTTAGGCTTCTTCTTCGAGGGATTAACGGCCTGGGTGGGTGGCGTCGCCTTCCTGCGGGTGGTTCGGGGAGGATAGGAAGATCCCAAACTCCCGGGAGCCTGTGCTGCTGCAGGGGGCGAGGTCAGTCGCCATGCGCAGTTCTTGCAAGAGCCCTGGCTCAGAACTACCCTCGTGCAGCTCCTTGAGCGCTTTCGCCTGATGGACCTGCAAGATGGCCATGCTGTGCAGGGCGGAGGCTGCCTGTCCAGCAGCAGAGTAAGCCTTAGCAGCCAGAGCTGCTGTCGTCTTACTTGCCTTGGACGGGAGGCGCGGATTTCGCCAGGTGGCCGCAGACTTGACGGCCCCACCATCGAGTGTAGTGAGAGTGGAGAAGGCAGAAGAACGATTTCTGGCAGTAAAAGGTGCCTTCCACATCTTCTGAACCTTCCACTCGAGCCCGATGCCCAGGCAAGCATGGCTGACTCCGCCTGGACAACCACCTCGGAGGGCGAAAGCTCGGCATCCTCATCTTCTGAGTCCAAAAGCCCACTCCCCAATGCAGCGAATGACATCTGATCCTCATCTGGAGCTCCGAAACGATGCGGGGAACCTCTGTAGAGGGTCCCGTGGCAGCAGCCGGCAACTCAACGGCACATGGCGAGCCAGAGGAGTGGGAGGTTCGTGGAGGCGGTCCCGACGAAGAAGCTCCCACTGTAACCCTCAGATCTGCTAACCAGAGTGCTAACCAGACTGGCGGCCTTTACAGCCGCGGGTGACTGGGTAGCAGCAGAGGGGACTTGTACCTCTGTGTTAAAGAAGGAGATTCGTGATCGCAACGCCAACATGGACATGCCCTCGCAGTGAGGGCATGTGCCATCCACGAGTGCTGACTCAGCATGCTGTTTACCTAGACAAGTGAGACAGCGATCGTGGCCATCAGACGAGGTCAGGAAATGACCAAAAACATTTCACCAGATACTGTATAAAACATTTCACTAGAATAAAACATGTATAAACTGTATAAAACATTTCACTGTATAAAACATTTCACTAGATACTGTATAAAAACAATTATATAACATCTGCATAAAAGGCAGAATTTACTCACTGCTAGGACGATCAAGACTTGCGCTTCGATTGCGCTGTGTCCCTGGGGGGTGGGGGGGGTTGTCACTTTTGTAAGTTAATGCATCTGCATTGGAAATAATAAACAAATTACAAGCATAAATAAAATAGTAGTAATAAACTAGTATTACTACTAGTAATAGTAATAAAATAGTGACTGATGTCACTGCTGATACACAATACACAATAGGATAGGCTGAGAGGTGCCACATGTTATCCAAGTTAGTAGTCAACTTATTTTCAGCAGTCATCAAGCTTGTACACACTGGTCACAGTCTCAGACACGAAGATGAAAATTTCATAATCGTCATGTTTTCAGGCCATTTCAAGATTTATTTTGATGGGACATAAAGCGGTGATATCTAAATGGCTGAGTTATTTATTTACTTTTTAATTTGTATACCCATTGACACCATCATTGTCTTCATTCAGGCCGATTTGAGAATGAGAACGCACACGTAAACGTGAAGGGATTTATCGCATAAAATAATAATACCCAATCATAATAACCGATCACATCCAATCATAGCGCAATGGAGACATTGCCTCTCACATGACTTTCCCCCATTCATTCTCAACTACCCCCCACAAAACTCACAGCACGCATTAGCGGGTCTGTTTTAGGTCAATGGGATCAGAGGAGGCATGCCTCCCTCTGTGACTTTACCTGCGGGTGTCGCTGTTGGACACCGTTACTTTAGAAAAATGAGTGATTGTCACTTTTTAGTGACACATTTTGTAATACTTGCGCTCAACTAGTTAATAGTGAGAATTGGACCCTTAACTAAAGTGTTACCTTAAATTAACATACAGCTATGGAAAAAATTAAGAGACCACTCGAAGTTCAGAAATCAATGTTAAGTGGTCTTTTAATTTTTTCCATAGCTGTATATGCTAGCAGATTAATGTAAAAACATCACCAAAACCTTTCACCAGATACTGTATATAAACAATTATATTACATATGCAAAAAAGGTAGAATATACTTACTGTTAGGATGTTTAGCACATTGCTTTGTCACTGGGGGAAAAAACAACAACAAAAAAACCTGCTTGTATTAAATGTCCTAATTAACATCAAAATGATCATGACAGGTTGAATTTAATTTAATGAAAGTGCACTTTTCAGAAGTAATACAGGAGAAGGAAATCCAGTTCACAAACACTAAAAGGCCGTTGTTTATTTCCTGAACATTTACAACCTAAAAACACGTCCTAACTTCCCCAAAACAATTCAATGTAATGTAGACCGTCTATATTTTCATGAACAGCTCACTGCAACTCTTCACTGCAATCTAGATGTTTGAAATCTGCCAAACATACCCAAAACCAGCCCAAATTTTGTCCACCCGCCCAAACCAATTTTTACCCGCACAATCAAATTTAAAACCCACTCAATCTGGCAACAATACGCACCGTGCTCCTCCCCCTAACTACCCCCAACCCCCCAGCAGGTAAATAAACAGTAAACACATTTATAATGCAAAGCAAACAGCGTCAGTGCCACAAAATGTTACAAAATATAGAAGTGTTATTCGATTAGCCTATTAACAGATCAGATCGCTGTGATTAATGCTGCCTTTACGTGCTATCGGAATAACCATAAATACGAGTTTCATAGTTTAAAAAATTTAACATGAATGCCCTCTCAAGCAGTGTTGGGCAAGTTACTTCAAAAAAGTAATTAATTACTAATTACATCATCAATATTGTATTTAAAATACTTTTCTAATTACTGTTTGAAAAGTAGTTTCATTAATCAATAAGTAACTTACTAATTACTTCTTAAAATCCCTATAAACCTTGACCAGATGGACAATAGAAAGGAATTTTTTTTAATAATTTAGTCAAACATGGAATAGTTTAGCCTTTTATAGCTTTTTAAAACATTTTAAGTTTATTAAAACCTATACTATGATACTTTTATTAGGGCCCAAGCGAAAATTCGCGCAGGGCCCTCTTGTTCTTCTAAGGATTATTATTATTTTTTTTTTTTTTTTTTTTTTTTTTTTTTTCCGTCTTCCGGGGCTTTTTGGGGGCCTTAACATGCTCAAAAACTCTTGAAAATTGGCACACACATTGGAATCCGCGGCCATTAGGACGCCGGAGAGGCTGGTACCCGGGCGTGGCAGGGGGGCTCGACAGCGCCCCCTTGAAAAAAGTCTGAAAATTTGGTCCATATATTAAACACGCTTGCACGTATTAGTATGAAACTCAGTACACATATAGACCTCATCGGGCCGAACAACTTTCGTGCTCTAAGTTAAACACCACGCCAACAGGAAGTCAGCTATTAAGGGTTGTTTGAAAAACGCATGCTCTGGAATTTGATATACTCCTCCTAGACGATTAATCCGATCGCCACCAAACTCGGTCAGCATGAAGTCAAGACACTGATGATTAAAAATTGCCAGGGGATTTTTGATATCTCGAACGGTTTGGCCGTGGCGAGGCAACGAATTTATGGCGAGAAAAAGGAAACAGGAAATGTGTTATAACGTCTGCGTACATATATTGATCTTTATGAAACTTCACGAGTGTGTTCGTTATAGGAGTCTGATCACATGGATGTGACTATTGTGAGTCAAAGTTATAGCGCCACCAACTGGCAGCAGGAAGTGTATCACTTTTTGAAATGTTTTGAGATCACCCTCTTATTTTTACCTGATTTGCTTCAAACTTCATCAGTGTAATGTCAATACACAGCAGATGTAGACCTATGACAGGATTTTTGATATTTGAAATATTGTTGCCATGGCAACAGGTCAAACTGTAATAATATTCTTGAGTGTTTTTGAGGCTCTTAACATGCTTCAAATTGCATGAAACTCGACACACACATCAATATTGTCAACCAGTAGACATGGACAAAGCCATAGAAATGGGCGTGGTGGAGGGGCTCAGTAGCGCCACCTTTTGACAAAAGTGGGGGGGTTAGTTTTTCCTACAATCACCAAACTCGGTACACATATTGTTCTCATCAAGCCGGACAATTTTCTAATTTACATTCATTAGCTCCGACCAACAGGAAGTCAGCTATTTTGGTTTGAATGTTAATTTTTTGAAAAAACAGGCTATGAATTTTATACTACTGCTCCTACAGGGTTTATCCAATTTACACCAAGCTTTTTTTAACTTGTTGCTAACACATTGAAGTTGTTTAATTGCAAACGGATTTGGATATCTCAAACGGTTTGGCCGTGGCGAGGCAACGAATTTATGGCAAGAAAAGGGAAACAAAGTGTTATAACTTCTGCATACATTAATTGATTTTGATGAAACTTCGGCTTAGTCTTCGTTGTACAAGGCTGATCACATGGATGTGACTATTGTGATTCAAAGTCATAGCGCCACCAACTGGAAGCAGAAAATGTGTCACTTTCAGCATACATTGAGATCACCCTCTTATTTTTACCTGATTTGCTTCAAAATTCATCAGAATAATGTTAAAACTTGGCACATGTAATCCTTTGAAAATGGGCAGGGAGGAGGGGCTCTATAGTGGCACCTTGTAGTGCAGTAAATGTGGAGTGAATTTGACATAGTCCTTTGATGTTTAACCGTTTTAAGTGCCTATTGCCCGCTGTGCACAGTTGCCCTGAAGCCACCGGGGTGGCGGTGCCACCGGGCTTGGGCCCGCCATCGCTGCTCGCAGCTATATTTAGGGCCCAAGCGAAAATTCGCGCAGGGCCCTCTTGTTCTTCTAAGGATTATTATTATTATTTTTTTTTTTTTTTTTTTTATTTTTTTTCCGTCTTCCGGGGCTTTTTGGGGGCCTTAACATGCTCAAAAACTCTTGAAAATTGGCACACACATTGGAATCCGCGGCCATTAGGACGCCGGAGAGGCTGGTACCCGGGCGTGGCAGGGGGGCTCGACAGCGCCCCCTTGAAAAAAGTCTGAAAATTTGGTCCATATATTAAACACGCTTGCACGTATTAGTATGAAACTCAGTACACATATAGACCTCATCGGGCCGAACAACTTTCGTGCTCTAAGTTAAACACCACGCCAACAGGAAGTCAGCTATTAAGGGTTGTTTGAAAAACGCATGCTCTGGAATTTGATATACTCCTCCTAGACGATTAATCCGATCGCCACCAAACTCGGTCAGCATGAAGTCAAGACACTGATGATTAAAAATTGCCAGGGGATTTTTGATATCTCGAACGGTTTGGCCGTGGCGAGGCAACGAATTTATGGCGAGAAAAAGGAAACAGGAAATGTGTTATAACGTCTGCATACATATATTGATCTTTATGAAACTTCACGAGTGTGTTCGTTATAGGAGTCTGATCACATGGATGTGACTATTGTGAGTCAAAGTTATAGCGCCACCAACTGGCAGCAGGAAGTGTATCACTTTTTGAAATGTTTTGAGATCACCCTCTTATTTTTACCTGATTTGCTTCAAACTTCATCAGTGTAATGTCAATACACAGCAGATGTAGACCTATGACAGGATTTTTGATATTTGAAATATTGTTGCCATGGCAACAGGTCAAACTGTAATAATATTCTTGAGTGTTTTTGAGGCTCTTAACATGCTTCAAATTGCATGAAACTCGACACACACATCAATATTGTCAACCAGTAGACATGGACAAAGCCATAGAAATGGGCGTGGTGGAGGGGCTCAGTAGCGCCACCTTTTGACAAAAGTGGGGGGGTTAGTTTTTCCTACAATCACCAAACTCGGTACACATATTGTTCTCATCAAGCCGGACAATTTTCTAATTTACATTCATTAGCTCCGACCAACAGGAAGTCAGCTATTTTGGTTTGAATGTTAATTTTTGAAAAAACAGGCTATGAATTTTATACTACTGCTCCTACAGGGTTTATCCAATTTACACCAAACTTTTTTTAACTTGTTGCTAACACATTGAAGTTGTTTAATTGCAAACGGATTTTGGATATCTCAAACGGTTTGGCCGTGGCGAGGCAACGAATTTATGGCAAGAAAAGGGAAACAAAGTGTTATAACTTCTGCATACATTAATTGATTTTGATGAAACTTCGGCTTAGTCTTCGTTGTACAAGGCTGATCACATGGATGTGACTATTGTGATTCAAAGTCATAGCGCCACCAACTGGAAGCAGAAAATGTGTCACTTTCAGCATACATTGAGATCACCCTCTATTTTTACCTGATTTGCTTCAAAATTCATCAGAATAATGTTAAAACTTGGCACATGTAATCCTTTGAAAATGGGCAGGGAGGAGGGGCTCTATAGTGGCACCTTGTAGTGCAGTAAATGTGGAGTGAATTTGACATAGTCCTTTGATGTTTAACCGTTTTAAGTGCCTATTGCCCGCTGTGCACAGTTGCCCTGAAGCCACCGGGGTGGCGGTGCCACCGGGCTTGGGCCCGCCATCGCTGCTCGCAGCTATATTTATTATTATTTTATTTTTTTTTATTTTTTTTTTTTTTTTTTTTCCGTCTTCCGGGGCTTTTTGGGGGCTTAACATGCTCAAAAACTCTTGAAAATTGGCACACACATTGGAATCCGCGGCCAACAGGGCCGGGCAGAAGCTGGTACCCGGGCGTGGCAGGGGGCTCAACAGCGCCCCCTTGAAAAAGGTCTGAAAATTTGGTCCATATATTAAACACGCTTGCACGTATTAGTCTGAAACTCGGTACACATATAGACCTCATCGGGCCAACAACTTTCGTGCTCTAAGTTAAACGTCACGCCAACAGGAAGTCAGCTATTAAGGGTTGTTTGAAAAACGCATGCTCTGGAATTTGATATACTCCTCCTAGACGATTAATCCGATCGCCACCAAACTCGGTCAGCATGAAGTCAAGACACTGATGATTAAAAATTGCCAGGGGATTTTTGATATCTCGAACGGTTTGTCCGTGGCGAGGCAACGAATTTATGGCGAGAAAAAGGAAACAGGAAATGTGTTATAACGTCTGCATACATATATTGATCTTTATGAAACTTCACAAGTGTGTTCGTTATAGGAGTCTGATCACATGTATGTGACTATTGTGAGTCAAAGTTATAGCGCCACCAACTGGCAGCAGGAAGTGTATCACTTTTTGAAATGTTTTGAGATCACCCTCTTATTTTTACCTGATTTGCTTCAAACTTCATCAGTGTAATGTCAATACACAGCAGATGTAGACCTATGACAGGATTTTTGATATTTGAAATATTGTTGCCATGGCAACAGGTCAAACTGTAATAATATTCTTGAGTGTTTTTGAGGCTCTTAACATGCTTCAAATTGCATGAAACTCGACACACACATCAATATTGTCAACCAGTAGACATGGACAAAGCCATAGAAATGGGCGTGGTGGAGGGGCTCAGTAGCGCCACCTTTTGACAAAAGTGGGGGGGTTTGTTTTTCCTACAGTCACCAAACTTGGTACACATATTGTTCTCATCAAGCCGGACAATTTTCTAATTTACATTCATTAGCTCCGACCAACAGGAAGTCAGCTATTTTGGTTTGAATGTTAATTTTTTGAAAAAACAGGCTGTGAATTTTATACTACTACTCCTACAGGGTTTATCCAATTTACACCAAGCTTTTTTTAACTTGTTGCTAACACATTGAAGTTGTTTAATTGCAAACGGATTTTGGATATCTCAAACGGTTTGGCCGTGGCGAGGCAACGAATTTATGGCAAGAAAAGGGAAACAAAGTGTTATAACTTCTGCATACATTAATTGATTTTGATGAAACTTCGGCTTAGTCTTCGTTGTACAAGGCTGATCACATGGATGTGACTATTGTGATTCAAAGTCATAGCGCCACCAACTGGAAGCAGAAAATGTGTCACTTTCAGCATACATTGAGATCACCCTCTTATTTTTACCTGATTTGCTTCAAAATTCATCAGAATAATGTTAAAACTTGGCACATGTAATCCTTTGAAAATGGGCAGGGAGGAGGGGCTCTATAGTGGCACCTTGTAGTGCAGTAAATGTGGAGTGAATTTGACATAGTCCTTTGATGTTTAACCGTTTTAAGTGCCTATTGCCCGCTGTGCACAGTTGCCCTGAAGCCACCGGGGTGGCGGTGCCACCGGGCTTGGGCCCGCCATCGCTGCTCGCAGCTATATTTTACTTTATAATACTTGCATTTTTTTTTTGTAACAAATAGGGATGTCACTATACCAAAAAACTAGTAGTCGGTACCGATACCACCAAAAGATCACAATACTCGATACCATGAAAAAAACAAATAAAAATACAAAACAAAACAATGCTATATTTTTTTTCAGGTTGGTCTAATAGTAGTAAGTAAAAATACCACAAAAATTGAATAATCAAATATAAAATAACTCTGCATAGTCATAACTGTATAAATTAAATATAGATTAATCCTTATTAAAACTTTTCTTTTGGTGTTTGATTATCATTTATAATACAGACTGCCATAGTGGACAGTAGCATGTTTTAAAGACTGCTGTCACTAAGATCTAATGGACGGAGACAATATGCTGTTACACATTTACATAACCAACAACGCAAATATCCGCCAAAACGGGCGTTTTGACATAACTGTTTGTGTATTTGAATGTTTATGTGTAATAAACCATGAAAATCTGACACTCGTGAGAGGTGGCTATGTGTGTGCGCTTTAGTTGAGAGCGCACTGACTGAAGACTGTCTCTCAGAGAGCGCACAGTTTTTTCTCCCTAGGTTATAGCTTCTGCCGACATCTTCAGACAGTGACACAGCCAACTGTGCGAAGTTGTTATCTCATGTGTAACTGCATTACAGGTAACGCTTTTAAAGTGACAGCATTCACTTTTAGCTTTAGACGACAGATTTAGATTTTAAATTCAATATTGATTTAAACAGAACTGTTGAACTGATTTACACTATGTAACTCAAGTACATTATAAGTAACTGTAATTAAATTACCTAAAATTAACAGTAATCCCTTACTTTACTTTTTCAGTGGATAAGTAATTGGATACAGTACTAAGTAATGCGTTACACCCAACACTGCTCTCAAGTGAAAATTTGAATGGGTGGTTTGAATAGGGTAAGCTCATAATCCTGACTTCAGAAATGGAAATTACGATATTTCCGATAGCATGTCAAGGCAGCTGTAGTTCACTCAATTAAAAATATTCATGATACACTCTCACTATTTTCAAAGTTCTGTGATTATTTCATGATTAGACACTTACGTGACTCTCTTACTCTCCTCTGCTGCCGTGTGATCATGTCTAGACAAAACCAAACACAACATAAAATAAACATCCAAAATACCGAATACACAGCACAAGGTGACAATCTCAAATTTTGTTATAGTACAAACACTTAGAGAAAATACAGCAAGATATTTAGGATAGGCATGTGCATTTTTGGGGGGGGAGCACAGCACACAACCTAACACGGGGTTTCTTCAGTTGTAACACATATGGTTTAAATACTTCCACTTATGCTAGCGTGATAAAACTGTGTATTTACTATTTGCCATATCGACAATATATAGAGAAAAAATTGTGCAAAAATTCTGAAATCTTTGAAAGATATCACTGAACATTTATTTAACAATAGCAAAAGTAAATTTCTTAAGTTAATCTTTCAGCTATATTTTTGTTTATTTAAAATTAGACAAATCTGATATTATTTTAATCTCCAATCTGTTACATCTGTGCTGTATGTCCTAAACCTTCTCTATTCTACTTATGGAAAAAAATCACTTCTGTGAGTAGAATAGGGAAGGCGTATGACATACAGCATAAGCTTTTTGAAGAATACGGAAAGTGGAATGGTGGAAGCACTTGCAAGGCGATTATTTGTGTTTATAAAGCATATACAGTTATATTTTTTTTTCGAAAATGACCGATTGTTTCTCTAGATAAGACTCTTATTCCTCGTCTGGTATCGTTTAAAGCCCTTTGAAGCTGCACTGAAACGTCTCGGTTACATAGGTAACCCTCGTTCCCTGAAGGAGGGAACGGAGACGTACGTCGGACAGACCGACGAATAGGAATCTCGCTAGAGATGCCAATCTACTTCGAGTGTAACTAAACGAGCCAATGCACATTGGCATGCAATCATATGCATCAGCTGCTTGCCTCGCAGCGCGGGTATATAATGAGTAGCAGGTGCGTTGCATCTTCAGGTTTTCGCTGAGGAGCCGAACCCAGCAGGTGGCAGCATCAGCAGGACAGCGCCTGTGGCGACGGGACGTACGTCTCCGTTCCCTCCTTCAGGGAACGAGGGTTACCTTTGTAACCGAGACGTTCCCATTCAGTCGGTCACGTTCGACGTACGTCGGACAGACCGACGAATAGGAATCCCTACCAAAGCGCCACAGGAGCTGCCCCCTTCCAGCGCTCTGTTGTAAGCCACCTGAACCCCCTTGCCTGAGGATGGTGGGACAGGGCTAACACAGAGAGAGTCGATCACTGCTGTTCCCCAAAACCCATTCAGTGAGACTATTGGATAACGCTGGGAAAGCGTACCCTTTCGCTGGGAAAGGAACGCTGCGGAAGCCACATCCTTCCCCGAAGGAGTTATGTGGAGAAGTACATATGGACTAACCCTGTAGGGCTGTGCTACATATGGAAGAGCTGGGGTGACTCCAACCCGATGAAGGGTAGGTTCTCCCAGAGGGAAAGACACGGGCTTCGTTTAGGAGCAACCGTGGAACCAACCATATGGGATCCCCGTAGGGTCACACATATGGAACCCAGCCTAAACCCGGTTCTCAAGGATACAACGGAGTATAGGCCTGGCGCCAGACGCTCCGCCACGTCGGCTGCCGAAGGGATATCGGAGGACTCGACAGGGTCTGCCTTGTAGGGACTCTCTGGAGAAAAGAAGCGCATGTAGCGCAGCAAGCCGACACTAAGCCGGGGCCTCTCCGTGCCTCTGACCTGTGGCGAGAACACGGGAGGAGACCGGCTCGACACGAAGGCTATAGTATCTAGCGAACGTGTTAGGTGTCGCCCAGCCCGCAGCTCTACAAATGTCTGTCAGCGAGGCGCCACGAGCCAGCGCCCAGGAGGATGCGACACCTCTCGTGGAGTGAGCATGCAACCTGAGCGGGCAGGGCACGCCCTGAGCTTGGTAAGCCAGGGCGATGGCATCCACTATCCAGTGGGCCATCCTCTGCTTGGAGACAGCCTTTCCCTTCTGCTGGCCTCCATAACAGACAAAGAGCTGGTCTGAGGTCCTGAGGCTTTGGGTTCTGTCTATGTACAGTCGCAAAGCGCGAACTGGACAGAGCAAAGCCAGGGCTGGGTCTGCCTCCTCCGAGGGCAGCGCTTGCAGGCTCACCACCTGGTCCCTGAAGGGAGTGGTAGGAACCTTGGGCACATAGCCAGGCCGGGGTCTCAGTACCACGTGGCTGTCACCCGGCCCGAACTCCAGGCACGATTCGTCGACCGAAAATGACTGCAGGTCCCCTACCCTCTTGATGGAGGCCAATGCAACCAGCAGCAAAGTCTTCATAGACAGAATCTTTAAGTCTGCCGATTGCAAAGGCTCAAAGGGAGCAATCTGAAGTGCTCTTAGCACCAGAGCGAGGTCCCAAGAGGGTATGGAGGGGGGACGAGGAGGATTTAACCGTCTCGCCCCCCTAAGGAACCTGACGACCAGGTCGTGCTGACCAACAGATTTGCCATCTATGTGGTCGTGGTAAGCGGAGATAGCAGCAGAATGGACTTTGAGGGTGGAGGGGGACAGCCTACGCTCCAACCCTTGCTGCAAGAAGGAAAGCACGACACCGATCGAGCATCTTCGGGGGTCTTCTCGGCGAGAAGAGCACCACTCGACGAACAGGTTCCACTTCGAGGCATAAGCACGTCTCGTAGACAGTGCACGAGCCGAAGTGATGGTGTTAAGTACCTCGGGGGGTAAGTCACCTAGAACCTCCGCGTCCCGTCCAGGGACCAGACATGGAGTTTCCAGAGGTCTGGACGCGGGTGCCAAAGAGTGCCCCGTCTCTGAGAAAGAAGGTCCTTCCTCAGAGGAATGGGCCAGGGAGGGGCTGTCGCGAGGAGTGAGAGTTCTGGGAACCAGGTCCGGTTGGGCCAGTAGGGCGCAACTAACAAGACCTGCTCCTCGTCCTCCCTGACTTTGCACAGGGTCTGTGCAAGTAGGCTCACTGGGGGAAACGCATATTTGCGCAGGCCCCGGGGCCAGCTGTGTGCCAGTGCATCTGTCCCGAGTGTTCCCTCGGTCAGAGAGTAAAACAACTGGCAGTGGGAGGTTTCTGGTGAGGCAAACAGGTCTACCTGAGCCTCTCCGAATTCTCTCCAGATCAGCTGAACCACCTGGGGGTGGAGTCGGCACTCTCCTGGCAGCGCAGCTCGTGATAGCTCGTCGGCCACACGGTTGAGCACACCGGGGACATGAATGGCGCGAAGCGACCTCAGATGCTTCCGACTCCACAGGAGGAGATGGCCGGCGAGTTGCGACATGCGACGGGAGCGTAGACCACCTTGACGGTTGATGTACGCAACGGTCGCAGTGTTGTCCGTACGGACCAGTACATGCTTGCCCTGAAGCAGGCCTTTGAGGCGGCTCAGAGCAAGGCGTACTGCCAGCAACTCGAGGCAATTGATGTGCCAATGCAGATGGGGTCCCGTCCAAACCCCTGAGACTGCATGCCCGTTGTACGTGGCACCCCAGCCGATGGCAGAAGCATCTGTGAAAACCACAGCATGCCGGGACACTTGTTCTAGGGGCACTCCTGCCCGGAGAAACAAAGGGTCCGACCACGGACTGAAGGTTCGGCGGCACTCCTGAGTGATTGGCACCCGGAACGTGCCGCGTTGCCACGCCCATCTCGGGACTCGGCCGTGAAGCCAGTGCTGAAGCGGTCTCATATGAAGCAGACCGAGCGGTGTTACAGCCGCTGCAGCCGCCATATGCCCCAGGAGCCTCTGAAAAAACTTCAGTGGAACCGCTGTCCTGCCGGTGAACGTATTCAGGTAGTTCAACACCGACCGAGCACGTTCCTCTGTGAGGCGTGCTATCTGTTCGACCGAATCCAACTACATACCGAGAAAAGAGATCCTCTGCACTGGGGCGAGTTTGCTCTTTTCCCAGTTGACCTGAAGCCCCAACTGGCTGAGGTGACTGAGCACCAAGTCCCTGTGTTCGCACAACTGATCCCGAGACTGTGCTAGAATGAGCCAGTCGTCTAGATAGTTGAGAATGCGAACACCCTGTTCTCTCATGGGAACAAGGGCTCCCTCCACGACTTTCGTGAAGACGCGGGGAGACAGGGCCAGCCCGAAGGGTAGGACTCTGTACTGATATGCTCGACCTTCGAACGCAGATCTCAGGAATGGCCTGTGTCGCGGAAGAATCGAAACATGGAAGTACGCGTCCTTCAGGTCGATCGCTGCAAACCAATCTCGGGACGGATGCACTCGAAAATGCGTTTCTGCGTGTGCGTTTTGAACGGTAGCTTGTGGAGGCTCCGATTCAAAACTCGCAGGTCCAAGATCGGTCGTAACCCGCCGCTTTTCTTGGGTACAATGAAGTAGGGGCTGTAGAACCCCGACCTCAAATCGGCTGGAGGGACCGGCTCTATCGCGTCCTTCGCCAGTAGGACTGCGATCTCCGCACGCAGAACAGGGGCATCGGCATCTTTCACTGTAGTGAAGAGGACGCCCCTGAACTTGGGGGGGCGCCGGGCGAACTGAATCGCATAGCCGAGCCTGATGGTCCGAAGGAGCCAGCGAGACGGACTGGGGAGCGCTAGCCAGGCTCCCAGAGACCGCGCAAGCGGCACCAAGGGGACCACCGGCGTACCCGCCGCGGGGCAGCGAGGTGGAACGCAGGGACGCGGCCCGGGAGCCTCTCTGTGTGATGCGGCCCGAAGCGGGGTCACAGTGTGCTGTGCAACACTTACCTGCTTCCACGGGTGGACAGAGGGAGCAGTCGAGGTTTTGCCTACCTGCTGCTCGCTGCTGTCCGCTGGCGACAGAAGAGGTGGATGAGAGTGGTGAGGTTCTAGCCCTCCCACTGCTCTCCGAGCCCTCTTCGGACCCGGAGATAGAGGAAACTGCTCTTTTATTGAAAATTTGGGTACCGCTGGCCGTTGAGCCAGCGGCGGAACAAAAAGGGGAAACAAAAGATTCTCCACCCGGCCCTCCTCCGGGGGAAGGAGCGGTGCGGTCACCACCTCCTGAAGAGCAGTCCCGTCCATCTCCGGGTCGCCCGTCCTAGGGCCGCTTGGACTTGGCCTTGCCACCCTTCTTCTTAGGGGGTGACTGGACGGGCTGGGCACACCACCCGCGACCGGCTCCACGACGCCGCTTGGATGGAGGCTGCTGCTGCTGGGGCGTGGGAGCGGGGGCGGCTGCAGGGGGGCGCCCTCGGCGACGGGCAGTCTGAGGTGCCGCCGGCGGTGGAGGTGCAGCAGCTGACCGCCTCGGCAGGATGTGACTGATGGCCTCTGACTGCTTTTGTACAGCCGAGAACTGTTGGGCAAAGTTCTCGACCGCGTCGCCGAAAAGGCCGGTCTGGGACACGGGGGAATTAAGGAACCTGACTTTGTCGGTATCCCTCATGTCCGCGAGACAGAGCCAGAGATGGCGTTCCTGGACCACCATGGTGGACATTGCACGACCCACTGACCGCGCCGTAACCTTCGTCGCTCGAAGCGCGAGGTCCGTCGCGGCACGAAGTTCTTGCAGAACTTGCGGATCGTGACCACCCTCGTGCAGGTCCTTCAGTGCCTTGGCCTGATGGACCTGCAACAACGCCATAGCGTGTAAGGCAGAAGCGGCTTCCCCACAGGCCTGATAAGCCTTGCCGGTAAGATCCGACGAGTACTTACAGGCCCGGGAAGGGAGAGACGGCTCCCCCCGCAAGGTGGAGTTAGGGCACAGTTGCATAGCAACGGCCCGTTCCACAGGGGGTATGCGCGTATAACCCTTAGCCGCTCCACCATCAAGGGTGGTGAGGGAGGAGGACCCACCGACACGGCTTCGGGCAGTAAAAGGTGCCGTCCACGTGCCAGTGAGCTCTTCATGCACCTCCGGGAAGAAAGGCACTGGGGTGGGGGGCTGAGAACCAGCCCTTGCCACCCCGAGATACCAATCATCCAACCTCGAGGGCTCGGGACACGGTGGAGGGTTCAAAAACGAGCCCGACCCTGTTGGCGGCCCGGGAAAGCATAGCCATCATTTCCGGGTCTGAATCGGGCACAGTTGTCACTCCCGAGGGAGGCAGCTGCGCCGAATCGTCATACCCAGAAGCGTCAGGCTCACCCTTCGATGCAGCGATCGACATCCGGTCGCCTTGGGGAGCTCTGAAGGATACGGATGGTACACACCTCTGGGGTGGTCCACCGCATTCCCCGGCAGCTCTACTGGCTGCGGAGTGCAAGAGGGGTGAGGGTTCCTAGGGGGTTGGTTCCCCGAAGGAAACGCGCTCACCGTGATCCTCAAGTCACCAGCCCCGCCGCCCGAAGCAACCCTCTGAGGAGGATTGGAACGAGGCGTCGGGACCGGGACTCCACCCCTTTGCAGAAAGTGGAGTCTCGACCGCAACTCCGCGACGGTCATCTTCCCACAATGGGTACATGACTCGTCCACAAACGCCGCCTCAGCGTGCCTTAAGCCCAAGCACGCGATACAGCGCTGGTGACCATCCCGAGGTGCCAGGTAACGACCGCATCCAGAAACACACAAGTAGAACGACATCTTTAAAAAGACGCGAACTACTCGTGTAAGCTCTTTCAAGGACTGACTCTTTTAGGTGCTGAAGCACGCAGGGGAAAAGCCGCTGCAGCACAGACAGGGAAATGTGCAGCCTGTCGTGTGCACTCTCCTTGAAGGCGCTCTCTTACCAGCTGTAATAACAGCTTTTTAGCGCTCTAGGCGCACCGTTTCACCAGCCGTGAGAACGGCCTTCACGCTGATTACAGCTTTTTGCTCAAAATAAAAGGCAAAGAAAAAACAAAGGAGAAATCGGCCCCGCTGCTGCGCTGTCCGCCTGCACCGCAACCAAGAGACGTCTTGAAGAGCAGACTCGTTCACCACACTCGTGCTTCCAGTAGCTATCTTCAGTGTTGCAGAAGGTTTGGCTCCGAAGCGAAAAGCTGAAGATGCAACGCACCTGCTGCTCATTATATACCCGCGCTGCGAGGCAAGCAGCTGATGCATATGATTGCATGCCAATGTGCATTGGCTCGTTTAGTTACACTCGAAGTAGATTGGCCTCTCTAGCGAGATTCCTATTCGTCGGTCTGTCCGACGTACGTCGAATGTGACCGACTGAATGGGAACTGTAATTTTGACCTTCAACCATTTGGGCTCCATTGAAGTCCACTATAAGGAGAAAAATCCTGGAACGTTTTCATCAAAAACCTTCTTGTCTTTTCGACTGAAGAAAGAAAGACATGAACATCTTGGATGACATGAGGGTGAGTAAATTATCAGGAAAATTTAATTTGAAAGTGAACTAATCCTTTAAGCTCTGTGTTTTCTGAATATCTGAATATGTTTCTTCATCTGTTTGCCTGTATTGTTTTGACCAGTGCTGTGTAACTTTATTTTGCAGAGTGTTCATTATCAAAATACAAAATTATTTAAAATTGAATTTCTAATATATATATATATATATATATATATATATATATATATATATATATATATATATATATATTAGATCAGATAACATTTTAGACCTGTTTACACCTTATCACTTCATGCGTTTTCTCTGATCCGATCGTGAAAAGACCAGGTATAAATGCCCTCCGGAACGCATTCGAGAATGTTATAAAATATCCCTCAAACCACTTCAGGAGGTGGCCTGGGCCCCATTTCAGTCAAAAATGAACAAGTCTAAGGCCACGTACACACTAAATTCGGCAGCTAAATTTGGTTGTCAGTTAACCTTTTAGTGCTTAATCGCGTTACTGACACAGGTCAGTAAAATACGAGAACGACAACCACATTCTACAACCTTATTAACTCCCAGAAAATACAGGTAGTGACAACCGCATTTACAGACATTCTATGCAGTGTGTACGGAGCTGAACTGAACAACCAGTTGTTAATGACGTTTTCCAATGTTAATCGGAGATGTCTGTCTTCTGTATGCGAGGCGATTTGACTATATGCACGGAGCGTCCTTTAGAACTTCCGCAATAATATAAGCCAGCTGGAAAACTTCCAGTGAGATGTCACTTATTATTATTTTGGAATACAACATCAGAATGTCCTGAAACAGTGTAGTTGACACCGTGAGAAGGTTTACTCTCCATTTGAGGTGAAATTGGTCTGTGGAAACTAGGACTTTTCTTAGTTTTAGAATGTATGGACAAAACATTGTATATATGAGTGTTGGGGGGGCTTTTATTTTGGAATTTAGCAGCAGACAGTGTCAGACTGTGAGGTGTACTATCATTTTCAGGTGACTTTGGCCTGTTAAATGTTTATTTATATTTATTTGTTTAGGCCTATTTTTTCCATTTTACTCTGGGAGACTTTTGTTTTGGAATTCAGCATATCATATCATCTATCATTTTCAGGTGAAATTGGGCTGTAAATTTTTTTTTTCATTTACATTTATTTATTTAATCCTGTTTTATTAACAAAAATAATAATAATAATAATATTCAGGAAGACATTTATTTTGGATTTCAGCATATCATATAGTGACAGGCTGTGAAGTGTGCTATCATTTTCAGGTGAAATTGGGCTGTAAAATATGTATTTATTTAGTTATTTTAATTTATTCAGACAGACTGACTGAATAAATGAATGTGAAATCGCTTTGACAGAAGATTACATGTTTTCAGATCAGTTCTCTGAAGATCTTACAGTAATAGCCAGTGTATGCGTGAACCGCAAAATGTAGTGGCGGCTAGATTGACCGTGCATTTTGCACTGGCGGCTGGCTTGACTGTAGTGACGCAATTGACAGGCGACTCCTCACACATCCCAGAGCCTTGCTTAAAGGTACAATATGTAATCATTTTGGCTGCTAGAGGTCGCTAGAAGCCTATTCAATACAAAGGCGTAGCTTGATGACGCCAAGTTTTAGAGCGGAATCTTGGGACATGTGGTCTCCATCTCAACGGACGGTGCAAAAGAATAGGGATTGGACTCGGGAAGAAATCATGTTCATTGATGCAATTATTAAAGGTGCCCTAGAATTAAAAATTGAATTTATCTTGGCATAGTTAAATAACAAGAGTTCAGTACATGGAAATGACATACAGTGAGTCTCAAACTCCATTATTTCCTCCTTCTTATATAAATCTCAGTTGTTTAAAAGACCTCCGAAGAACAGGCAAATCTCAACATAACACCGACTGTTACGTAACAGTTGGGATCATTAATATGTACGCCCCCAAAATTTGCATATGTCAGCCCATGTTCAAGGCATTAGACAAGGGCAGCCAGTATTAACGTCTGGATCTGTGCACAGCTGAATCATCAGACTAGGTAAGCAAGCAAGAACAATAGTGAAAAATGGCAGATGGAGTAATAATAACTGACATGATCCATGATAACATGATATTTTTTGTGATATTTGTAAACTGTCTTTCTAAATGTTTCATTAGCATGTTGTTAATGTACTGTTAAATGTGGTTAAAGTTACCATCGTTTATTACTGTATTCACGGAGACAAGAGCCGTCGCTATTTTCATTTTTAAACACTTGCAGTCTGTATAATTCGTAAACATAACTCCATTCTTTATAAATCTCTCCAACAGTGTGTAATATTAGCTTTAGCCATGGAGCACCATCAAACTCATTCATAACCAAATGTAAACAATATTACAGTATACAATACTCACATAATTCGACGCATGCATGCCGCATGCATGACGAACATTTTGTAAAGATCAATTTTGAGGGTTATATTAGCTGTGTAAACTTTGTTTAGGCATTGCTTAAGGCAAGCGTGAGCTCCGTGGGCGGGGGGGAGCACGAGATTTAAAGGGGCCACAGCCTGAATCGGCTCATATTTAATGATGCCCCAAAATAGGCAGTTAAAAAAATTAATTTAAAAAAATCTATGAGGTATTTTGAGCTGAAACTTCACAGACACATTCAGGAGACACCTTAGACTTATATTACATCTTGTAAAAAAAACGTTCGATGGCACCTTTAACGTTACTGTAGTATGAAGAAGAGCAGGAGCGAGTGTTGTGGAGCTGAACGAGGATCTGGAGCGATTGCGCAACACACGACTCACGAGCAGCAGAACTTTTATTATGACACAGTCACTGGCGCTGTTTCTGCTTTTCCATGAGTATGAGGAAACACAGCTCTGTTTATCATATTAGAAACATTTTGAGAGTGTTGAAAATTATGTTATAACGTTACTCTGTACGTTCACTCAGCTGCTGCTGTGAGACACTGTTACACACTGCAGTAAGATAGATCGATTATACAATATCACATTAAATGCTGGGTGGCTTGTGTTGAAAAATGGCATTCAATTAATTTTAAAACGTATTGTATAATGGAGAAAATGCTGTATTACTGTTAATAAAAATAAAGCTGCATCTGATTATGCTATGTTAGCTACTTCACAAAATAGTGTTTTTCTCTGAGGCATGGTAAAGCATGAGACTCGCAAAAAATCAAGAAAACTAGATTTAAACAATAAGACTAAACGTGTTGAGCTATATAACAATAATTATTTTTCTGTCTATAAATATGTCAAAACCGGGTGTGCCTCATACATCCTGAAAAGTGAAGCTGCGGGCTCTTTGATCGCCCCCTGGTGGCTGGATGCAGTACAGATCATAAACCCCGCCCTCTCCATGAAAACGAATGGGAATGAGTGAAAACAAAAAAAATTAATTATGCTTCAAATAAAATTTTCCAAAAGATGGTTTTGGTCATTTAAGGTAGTTGTTATCACGCTGATATATATTCAATTGTTCGTTTTTGTGATAATTTAGATTTTAGCTAGCCGTTTGGTGCTATAGAAACAGGGCGTGTCATCATGTTTGACAGTTGATTGACAGCTTCTCTGAGGACTGTCGGAGCTTCGAGGGGAAGTTAAAGATAAATAAATAACTGTTAATTTTCAATTTCTGTGTTATTTCACACCGACAAAATGAGCTGTTCAGCAGTAAACTGTACTAACTGATCTACAGGAACTGACGGATCACGGTAATGTTAAATGTGCGCTTTATAAGCTAATTAATAAATGTTAGATAACACGCCTAACGTTAGCCATGACAGAAAAAGCAGGTGATCGTTATCCGTCAGTTACTAATTATTTTTATGGCAATCGATCTCCTGTAACATTATCCTGTAACGGCATTTTAGAGTTGTTTCTAGTGGCATATTATATTGAGTTTATCAACTGAATTTGCTGTTTCCAAAATATTATTGTTCTAGAATCATAATAACCTATTGTTTTATAGGTAGAATTTTAAATTGTGTATAATTTAAATATAATATAGCCTATTTAAAATACATCTATGATGACGCAGTCGTCTGGGCGGAAGTTTGATACGGTGACTCCGCCTCTGGGCTCCACTGACGATTCCTTCTGCGCATGCCCAGGCTCCAAACATTTTTTTTTTTTGACGTTTTTGGGTAACGTGTCAGTTTTACATTCAGTTCATTACAATGGAAGGAAGCGGCGTCGTGACAGTCTATGATCAAAACAGTTGTTCCCTTGACAGGCGACTCCTCACACGTCCCGGAGCCTTGGTTAAAATTACAATTTTCTCACAATTTACAAATAGTTGCAAACATTTGGGATATTGTAAGAACTCAAGTGAACAAAATATATAACACTGGCCTAGTGGTTTTTGGATATTTTACTACAATTCTTACATATTGCACCTTTAATTCACCCTATGTAAATTTAAACCCTGCAAAAAAAATAAAAATAAATAAAAAATAAAAAAATTAAAAATAAAAGCGTGAGAGCATGTTATAGGGTAAATAACATGTTATGACAGATATGACAGCGCTACTGCAGCACGCATCGCCGCAGATGAGCAACTGATCATCTTCTGCAAGACAACGCACAAACTGTCGTCGCCTAAAAAGTTAGTCGCAGGAGCTCTAAACACAATTATCTTCATTAAAAGTAATGAGAATAAATGGTCTTACCAGACTGTTGCCATGCTCTCCTATTGCGAGCTAATAAAATGGAACTAATATTTGTGGCTTTCGGTGACGTGAAATCTGCATAGCGCGGGAATTGGAGATGTCCGTTTTTGCAGAGACACATTTATGTGGCCAAATGTAATGGTACTGTTTTGATAAATCCGATATCCTAACAGAGAAAACGCATGGAGTGACCGAGTGTAAACAAGCCAAGCGGTCATACTAGGCTATATGGTCATGTTAGCCTCCATGTGCCCCAGCTATGGGGTATGTTGTCACACTTCTTTTGGGGTAAATAAAGAAAAAAAGTATACAGTTAATGAAACAAAGCCATGTACCAGACATGTGTGAAATTAATGTGCAACAAAATAATTTCTCTGAACCCTAAAGAAACACAAACTGAGAAAGTCTCACCTACTTCCTGAACTCATACATTGTATTACAATAAAGTAGCCTAAACATACATTTTAAAAAGCAACGATTTATTAGACTAGCGAATTAGCAACATTTCGAATATCGGTGTATAGCCTATATATTTAAAATTGATTCTTACTTGTCCTGGACGTTAATTCTTCACCACCAGCAGTACATCATACCTGAAAGTGAAAGGGAATAACGGGAACGTTAAGTTCCACGTGCGAGAATATATAACCGCTATATTGCTAACAGTTTATCTCATTTTATTGTTATTCAATTTATACTGCAATATTGTATGTTGATTAGCCATATATACATACACAATTAAGTATAAAGTAACAATAAAGTACTTAATAACAATAAAGTACTATTATTGAGAACGCGTATGCTACATACCTACAAACGGTCCACGTTAGAAAAAATTTTTGCTTTGAATGTCACAGGGCAGGGGCGTGTCTAGAAGTTCATGATCATTACATTGACATTTGATGAAAGTGCCGTTCTAATTCGTATAACGTTTAATGACTGTCTTTTAATATTTACAGTTATGTACAACATATGCAATTAGGATAATAGTCTGAAATCAAATATATTCTGCTTCAGTAGGCTAATATAGTATATATAACAAAAGGGCCGCCAGAATTGTAGGCCTATGTATATGTGTATTTATTTATTTATTTATTTATTTTTAATAATCAGATGCCTTTAATTTACATACGCTACACAAGTAAAAAAGCTATAAAATCAATAGAAATAATAACAATAATATTGTCAAGAAAGAAGAAATAACATTGGGTCTCATTCACTAAGCATCCGGATGTGCGTAGAAATGATTTGAAGAACAAATCATGATTCACCAAAAATGTCGTACTAAAAATCATTCTAAATTTACGATAAAATATAGGAACAACTGAAAGCACTCAAACAAAAAAATAAATAACTATAATTGTATTAAAGTAGGCTATGCTACATTAATTGTATTATATAATCCATATATACATAAAATTATTAAGACCACCAAAAAATATAATTTACGAAATACTACATTTCAATCTGGTGTAATTTTCTGAACATGTGTTCACCCCTGGGGCCTAAATGAGCATTGTTACATTACATTTTTATTTGTAATCGTTTACATTTGAATTGTGTTTCAGGGCAGTTTGTGAAGACAGAGAATCATGACAGATGTTCTGACAACCTGGACAGAAGTCAGTTCCATTTCCACCTGCCAGACTCTCTATTAACACTGACCCAACTAAACCAAACTGTTTGTCCTTACTTAATTATCCTTTGTATTTTGAGTTGTTTCTTTTATATTCATGATTTTCAGACACACTGTCTGTGAGTTAGGCCTATTTACAATTACAAATGGATATTACATTAAAACGTTTAAATATATTGCATCCTGAGAGTGTTTATTTTGTCCAGAAACAGTATAAACAATGTCTAAATGAGACCTTATAAGACGTTGAAAATATGTTCACAATGACCATATTTGAACTAGTTTTTAATCTTGTATGGAGGTTCCATTAACGTTTATATCGGACGGTCATAAAAACTTTCATTCTGGCTCCTCAGAGGACATTTTTTAATCGTTCACTATTTATGTCACTTGGACATCAATAGTGAACGCTAAAAAGATGTCTACAAAGAGGTCGCAAAAGCTTTCATTCTGGCTCCTCAGTGGACATCTTTTGAACATTTGACAAAGATGTTAAATTGACGTCTTTTGGATGTGTATGTGTTTAGTGGGGCGAGGTCAGTGGTGGCCTTAATTGACCCTTCATTTGGAGTTTGATTGACAAGCGATCTAACCAATCATAATGCCGATTCCGCCATTTTGTAACCTTGGTGGACTTGAACTTGAAAAATGGTGTGTACTGATGTCTTTCTGCATTTGTACAACATTCCTTCTCATGTGCATTCATATTTATTTGATTTTATAATTTGATTTGTTATTACAAAGTGTGTACATTTACAAGTGAGTGAATGTTCTTGTTATTCATTACCTTTTACAAACTGGCTTAGTTGCTATTTATACGCACCATGTACATTGTGTGTGTCACAGAGTCACAGCCATAACCATCGTCACCAGATCTCCACGCTCAACCCACTCATTCAGAATCCCCTAAGTTTTAATCACCAACACCTGCACCACATCACCAGACCACCATGTAGAGCACATCGGACACAGACAGGGAGTGACACCATCACTCCCAAAACCTGTCACAACCACTTCACCTACAGTCCCGGCTGATCACCTTCATGTCATATGTCTCGCACTCCAACACCTAAAACCCACTGCTTCTTCTCAAGCTGCCACTGTCAGTCCCATGGCCTGATCAGCGACATCCACCGTTGCTGCGGAGGATTGCAGCGGGTTCCTTCTACAATGCTCCCTCTATCTGGAAGCCCAGTCACAGTTGTTCACCACCAGACAAGCCCAGGTGGCATTCGTCATTTCACTGCTCGGTAGACGAACGCTACAGTGGGCTCAACCTCTCTGGGAATCCAACACTCCAGTTACAGCCTCTATTAACTCCTTCTTTGCCCACTTCAGGGAGGTATTCGGACAATGCACAGCTGAACTTACGCTGAATCTGTACGCTACCAACTTTTCAACCTACGCCAAAGCAATGAATCTGTGAGTATGTATGCCCTCCATTTTCGCACTCTTGCGGCTGATAGCGGCTGGAATGAAACGGCTCTGATAACCACCTTACGCCAAGGTTTGAATCCCAATATCAAACAATTAATGGTCATGTACGATACTATGGGCATGGAGAACTTGATCCAGAAAAACGTTTTTCTGCATGCACAGCAAATTTGAAAGTGTTAAATGCGATAAAATTAACACTTTTTCGGGGTTTATATAGGTCCTGACTAAATTGAGTTAAATTAACACTTTAAATAGTGTTACTTTTTTTACCACTTGTATTGAGTTAAAACAACACTGTAAGTGTTCATAATTAACACAATTATTGGTGTTGTTTTCCCCTCATTTACACTGCTAGTGTTAAAACTACACTAGAAGTGTCTACACCAAGAGAGTAATTTCCACACTAATAGTGTTCATAAAAACCCTGATTTGTCATTAATTGTAATCTGTATTCGACTAAAAATACATATGCATTTAGTTAAAAACAAAAAACAAAACAAGTTACATCAGTTTGAAATTTTATTTTAACACAGATGTAACAATTACAGCAACACAAAAGAAGGTACAATATATTCACCATCATCTGACCCAAATAAACACTGCAGATCAAAAGGCCTGTAGAACTTCAAGCTGTTGGCTTTTACCAGTTCACCCAACTCACAGTATCTCTGTACTTTAAACGCGTGATGATGTTGAAAAATCTTCTGTGAAAAGTTTGTCGACAATATAATAAACAGTGCCGTCAATAAAAAGTATTTTCCGAATCTGACTGAAAACAGGAATTTCTTCCTCAATTTCATTGCATACAATGAGGCCTTGGCTATATTCTGTCCCATCCATTTTGACCCAGTTTATGGAATGCATGCTTGTCTGTATGGGATTTAGCATGCCAACGTTTCACCATTATCCACATCCCAAAGATAGCCAATTGACATCTGATGACTTTTTGCTAAAGATTTGGTGATATTTTTAAAATTCTTTAAAGTATTCTTAAAAACTTTATGCTTGGCCTCGAACCTCATGTTCCACATGTGCACTTATGGTCCAATTTTGCGAATACAGGCTGGATAATGAACCATGTGCACTTAATACACTTGCTGTCAATCTTCTGCCCACCACACCATATGTTGCCTTTCCAGCACCTGAACCTATGCAGATTGATTCAAATCACCTGACCCATGCAGAGTGTCAAAGAAGAATGCAACAACATCTCTGTCTACACAGCAAAATCACTGATGTAAAAAGAACACCCACAGTGTCAAATTTTACACCAGCAAAGTGTCTATATGTGTCCACACCCTTTGTGTCAAAAGTGCTATTATCAGTATTTTGTATTCAGTATTGAGTATTTACATAGACCCCTAGGATTTATAGTTACCATCTATTAGTGTTACCATCCCAAAAATCTGATCATAAAGTGCTGCAATTAATACATTTTATTATTTTTACTTTAACAGGGCTTCACATTTCATTTAAGCCAGGGACAGGGCACTCAAAATACCCTGTACAATGACCTTGTTCAACATTAAACTTCATAAAACAAAGCTCATACCTGCTGCTTGCAGTCTATATGATGCAGCCGTACAATATATAAAACAGTCTGTAAGCATAAAACAATCAAAAATCGAAGAGCTTCAAGTATCATCAAAAGCTTCACATAACATGACAGTTTCTTTCACCTTTGGACTTTCTTCAGTGGTGTCAACATCTATACTGTAGACTGCTGTCTGAAGGAATGTGTACATGTTGCTGAGAGATTCATCATAGCTTACACTGAAAACAAAGTGTGCTAAATAGTTCAAAGGCTGCCAACGACGTGGTTCCCTGACATGGAATGAGCATCGGGTCAATCACAACGTAGTAACTGCTGATGGCCCACTTGTGAGTTCCTGAGGCAAGGAGATATGGCTGGCGATGTCCCTCCAGTTTCTTCAAGTGTTCTTCTACGCTGCTGATTCACTGTGGGAAAAATTATATATGAATTTACATAATACTATTCTTACTAGTTCAGGCTTTCTGCAAGTATCATTACATCTAATTTAATGCTCTTTAAAGGGTTAGTTCACCAAAAAATGAAAATTCTGTCATTTGTTACTCACCCTCATGTTGTTTCACAGCCGTAAGACCTTTTTTTATCTTCAGAACACAAATTAAGATATTTTAGTTGAAATCCGATGGCTCAGTGAGGCCTACATAGCCAGCAATGACATTTCATCTCTCAAGATCTATTAATGTACTAAAAACATATTTAAATCAGTTCATGTGAGTACAGTGGTTCAATATTAATATTATAAAGCGACAAGAATATTTTTGGTGCGCCAAAAAAACAAAATAACGACTTATTTAGTGATGGCCGATTTCAAAACACTTAATCAGAAAGATTCGAAGCATAATGAATTGTAACTGATGGTGTTAATTTCTCAAAATTTTACACCCTAACTTCAGCACTTTACTCTAAATTGGCTTAATACTTGAAATTTAACACTGATGAATTTGCTGTGTATACTGTGGGTGAGAGGACCATGTGTCACGACCTGTGCCGTTCGACTACCACGCCCAGCGGTGAGTAAAATCCATCTGCCCACTTGTATTGCATTTCTCACAAGAACACCTTGTTGGGGATAAATAGTTTAGGACCCTTGAAACCAGATATGTTGAATAAAGACCTGGAATCAAAGTTTAAAATAATTAATAAATTGAAGAAAAATTTAATGAAGAATAGTTTGCAGTTTCATCAGCAGAAGCCAGCTTCAGGTCTCACAAGGAGTTCGTAGGCCGCTCTGCATACATTCACATTTCCACAACAATTATACTCTAACAGAGTCAACTAACTACGTCATTACTTCAGGTTGAATGATTCTGATTGGCAAAGGAAAATAGACAAGATTAGAAATTTTCCACACATGGACAGAAACATATCTCCATTCGTCACGATGCTGACGAGGGGACCCTGGATTTAGGTACCGGATGTCCTTTTGGACTCATGACATGGCGTCTGCTGGTCTCAAGCACAGTGCCAGTTGTCCAGTACAAAGGGACCTGCACAGATCACTTAGCGCACATACACAGATACACATGATTCACAGCTTCTTCAAGGCTGAAGTTGATCTGAACTCTGCTCTGAGCAGGAAACTTTCCCAAAACATACAGATAACATGTTCTTTTCTCTCAGTGAGAGGTACAGAGGAAAGTAGATGCTTTAACATATATTGAAGAAGTCATTCAAATAATTTAACAGAAATATAAATGTTGATTAATAACTTAAAAGATATATATTGAAGCGGCAGTGGATTCCAGAATCCACCCCTTCATATCAAAGCAGTCAACATTTATTAGATAAAAATAGCAGCAGTACCATATCAACACAACTAAAGCACCAGGTATATTTCGGCCGTCCGCGTTCGTGCACCGTCTGCATGATGTAATTTTCATCATGTGGAGGGCTCACGGCCAGCTGCACACCCCGTCCGCGTGCAGCCCAAATTTCGAGACCACACAGATGGTGCGCGTGCAACAGCGCATGGGCAAGCAGGACAGAAAAGTCCACTAGGTGGCAATATGCATAGTACTGAGCACAATGTGCAGTCGTTGAGGAAGAGTGTGTAAAGAGTAAACTCAGAAGCATGCCTTCTACATCGTTATTGATTCCTGTTCTCTTGGTGTATCTTCTGAACTATGATAAAATGGTGGATGCACTATTTTTCTCCTCTGATCATGCCCAGCGAATGTCCCGTTGATGACACAATCTCTGGGAAAGAGTATAGAAAAAAATTGTACAGCGCATGTGTCGAACTCAGTCATCCGCACGCATTCCGTGGTTTAGTACACTTTGAGAGATGCGCAGACGCGCCCGGGCACGGAAAGTGAAGTACCCGAGTGGTGCATGTGTTTTGTATTGGGAATTTTCAGGAAGTTATGTACCGTAATTAACTGTATTGTTTTGTCATTTAATTGTATATGTTTCGATTAGCATTAGCTTGCGTATGCGCCATATTTGATTGTAAACGTGCCTTGAGTTTATTTACAGGTATTTACAGGAGTCCATGGATACATTAAAGGAAGATGCATTCTATACGATTTCTAAGCATGCCACACCTTCACTTTCTTCAAGGCAGGGCCTAATTTAATTAATGAAATTGATTATGGGGTGTATCCTTGATGACATAGCTATAATTGGAGGAGACTGTGTGCCAAGAGGACCTCAGCTGATGTGTGCCACAAGGAGAATTTTTTCCTTATCCCCTGAACTCCAACTCCTAGCAGCCTCAAGATTATATGGAACTGGCAGTTTTCTCCAGGTACTTGGTGACGGCTTTGGACTAAGGCATCGGTGTCAAGAGCTGTTCAAGCGGTCACCAATGCATTACTTCCACTTACTGTGGAACACATATATACATATACATACCTATATAACAGGTGTTTTCAGATGTTTCTAGCTCACTTCCTCATTCTCTGCTGTCAGTAGGTGTCCTTTAACAGTCAGAGAGTGATTAATTGTACTGAATGTACTATACATGGCTTGGGTGTGCAGTACAAGCTTCTTTATTTCAGTAAACAACAGCAGTTTAAATTTTTTAGTTTTTCAAGTCGTGACAGGCATTTGAGTGCATCACACATACAAAAGTGCATTTTTTCACAGATGACAGTGTTTTCCCCCTCCCCTACTGTGGTCTTTGTTTCACCTGCCAGACTTAAACAAGTCACTGCGTGTGCATGCCTGTTTATGAAGATTTCAGGTGATGTGCTTCCTGCTTAAAAACACATCTAAACAGGCTTTTGGTCATAGGCCCGCGTGTCATTATGAAGATCTTCACTCTGCTTTGTGTTTTTCTTCTTTATGGGACTTTGCCTTCAATTCAAGCAGGTAAATGATTAAAAGTTTATCAGAGAACCAAAGTCAAAGTAACTAATGAGCATGTGTCAATTTAAAATGTCTTTGTAATGACAGAATGGAAATACGATTACAAATTTATGGTAACATAAATATATTTTGATACAAGTGAACAGGTATTTTTAATCCACTAATAACTGGACCAAAATGTTGACCTATAAGCAGTGGCTAATTTGCCACCACCGTTCATAATTCATATCATAATAACTTACGTTTTTATCTCATAATTATGACTTTTAGAATCATTATCTCAATTTAGTAAGTCATAATAATGTAAACTCTAAAAAATGCTGAGTTAAAAGCAACCCAAGTTAGGTTGAAAATGGACAAAGCCAGCAATCGGGTTGAATGTTTGCCCAATGTTATTTAACCCAACTATTCTTTAAAATTTACTATATGTCTGGCTTAAAATGAACTTAAAATAGGTTGGAAATTAAAAATCAGACACATAATTACTAGAGGCAACAATAATAATCAAAAGGTGAACATTTATTGATAAGACATTTAATGCATGTTTATTGTTTTATTATTATTCATTATTCATTGCTGTCAATCAACTTCTGGGCCGAATCTTTTGTTTCGAATCAGTGACAGTCATATCAATGACTGGTCATTGCTAGATATTGTTCAATACAGAGATAGTATATTAAAAGCACATTTTAGTTCATATTTCATGCTGTCTCAAAATAGCACAGTTGAGTACACTTAGATGTTCTGAAGATTATCTTAAGAAGTACTAAAGAAGAACTTTTAGTATATTAAGTGCAAAATTAGTGCACAGTGAAGATGAATGAAGGTCATTTTTAGGTGAACTAACTGTTTAATGTAATTGTCAATAAATGCCTTTGACACTTATGAAATGCTTGTAATGATACTTTAGATTACCATAGTAACATCTGACAAAAAGATCTAAAAACACTGAAGCAGCAGACTTTGTGAAAATTAATAATTGTTTGGGTTAATTTTAAGCAAGCAATACAGTATTTTTTTTTTTTTTTTTTTGAAATAGCTGAGTTAAATAAAATTAAACAGTGGTTGGTTTAAATGGGCAAACATTTAGCCCAACCACTGAGTTAAAACAGCCCAATTGCTGAGTTTTTCCATTTTTGACCCAACTTGGGTTGTTTTTAACCCAACATTTTTAGAGTGTAATATTAAAACCTTACTTTCATTCAGGAAATTTCCCCTCTGGAAGTTTTTCTCTCAGAAAAGAACATAAAATGACCGTTGACAAATTAATCCAGTTTTGATCAGTTTGGCACAGACTTCCCAACATTGGGTAACATTGACCCAGTAGCTGGGTTACACAAAAACTACCCAGCACCTGGGTAAGAAATAGTCAAATATAACCCAATAAAATTACCCAATTGGCTAACAAAAATTATCTAATGAGATCCTATTGTAAAGTGCTACCAACTGGTCATTATAGTTCCAAGAAACAAAAAAATAAAAAGTAACTCTGCATTTTCTTGTATGCCTTTTTATGTCTAGTTTATTCCTCTTCATTTCAGAGAAGCACTCGCTGTATTACATTTACACGGCCTTGTCTAAACCTGTGGATCTGGCGGGCATCTATGAATTCACTGCTATGGGTCTGCTGGACGACACACAGATCGACTATTACAATAGAGAACTAAAGAGAAAAATTCCCAAACAACAGTGGATGAAAGAGAAACTGCAGGAGGATTACTGGGAAAAAGGCACTCAGTCGAGAAAGAGTAAAGAACAGTGGTTTAATGTGAACGTCCACATTCTGATGAGCCGCATGAGACACAATGAATCAGGTGAGAAACATTCATACAGTTTAACCTGCACATGATTTTTATTATCACCACCTCACTACAAACATTTTGATTTGTGTCTATTTCAGACCTTCATGTTCTTCAGTGGAGACACGGTTGTGAAGTTGAGCAGGAGGGAAGTGAATTTAAGTTTTCCAGAGGCATTGATGAGTACGGCTATGATGGAGAAAACTTCTTGTCTTTTGATGATAAAGAGTCTCAGTGGGTCACCTTTATTGATGAAGCTCAACCAACCAAGAGAAAATGGGACAATATCCCGATCCTAAACCAATACATCAAAGCATACCTGGAGAAAGAGTGTGTGGACTGGCTCAACAAATTCAGAGAATATGGAGACGAGAAGCTCAGAAACGGCTGTGAGTGAATGTGTGTTTGTAGATTATCTGCAGCTGATGAAACTGATTGATGAACTGATTCTGTGTTTTCAGCTCCTCCAAATGTTTATGTGTTTGAACAGAAGAATACCAATGATGAAACCAAGCTGAAACTCACCTGTCTGGCCACTGGCTTCTACCCCAAAGACGTGATCTTGACCATCATAATTTGTGTTCCGACAATCAACGAAGATCTTACGGGTGTGAAACGACATGAGGGTGAGTAATAAATTACATTATTTTCATTTTTGGGTGAACTAAGCCTTTAACACTCATTGCAAAAGCTATTTTTTTATTTTACAACTTGTGGCCGCATACCTTGGGTATGAATTATTTTCTAAGAATTTAACAGCCTGTCGTCCAATAATAAATAAAAATAAATCCACACTGAAGGTGAAATAAATAAGTATATTGGATAAAGCCTATTTACGCTCCAACAGTTGGAAAGACATCTTGGTAAGAAGCACACTAGGTGAAATGTGTAACGTCAGAAGAGAACTTAAATGTCGGAACTACTTTCACTTTCACTTTTGAATCATGTGCCGCTGTTTGTCTCCTGAGGGAGGCGCTGTGACTCCATCAGAAACACCAGCGAAACAGCGACGTGCCGTGCTAGATCAGCGGTTTTTAAATTTATTAGCTTGTTACGTGTTACGTTGAGTGTTTTAATGTCACTTTATTGTCAAATCCCTGTGTGTCCTGTGTTGTGCTCTGTTTCTCTCCCTCACTCTCTTACTCAGGTTAATTACCACCAGCTGCAACTCGTTGTGAGCATGCCTGAGTCTGAGCAGAGCAGTATATATGGTGCATTCAGAAGATCCTGTGCTGAGGAACACTTCTCCCCAGCCTTAGAGTGGAAATTGAATTGTCTGCCTGTGTATGCTGTGTGAGAACAAGTGCTTACAGTTTTGAGTTAGGTGTGGGCCTATACTTCTGCTGTGTGTAAGCAACATTCTTTAGCTTGCTTACGGGTCTATCCATGTGTGGGTAACTAGAAGGTATTGTATCATTTAACTCTTAATTAGTATTCGGTTACCTGGGAATTGTAGAGAGAGAGTGCCTTTTTATTTTTATGTACAATTGTTTTCTCCTGTTTATTGATCAGAGAGGGAGTTCAGGGAAGTTTGTGTTGTTGTTTTTCATCTTTGATTTTGAGCAGGGTAAAACCTTAGTTAGCTCCTGTTTTGTTTATTATTTTAGGCCATACTCTCTCCTGAAGATTTATTCCCTCACGTTCTCTTGTTAAGCTCTCTTTTTGGTATAAGGAAATTGTCAGGTGACCCTAGATGACCCAGAGGCCAAAGTAGTTCACAAAGTTTATTGTTGTCCCAATTAGTAAACAAAAACAGACTGCCAGGCGCAAAACAGCAAAAGCGCTGCAGCTGGAGATCCATAGAGGGTAACACTTTACTTGAAGGGGTGTGCATAAGACTGACACGACACCTTCATAATCATGACGTGACACGTGTCATGAATATGAAGGAGGTTTTATGCATGTTTATGACAACTGTCATTAAGTGTCATTCGCTCAATTATGTCATTTTTAATGCAAAGATGACATTGTTTGAGATGTCTTTGTTACGACAACTTGACATAAACCAACACATCACAACCTGTCAGTGTCTTTGTCATGACAACTTGACATCATTTAGCTTTATGGGTTAACATTACATTAAACTGTCATGTGGTTGGTTTTGACATTGGCTGTCATGAGGCCATTATAATAGTGTCATGAATATGTATCTTGAGCTCAAGTACAGTGGTACAAATTGAACTTGTCATTAAAATGTCATTAAGTGACAATACTCTGACAAATAATTTTATAACAGCGTCATGACTATTTTTCATTTCATGTTTTTTTTTTTTTTTTTTTTTTTTTTTTTTAAGTTTCCTCCAACAGAAGGTCAGATAATAGACAATTTCAAATTTCTTAAAAAAGATGACACTGTTATAAAATAATGGTAACACTTTATTTTAGGGTCTTTTAACTAGTTGCTTATTACTATTAGCATTCATATTACTAGAACATTGACTATTTATTAGTAATTAATAAGCACATATTAATGCCTTATTCTGCATGACCTTATTCTAGATTCTTAATCCGACCCAATACCTAAACTTAACAATTAACTATAATAAGCAGTAAATTAAGAGTTTATTGAGGGAAAAGTCATAGTTAATCGTTTATATATGTGTTCCCTATACTGAAGTGTTACCAAAATAATGTAATGTAATGTTAACCCATAAAGCTAAGTAGTTTTTTAAGTTTGATAATTAATCTGCTATGTCATGTTTATGACAGGTTATGATGTTTTGCTAATGTCAAGTTGTCATAACAAAGACACTGACAGGTTATGATGTGTTGGTTTATGTCAAATTGTCGTAACAAAGACATCTCAAACAATGTCATCTTTGCATTAAAAATGACATAATTGAGTGAATGACACTTAATGACAGTTGTCATAAACATGCATAAAACCTCCTTCATATTCATGACACGTGTCATGTCATGATTATGAAGGTGTCATGTCAGTCTTATGCACACCCCTTCAAGTAAAGTGTTACCGGAAAAATATATAGTTTTGAGTTTTGAATTCTGAAAAGTTTGACTTTTGGGGCCCCATCCCTGCAATTGCTTAGGGCCCCTAAATCACTAAGTCTGCCCTGATCATAGGTTTATATGACTTTCTTGTTCCTAATGAACATAATAGAAGAAATATTAATAAATATCCTGACGCATCCGGCCTTTATAATGGCAGTGAACAGGATCAATGAGTATGAGCTGAAGAAATTGTCTCCATCCACATCCATTCATCATAAACATACTCCACATGGCTCCAGGAGGGTTAAAGAGTTAGTTCACCCAAAAATGAAAATTCTGTTATTAATTACTCACCCTCATGTCATCCCATAAGACCTTAGTTAACCTTCGGAAGACAAATTAAGATATTTTAGTTGAAATCCAATGACTCAGCGAGGCCTGCGTTCACAGCAATGGTACTTCCTCTCTCAAGATCCATTAAGGTACTAAAAACATTTAAATCAGTTCATCTGAGTTCAGAAGTTCTACCTTAATATTATAAAGTTATGAGAATATTTTTTAAAAAGTCACATGATTTCAGCAGTTTGGCGGTTTGACATGCGATCCGAATCACTGATTCAACACAAAAGATTCATAACACTCCGAAGAAGTGCTTTGAAATCAGCCAATCACACATATTTGTACTTGAAATAAGACAAAAAATACTCAGAAAAGTAGGGGAGGAGAGCGAAAGAAACTCTGGGTTTACCAAAGAAAACCTGCTCCTGACCAGGTTAGGTTCACAGAGTAAGGTACCATGGTAACTGACTCTGAGTATAAGTTACCTCTATTTCAGAAACAGGCTTGACTTACCATGCTTTCTCAGGATTGGCATATTTCAAAAGTGTTTTACTTTTGTGAAAAGTGTAGGTTCAAATAAAGTTACAGGACAATAAGTTCTTGTCAAACTTTATTGCAGATGTTATACTGAATATTTGTCAGTTTCTATCAGGTTTAAACATATCAGTACAATCTGCATTAAACATCAAACACTCTCAATAATATGTCAAATTATAAGGAAATATATTCCACTTGAAAACCACTAAGCATAAAAAAACCTACAAGCAACAGCATTAACCCTCAGCAGCAGAGCAGATGATGTTATGTAACCATTTGACAAAGTTATTTCATATTTCAGAATTTTTTACAGTAAAGCACATACAGCACATACAGTAAAGCAATATTCATTTTGAATAGGCAAATTGTACATATATTGTGGATAAACAGGTGCCTGTTGAATATGCATTAAGACATAAATGTTTGTTGTAAGCATCAATATTTTGTATTAGAAAGTATACAAAACTCTTCTTAATGAATGAAACATGCAAATATAAAGTAGTATATTTTATATTCCATACTGTTTGAGAACCAAATATGATCTGTTTTAACATTAAACTTTTAAAATGTGTGAAAGTACACTGAAGCTAAAATATAATGAATCTTTCCACTCAAGAGACTGTCAATTATCAATTAATACATTTTCATTTTGTTCCGATACATAATTTCCCCTCATGAACAGAGCAGGCTTTCCCACAGGTTTTATGGAATAAATCTAAAGCAATTAATACATTTTTGATTATGCATAAAGTCTTGAATATCGTGCCAGTCTTTGTATCAAAGTATTATCAAATCTGTTACGCAGGTTCAGGAAAAATGCAACTATAGCATCACAAACATCCTGAACAAATTCACAGAATTTTTCCCATGTGATCATTTTTTGTGCCAATTCGTACATCTCATTGGTGTAGTACCCGTTCCGCTCTATCATCTTGTAAATATTCAGCAGTAGATCATTGACCTGCTGTCTGTCAGTCAGATCTCTGTTGTTGATCACATGATAATTCTGACATTTCTCTACGACTCTGCTGACAACATCATTACCCTCAATCTCTGCCTGCATATTCTCTCGGTCACATTCATCTCCATATGTGAAGAGAATAATAACATGCTTCAGCACTTTTTTGCCAAAAACCTTCTGCACTTGTTTCAGAATCTCTTCCTCCTGCTCTGTGAACCTGCCGAACGGTACAACAAATAAAAACGCATGAACTCCTGGAGCAGACAGAAACACACTTCTCGCAAACTCCTCTGAGAGCTGATCTTTTGAAAGATTAGTACAAAAAAACCCAGGAGTGTCGACGACAGACACAGATCTGCCATTAATCTCTGATTTCTCAACACTAGATATATTTGTTATAGGAGACAGACTTCGTCCACATGTGAATTTGTTCTCTCCCAGGATGGTGTTTCCTGAGGAACTTTTCCCAACTCCAGTTTTCCCCAGAAGGACAATGTTTATGTTGCCAATGTTCTGCAGTGGCACTACTACATTTTCCAAAGAGACAAAAACTCAGAAAGAGACAAATGTTTCAAATATCAACCTGGATATTATTTCTATACACATATAGTGTGTGTGGTCATTACAAGATTTACCTGCATTATTCCTCCTCTGACGCAGATTGTCAGCCTGTGTGAGATTATCAGACACATTCATAATGAAATATTATAATCATAAAAAAAACATCAAATAAGCTGGTGTGTCAATGTTTTTAGATTAAATACATTTCTGAACCAATGTTTTATACCATTGTCTGCTGTTGTTCTGTTCGTAGCTGAGCTGCAAGACCTGTAAAACCAGAAAATCTTCATTATTATGATTTTGCACAAATGTATCCAGTGAAAAGTGACATATGTAATATGTAAAACACAGTTTTAAACCCCTCAAGTTCCTGTTTTATGTCAGTCCTTTCTATTCAAAAACTAAACACAAAAATATAAAAATAAATTGCAGAGATTTCGACTTCCTGTTTTTGTGCTGTTGGATCTAACTCTTCTTCCCATTTATATTTGATTCTATGTGCATCAACAGGAAAAACTGAACACATAGAACCATAAAACCTAACCAGAGACATTTTTCCAGATGATAAAAATAATAAGTCTCTCAGTAGAAGACATTTCACAATTCCTAACAAGTGTTGTGCTATTAGTAATATAATGTCTTAATTGGAGGAAATTAAATAAAATGTGTTTGAACAACTGATACTTCTGAGTTAACTCCTCAAATGACATTAACTTACTGTCCGAAAACATATCCCCAAGACTAGTAAGTCCTAAACTACACCAGCATTTAAAACCATCATCCAAAATTCCTGGAGTGAAATCAGGATTGTTTAATATTGGGGTAAAAAAAAAGAAGTCAATTTATACCTACCTTCAAGTCTACAGACTGATCTCCATGCTTTCAGAGTATTATTAATTATCTTTTATTTTATGAAAGCTCTTAACAAAAAGAAGAGCTCTTAAATGAAATTGTGAAAAATGATGATTCAATATCTAACCAAGTTGAGGAAGAATCATTATTAATCCACTCTGCAATGTATTTCAGGTGAGAACTTAGCTGATACATCTTAATATTCGGAAAATCCAACCCCCCCAAACTTGGCAGATAGAGTACTGACATTTTTAACCGGCTTGCGTTTACTCCATATAAAGGAAGTCAACCAGCTATTCAGGCCCTTTACCCTATTTGAGAATAGTATAGGAACCATTCAAATAGGATATAATAATTTGAGTAACACAATCATCTTAACAAGTGCTATCCGACCTAACCAGGGGTGCGTTTCCCAAAGCGAACTATGGTCGTAAGTTCCGTCGTTACCAATAGAGTTCAATGGGACTTACGACCATAGTTCACCAACGATGCTTTCGGGAAACGCACCCCAGGATACTGGAAAGGAATTCCAACGTTCTAAATCCTGCTGCATTTAATCAAATAAAGGAACAAAATTAGATTCATATATCTGCTTCAAAGATAAAGATATAGAAATACCTAAATAGATGAAACCTAGGTGACCACTTAAAAGGAAAACAGGGTACAATATTAGGTTTGGAAATATGAGTAGCATTTTCAGGTTGATTAGCTGGTTCAGCTGTGTTTAATCAGGGTTAAAGCTGAATTCTGCAGGTCTGTAAACCTCTTTCTTGCTTTAAAAGTACAATAAAAAGTTGATTATGAATCAAATATATATGGATCATTTGACTCAACATGTCCAGTCACTTTGGTTTATGAAGAATAAAGAAAAGTATTGTTTAGTAAAAATATTAAATATGATTGTTCATTCTTCAGGAATGTATCTAATGCTGTATGTAAAAATATTAATTTGTACTTAATTGAAACCAGCTTAAATGGATATAGTTCATCCAAAAAAAGAAAGGAAGTCAGTGGTTACCACTGACTGTCTGGTTACCAACATTCAGCAGAATAAAAAAATGCATACAGGTTTAGAACAACATGAGGATAAATAAATGATGATGGATTTTTCATTTTAGGGTGAACTATCCCTTTAAGCCCAACAAAACTTGTAAGTTGTCCATCCAAAAAGCTATTCATTCACTGAAGATACTGCTGGTTTATTATTAACCATCTGTGCATCCATTTATTATAATCATCCATAACCAAACATTTCTATATCAATATAATATTTTATTATGCAAACTCCAGAAGAGTGTAACCCCAACACCCCCCAGTGTTCCTCTCAATAATGTAGCTGATAAACCTGCTGGACACACAAAACACCCCATGATCCCTCCAGCTGCACAACCACACATGATTTCCAGCAGATCAGATTTCAGATGTTCGTCAGTGAATCTCCTGATCCTGTGATTGTTGTATATCTGTGTGCAAACGGCTCCTGAAGCGGCTCCTGTCACTGCTGATAACACACCTCCAGCACAGCCATACAGAAATGATTTAACATCAAATGAACCTTCATTCCTCACATTCACACAACCCAGAGCAAACACAATGACAACACTGACTGCATACAGGTATTTGGGCTTCATAAATCTCAGCAGAAATACTCTGCGTGACTGATCTTTAAATATCTCTAAAGTGTAGCAGCTGTTCTCATTGTCAGACACCATTCGTTGGATCTTCATCAGGAGTTTGGTGACCTGAACTCTGTTGTTCAGATCTTTGTTGTTCAGCAGGTGAAATCTCCCTCCACACTCCTATGTCATTTTGAACAGCTCTGAGTTTCGTCTTATTAGCTGATCAAGAGATTTATTCTGAAGCTCATCTCCATGTGTGAAGAGGACCAAAGTGTGTTTCATGGCCTTCACTCCAAACATCTGCTTGAATAAGAACAGGGTATCCACATCTTGCTCAGTGAAAGTGTGTAAAGGGAGAACCAGAAGAATCACGTGGATTCCTGAAGAGTTAATTCCTTTCTTTAACTCCACACTCAGATCAATTTTAGATGAACTAAAGAAGTTTGGCATGTCCAGTACAGTAATTCTTCTGTTTGACACTTCAGCCGTGTGTTTTTGGCATCTGTTAGTGATGGAGGTCAGGCTCCGACTGGATTGAAACACATTTTTTCCCACGATAGTGTTTCCAGAAGCGCTCACTCCTGAACCAGTTTTACCGATCAGCAGAATGTGAAGATGGTCGACAGTTGGCTGCATCAATGAAAAACACAATAAATATTGCGTATTTATGGGTAGTATTCTTTGTAAAGTCTAAGCTTCATGTTCTAGGATATTACATTCTTAAAACAGCTTTGAAAATGCACAGCAAAATATTCAGTCTGCAGGGGCGATTTCTTCATTAGGGACGCATTTTTTCAATCACATTCAACCAGTGTTACGCTAGCTGTCACTGCTCTAGACTGTTTGAGCCACACTCAGATTGAGTTGTCGCTGTGTGGTATGTGGTCCAGAAGAATGTGGAAGATATGGGCCACAACTGGACCTGATGTAATTTGCTATCTGGGATAGCTCTATTAATGATCTTTAGGCTGAAGTGACATTCAATAATTTCCCTAAAGCATAACTTACATTTCACAGATTCTTCATCTGTAAATGTTAGAAAGTCAAGAAAATTTGTCAATTTTTTTTGTGTCAGGAGTGGACGAGCCTTTGCAAGCACAAATTTCCGTGAACGAGCGCCGCTGTGCGCGAAAAAAAGACTAAAATAATTGTGACTAAAATATACATTTTGCTAAAATATTTGTTGTTGAACATTTGTTTTTGTTGACAAACATAAATGTGCCATATGTAGAACTTCAAACCTTAGCAAAGTGTATTTTTATGACAGCAGTAGGCCTAAATGTAAAATGACTGTTGTAGGGCAATCAAAATAGCCTATTAGTGCTTTTGTTATTTGTTTAGTTTAGTGTATTTAACTTCTGCTTTAAAAAAAACATTATTTTGTTTTTAGATTGTAATGTTACAATGTCAAGATGTAACCTAGGCCATGGGATTTGACCCCCTTTTTTGCACATAATATCGCATAGACTACATGGTTACATTACATGTTTGTTTTCATAGCCTTTTTTGTGACAATGTTGGCCAGGATGTGAAATAACAATATTTAATCAATTAATTTTTAAATTTCAATTTTTAAAATTCAAATAGAAAAATGTACAAAATCCTGAGATCGCCATTCGACCCAAAAACAGATGCTTTTTTTTTTTTACTGTGCCGTGTTGTTAACATGGTGGGTTGCCCACAGTAAACTCTCATGTTGGCCCCACAGTGAAAAAATTATTCGCTGTATGTTAGCTGAATGTTCAGTGTACAAAGTTACTGTAGCTTATGCGGAAGTCTGAATGTGCGAATATAAAACCAAATTTACCTAAGTTGCTAACGGCTGCGTAATGTTAGGCTATCGCGTACGCTATCGGACGCGTTAAAAACAAATAGGCTGATCAAGTCATTAATACGAATTGCATTCTTATATTATGGAGTCAAATTAATGCCTTAAAGTTTTGCACAAAAATAAAGTTTTGCAAAACACAAAAAAGAATTGAGCAATAAAAAAAATGTTTTGCAAACAAAAATAAAGAATTGCAAAGGAAAAATAAAGTATTGAGCAGAAAAAAATAAGTTTTGCAAACAAAAATAATAAATTGCTAAATAAAATAAAGTAGTGCAAAATAAAATATAATCAATTACAAAAATCAATGACAGCTGTAATCCTATTTTATCTTTGCCACATATTTTTCATGCTCAAACCTACTAAATCATTTGCAACGCTCATTTTATTCTGCGTTTCAGTCAAGCGTGCGCTCACGATACCGGCTTTCCTTTGCGCTGCACTTTTCTGTGCGGATCTCTTTATGGCACTGGTTTGACGTGGGGTGGAGTCAAGAAACGGGGGCACGCCCCCGCGAAATGCATTGGAGGGGAACGTAATCAGCGACAGGTGAAATAATTCTTTGACATGGTTAAAAATAATGAATGGTTTATTTTTGTTGGTTTGTTTAGCATATGTTGTCGCCAATTACGACCCCCTCCAATGCATTTCTTATAGTAATATGACCTGTTGCGCTCTGTCTCACTGCCTGTATCCACTTTTGTGTCCTTAAACATTCGTTTTTTGGGGTCGACAGCTTATAAAAACTTATTTCTGGGGTTTTTAGCTTGTTAGCTGTACACCTTGTCACACAGCAGCTTTTAGGCATTGTTCTGTTTTTTGTAATGAGTCAGAAAAGACAAGGAGGCAGCATCATGCATTACAAAGTCAGTGGAGACGGTTGGATTGTTTTTTCCCCCGGTGGGCGTGGTTTTTCAGATTATAATAAATGCGCTCTGTCTCTATGCTTGATCTGTTCTGTTGCGATCTGCGTCTCCTGTCGATGACGTGTTTCGCGGGGGCGTGCCCCCGTTTCTTGACTCCACCCCCACGTCAAACCAGTGCCATACAGAGAACCGCACAGAAAAGTGCAGCGCAAATGAAAGCCGGTATCGTGAGCGCACGCTTGACTGAAACGCAGAATAAAATGAGCGTTGCAAATGATTTAGTAGGTTTGAGCATGAAAAATATGTGGCAAAGATAAAATAGGATTACAGCTGTCATTGATTTTTGTAATTGATTATATTTTTATTTTTGCACTACGTTATTTTATTTTGCAATTTATTATTTTTGCTTGCAAAACTTATTTTTTTCTGCTCAATACTTTATTTTTTCCTTTGCAATTCTTTATTTTTGTTTGCAAAACATTTTTTTATTGCTCAATTCTTTTTTTTGTTTTGCAAAACTTTATTTTTGTGCAAAACTTTAAGGCATTAATTTGACTCCATATTATATAGGACACAGCTCGCCTTACCGTTTGTTCTGTCTCGATTGTTGGTCCAAACAGGATTGCTTGTATTTGAAGCTGATTATGCTCAGGTTGTGACAGCTGCACACTGGCGCTGCAAAATGGTTTTCAGTGGCTTCATCAAAATGGCGTCTGTACTTTCACTTTCGATTGGCCCGCCCCCCTTCTGAACTCCACATGTAGCCTAGTATGGGTACGGAGCCCGGCACGTCACCTACAGGAGCAGAAAAACAATCTGTGCCGACGGTTTTGCAATCCGGTCCCTCAGTTTATAAACCGTGCTCACGAATTCTTAAACTGTTCCCTCGATTAAATCGTGCCCATCCGTTCCTACAAATTCATAATCCCTGCGCACGCGAATTCTACAATCCGTTCCCACGGGTTTGTAAAAACTGTACTCACGGATTCATTTTGGAAGAAGAACAGCAAACTCCCCTAGGTGAAAAAAAAATACTATAGAAAATACTACAGTGTTTTGAACAATAGCCTATAATAGTAAATTGTATAACACAAATACAACGATTAAATAAGAATTATTTACACACACACACACACTTGGAAAACTGAAAGCAATATTCGCTAGACATGGCATACACAAGGAGATTATTTTATTATTTATTTTACCTTTATTTAACCAGGAAGTCTAATTGAGATTTCAAATCTCTTTTACAAGAGAGACCTGGCCAAGGTAACAGCCAAATAGTAAGATTTTAAAATACAAGTAGGCTTACACATTACAACAATATTTAAACACATCCTCTCAACAAAAACAATCACAAGCTTCCAATAAAACTCTCTTTGTAATGCATTAAATTCTCTGAATGACACAAATTTATCTAGTTTTAGATCTTTTTGCAAATTATTCCATGCCCAGGGTGCATAATATGAAAAAGCAGTTTTCGCCAATTAATCTCAAGGTATGTTAAAAAGCAAACTTGGAAGAGCGTAGCTGGTAATTGCCAGAACAAAGACAAAGAAGAGTACAGAGATAAGCTGAAAGTTTACCTAACATTGCTTTATAAATAAAAATGTACCAGTGCTATTTTCTACATATAGATGATGTCCAACCCAACATCTCATATAAAATACAATGATGAGTACAGGATTTTGCATTTGTAATAAAACGTAGTGAAGCATGGTATACCAAATGTTAAAATAGAAGAGGCAGCAAGCATATCACCATAGTCAAGCACAGTTAGAAAAGTACACTCTAAAAAATGCTGGGTTAAAAACAACCCAAGTTGGGTTGAAAATGGACAAACCCAGCAATTGGGTTGTTTAACCCAGTGGTTGTTTAAATGTTTGCCCAACGTGCTGGGTAGTTTTATTTAACTCAACTGTTGTATAAAAATTACTGTATTGCTTGCTTAAAATGAACCCAAAATATGCTGGAAATTAACATTCATTAATATGTTTAATAAATGAGCATTTATTAATAAGATAATGAATAATAAACAATAAACATTTATTAAATTGCTTATTAATAAATGTACACCTTTTGATTATTATTGTTGCCTCTAGTAATTATGTGTCTGATTTTTAATTTCTCACCTATTTTGGATTCATTTTAAGCCAGCCATAGTCATTTTTAATCAGTAGTTGGGTTAAATAAAACTACCCAGCAGGTTGGGCAAACATTTAACCCAACCACTGGGTTAAAACAACCCAATTGCTGGGTTTGTCCATTTTCAACCCAACTTGGGTTGTTTTTTAACCAAACATTTTTTAGAGTGTAGCTTCTACAAGTTTTTTGGTCTTAAAAGTAAAATAAGATTTATTTCTAAAATAAAAGCCAAGCTTCAGTTTGAGTTTCCTGATTAGATTAGCACTATGTACATTAAACAAAAGCTTATCATCAATGCCCAAATGCCCAAGTACTTCTAAAAAGGTACTCTTTCAATAACTTTACCATCAGATGCAAAAATACTAAAATTATCAAGTACTTGTGCCTGAGCTTTTGAAGAAACCATACACTTTGTTTTCTGAGAATTTAAAACTAAATTGAAACTAACCAGAGCATCTTACAGTGACTGAAATGCAATCTGAAGCTCTTTCACCGCCTGTGTTATAGATGGAGCAAGTGTATAAATAATAGTATCATCAGCATAAAAGTGTTGTTGTTTTTTTTTTTTGCTTGAATGTCCTTACCCAAATCATTTATATAAATAGAAAGCAAAATAGGTCCTAATGGAACCCTGGGGGACCCCTTTAGATATATCAAGAAAATCAGATTTGAGATCCTCCACATGACCAGACTGAGTCTGATCTACCAAATCAATTCTAAACCATTTCAATGTTCCTGGATCGAAACCAGCACTGCTAAGTTTGTTTATCAGTAAATCATGATTCACTGAATCAAACGCCTTAGACAGATCCACAAATAAGGCTGCACAGTGTTGTTTTTTATCCAGGGGCATTAATAATATCATTTAACACTACCATAGCAGTAGTAATGCTATGGCCAGTTCTAAAACCAGATTGATGAGAATTTAAAATATTATTATCAAATAAAAAAATGTTTCAACTGTGAATTTACCTGAGATTCAAAAATGTTATTCAAAGTTGAAAGTTTGGAGATTATAAGTGATCATGTGCCGTTTGCTAGTGCAGAGGTGCATCAGTTTACAAAAGACTGGGGCATAAACTGGAAATATTCAAGCTCAGGATACCCACAGACTAATGGGATGGCTGAGCGGTCCATAAAAACAATCTAGCTAATGCTAAAGAAAGCTGAACAAGCTCAGACGGATCCGCATCTTGCACTTCTATCACTGAGAAACAACCCGGTGACTGGTGGAAATGCTCAAGCGGAAATGCTCATGGGCCGGGTGTTACGGAGCAATCTTCCAATAGCCAGTGGGGCTCTGAAACCAAAGCACCCTAAAGATGTAAAGAAAAGTTTGGTACACCAACAGCAGAGGCAAGCACATTACTACAACCAACATGCCAAACCTCATGTCTGTGATTCAGCCGGGATCAGTCATTAGGGTGGAAACATCACAGGGTTGGAAGCCGGCAATGGTGACAAAACAAAGGCCAGAGACACGTTCCTTCAACATTCCAGTTCTTTTGAATTGTATAATAATTGAGTGGTCATACTTGTTTATTACATGTTGGTGAATGAGTGTTCTTCTTTTCCTGCATTTTCTCTTAAATGTCCTAAAAAAAAGGGGGGGGGGGGGGGGGGTGTAATATATGCTGGTGCGTATAGGCTGTTAAAGTAAATACGTCTGTGATAGTTAATGATATTACATCTAAGTCCCACTAGAGGGCAGTGTTACGAAGTTTAAGTCAGTTGTAACATCCTGCCTGTACATGTATGAGTGTGGCATTAAAAGACAGTCACGGTGGTCTCCTCTCATACTCCTCTCATGCTTTACTAATAAAACCCACGAATGATACCACAGCTCCAGTGTTCTTGTTCAATATGCTTTTCATTTCCCAATAGTCCCTTAAACTGATTATGATCTTTGATGTAATTGTGTTGTATAAGTGATATAATTATCCCATAAAACATAATTAAATAACAGTACATAGTTTCAATTAGATTTTTTATATATAAATCTCAAGTCATCATTTATAATTATGTAAAAGAAAAAAAAAAGAAAGACTGTTCTCTGTTATTTCAGTAATTCAACATCTGCTGTATTATCTTCAGGAAATTCCAGCTCTTTCCTGTTCTGGGGTGGAGCCAATAACATGTGAAGAGTTTATAAATCTGTGATTGTTCAAAAACTGAAACTAAACTTACACAGTTCAAGTGTCTGAAGATCAGCACTGCATTTTACATCCTTACACTTTAATAACATAATTGTTTGACGTTGTTGTCTTCTTTCTAGTTAGTGTGTTATAAAGATCAGTGCTGATGCGGCAGTTGAACTAAACATATTTCAGTTTCATTACGACAATTTCATGTCATTAAGAAACTGAAAGAGTCTGTAACGGGTTTTGGAGGCTGAGGAAGATTTTCTCAGAGCTGTTGGAACAAAAGATGAACACAGAGAACAAAAATGACAGCATTTTAATGTTCAAAATCTGTGAACTGAGTGTTTTATTATGATTTACTGTCTAAACATGACTAACTTTTCATTAAAGTTATCCCTTTTACCAACTTCGTGCTTCATACCTGTTGATATACAAACATTTCAGTAGATCTGACAATATTTAATATAATAATGTAATAATATGTAATAATGCTGTCAGTTGTTTGCATGTTAAATATCCCACAGGTTATCCAGATAAAATCACACATGATGAAAATCAGATGGAAATATCTTGTCTGGAGATCCAACAGCACAAAAACATGGAGTTGGAATCTCAGCGATTTGTTTTCATTTGTTTTTTGTGTTTAGTTTTTGAATAGAAAGGACTGAAGTGAAAGAGGAACTCGAGGGGTTTAGAAGTGTGTTCTCCATATTTCACATGTTTCTGTTTACTGGATAAATATTTGCAAAATCATACTACTAGTGCACGTCCTGAAATTGCTGAGTTAGATGCGTTCCTGGGTCAACATATTTTGTTGATCCTGGAACAACATTCTAGTCTGAAAATTTAGTCTTAACCCTATTCCTACCTAAACCTAACCCTACCCATAAGTTATCCCAAAAATCAGAGGGAAATGATAGATGAATAACACTGATGTAGAAGCACCAATTCATGATTTTAAGACCAAACTTGACATAATCTGTAAACTTGTCCCTCAAATCTGATTGGTTGATTTGAATGCTGTGCCAGGACGTTCAACACGTTGAACTCAGCAATATCAGGTTATGCAATACTGGTCCTGCAGTTCTATGTTTTTGGTGTAAAAACATTAATTCAGACATTTTTCATTATAGAAAAAAATATGTTTTTTATTATTATTATACTTTATTATGAATGTGTCTGATAATCTCACACAGGCTGAAAATCTGTGTCACAGGAGGAATAATGCAGGTAAATCTTGTACTGACCACAGACACACAATATGTGTATAGAAATAATATCCAGATTGATGATGTCTCTTCCTGAGTTTTTCTGTCTTCCTGTTGGAACATGTAGAAGCTCCACTGGACAACAATGACAACATTAATATCGTCCTTCTGGGGACAACCAGAGTTGAGAAAAGGACACCATCCTAGGAGAGAACAAATTCTCATGTGGAGGAAGTCTGTCTCCTATTACAAATATATCTAATGTTGTGAAATCAGAGATTAAGGGTGATCTGTGTCTGTCATCGACACTCCTGGGTTTTTATTTGTAATCTTCCAAAAGAGCAGCTTCTTTATTCATTGTGCCGTTCGGCAGGTTCACAGAACAGGAGGAAGATATACTGAAACAAGTGCACAAGTTTTTTGGTAAAGATGTTATTTTCCTCTTCACATACAGGGATGAAGAGTTTTGTGTAAATGTATCCTCTCTGAATATAGTCATTTCATATTCAACAGGCACCTTGCATTATGCATTATATATCTCAACAGTTTAAGTTTTGTCTATTATAAAACACTCTAAGAAATGTTTCCTTATTACTTTTTGTCAACATGTTACAGAAGATCCTCTGCTCTATTATCATGGTGTTGTGCTGTTGCTTTTTTTATAGTGGAAATTTTATTCAAAGTGTCATTTCCGTATTGTCACAGTCACAGTCTGTTTCACTTTACCCGGACTCCATTTCCCAGCATCCCTCTGGTTCCTCACCTGCACTCACTCACCAATCACCTGCACCTGAAAGCCATCACCTTTGTTAGCACTCTTCAGCACACCTCTACTTAAGCCCATGTTCACTCCACCACATTGTTGGGTTTCACCTATGGGTAGCACAATATACGAACCTTGGACTACTTACCTAAGTCATCAAGGTCTTCCTTCATTCAGCTTCCATCGTCTGTTCTTCTTCCTGCCTTGATCCACATCAGCAAATTATACATTTTGTAAGAGCTTGTGGAAGTGATACCAAGGCAATATATTGTTAGATGGGATGGAATCTCCTCTTCAGAAATATCAAATCCAGCCCCATATGCTGGATATTGTCAAAAGATATCCGTTTGTGTGTGTGTGTGTGTGTGTGTGTGTGTGTGTGTGTGTGTGTGTGTGTGTGTGTGTGTGTGTGTGTGTGTGTGTGTGTGTGTGCACGCAACCCGTTAAATCTGTCAACAAAGTCTTATCTGGTTTCTCAAGCTGAGCCTTAGAGTTTGAGTAAGCCAGATAAGAGCAGGGGCCTGTTGCACAAAAGTAGGATAAGGGATTAAGCCAGGATATCTTGGTGATCCTGGCTCAATTGATCCCTAATCCGGTTGCACTAAAGCTGGATAGGGGGCAGGAGGATATGTTATGGTATAAATTACCATGGAGATTTATTCTGTGGAGCTAGCCTGCTCCAGACCAGGCTAAATTCCAGGATCTATTTAATCTCATCCCTAATGTCAGTCAGCAGTCGCCACAAATGGAAACCAATAGTTATTTCACTGCTCACTATACATTATCACATATAACTAGACCCACTGTCATTATTTAAACGTTTGTGATCATTAATTTCAATCATTTTGGATAAATAATGATTTTTAGATGATGTTGCTATCATTAGATAATTTACAGTTTCCAATAGACTATAAGGCTATATATAAAATGATAGAATATTAGGGCCACAGAGGGAAAAAAAAAGACAAGTCATAATATTGTAACCAGTTGTTTTAAAGGAGGACAGTTGTTAAAATGACAGATGTGGGGCATTTCGTGAAATTGTACTTCAGTATGGTTTCATAAACAAAGACATGCTGATGTGCCAGAATATGAAGTATCACCAGTGGTGGAAAGAGTACTAAAAATTTGTACTCAAGTACAAGTACTGTTACATTGCTGAAATAATACTCAATTACAAGTAAAAGTACTGGTGTCAAAAAAGTACTCGAGTAAAAGTACAAATTACTCTTCTCAAAAACTACTCAAAGTACTAAAATTACTAGTTACTTTTTTAGCCGGCGATATTTAATGAATTGCCAAACAATATTCAATCAATCAGTAGAAAGTAGCTACTTTTTAACAAAGCACTTTCACCTTATTCATGAAGTGCATGAATTAGTGGTCACAATACTGTAATTTCTAACTTCAATACAATACAAATGATCAATATTCAGTATCATTTTAAATACCAATAACATTGATCAATTACCGTTACAATAATCTCACTTAAATATTTGCTCACTCTGTGTATTTGTGTCTTTACAGTAGGGTAACTTTGTTGCAGTAGCTCACATGCAGCACAAGAAAGCTTGATTTCAAACTGAATTGAATTTACAAAAAAGACAAGTAAACAATCAGTAATAAAATAAGAACAAAAACAAATTATCTCAATTCAGTTGAGGTATATGAAATATAACAACACTGAATTTTTATATGCCCTGTATCTTAAAGGGTTAGTTCACCCAAAAATGAAAATTCTGTCATTAATTACTCACTCTCATGTTGTTCCAAATTCATAAGACCTTCGTTCATCTTCAGTACACAAATTCAGATCTTTTTGATGAAATCTGAGCTCTTTCTGACCCTCCATAGACTGCAACGTTATTACCACTTTTTATGGCCCAGAAAGGTAGTAAAGACATAGTTAAAACAGTCATGTGACAACAATGGGTCAACCCTAATGTTATGAAACGACCGGAATACTTTTTGTGCACAAAATAAACAAAAAAAACCACTTTATTCAACAATTTATTCTCTTCCATGTCAGTCTCTGACACTGTTGACGTAGTAAACACAGCTCATTTTATTGGCCGGATTCTGTGTCAGCATCACATGCATGCGCTGTGGTGCTCACACGAACACCGCCAGAAAGTGACACGGAGAGAGGAAATTGTTTAATAAAGTTGTTATTTTTGTTTTTTGCACACAAAAAGTATTCTGGTTGCTTTATAACATTAAGGTTGAACCACTGTAGTCACATGGGCTATTTTAACAATGTCTTTCTGGGCCTACAAAAGTTGCAATTGCGTTGCAGTCTGGGGTCAGAAAGCGGATTTTATCAAAAATATCTTCATTTGTGTTCTGAAGATGAATGAAGGTCTTACGGGTTTGAAATGACATGAGGGTGAGTAATTAATGACAAAAATTTCATTTTTTGGTTAAACTAACCCTTTTAAGAGCCATATAATATGTTATTTAGATAAAAAGAACATCAGAATGGTTTGACCTATAATGTATATAGTGATGCAGTTACACAGACTAGGTTATTTATATGTAAAAATCATAATAATGCCCTATTCTGAAACATACATCTAGGCTACATTGTAAAGAAATTAAAGATCCACTTTTGTTTGTTGAGACTGTAGCATTTTCATCGGCCAGGCATGGAAGATTGTTATGATTGTTTGATAACTTTTGACAACGTTTAATTTAAGAGCACGGAGAGATTCGCGATTGCACACTATACACAGAGCGCGCGCTCAGTGGAGAGGCAGTTCACTTGTTTATTTGAGAGCTCGTGTCGTTGCGGGTATGATTAAAATTATGCGCAATACCTGCAATCCTGCGCTGTAACTGAAACGAGTGACAGGAGGAGGAGGCGTCGGGGAGATGAGAGATGAGAACGCGCCGCTGGTAAAATTTCAGGGTTTTCATTGGTCCGTTTACGATCGGATAGCTTTATTGGCTACCGATATGCTGGTCAAAGCAGAGCCATATGGTTTCAATATTAATTCAAATTGTTGGCGTACTCAGTAACGGAATGTGATTTTACAAGTAGCGAAGTAGATTTCTAAGCTTAATTTGTACTTAAGTACAAGTAAAATTACAGATTAAAAAATGTACTCAAAAAAGTACAAAAACCCGAAAAAACTACTTAATTACAGTAACGTGAGTAGTTGTAATTCGTTACTTCCACCTCTGAGTATCACATTGTCATAACTATCAAAACTGTAAAAAGAATATGTTGCTTTTCTGCAGAAAGAACCAGCCTCATAAATTTATGACTTTATCCTTTTTCCTCAGTGGGGCCCTAGTACTCTGTCATATAAACAAATACACATTCCATATGAATATAAAAACACAATGTGTAACATTATGTTCCTTTATTGAATAAGGACAAAACAAAGCAGGTAAACTATCAGCTCCTTTCGAAACTGAAGTCACAGTGACTCTACAAGATGGAAAGCACAGAATCAAAGCATATTATACAAAATGATACATACACATTCAAAGGTCTGTATATAACACACCCTGCATGTCTGCACACTAAAATAAATGCAGGACAAATCCATACACATCAACTGAACAGACAAATGAATGGATGCAGTAGCCTCCCTGCAGCCTTGTATTACACACAGTATACCGCACAAACATCATAAGAGGCCAAATTCGTAAAAAAACCCAAAAAAACCCTATTTCCTCTGCCACAGCAGGACATTTTTTACCTAAATTGAAAGCACACATACTAACTAAAATAATTCAACACATATTGGTCCCTCAGCAGCCGACCACTGTCGTCATCAGGGAAGATTGCCGGATTGTCCCAGTCCATGGCTGGTGGCACTCTGGGGGCCCTCTCCTTCCTCAGGCAGGCCACATTGTGGAGGACAGCACAAGCCACAGTAATATCACATGCCCTAACAGGGTTGACCCTTAATTTGTGAAGGCAGTGAAAGCGTGCCTTCAGGAGGCCAAAGGTCATTTCAACTCTGGCCCTGGTCCTGGCATGGGCATGGTTGTAGGCCTGCTGTGCTTCCTGGGGGTCTGTGAAAGGTGTCAGGAGAAAAGGCTGGCAGCCATACCCCTTGTCTCCCAGCAACACACCAGAGAATTCACCTGTCAACACAAAATCTCATCATTACTACCTCATAAACACAGTGATATTCTTGACACAGCCATGATGGTTATAAATAGGGGTTGTGTGGCTTACCTTGTGATAGGCACTGATAGATTTCAGAGGCCCGAAAAGATTCTGGAGTCATGGACTGAGCCAGGCCATTTTGCCACAACATTGCTGATCACACAGTCAGCATTGCAGACCATCTGAAATCATAAGATGAGGAATATTACACCAATCAATGCACATCATTGGCAATGCAGAGTGTTCGTCAATGGACAATATCAAAAAGTTATGTTCACCTGAACATTAATGCTGTGAAAGGATTTCCTATTCACAAAATCGGCCTCATGGGCACCTGAGGGGGCTTTTATCCTTATGTGTGTGCAGTCCACTGCACCAATGACATTGGGGAAACCTGTCACACAAAGTAATGAGTATCCTACTATGTGTTAACAGTTGTCCTGTAATTTGTAGATCCTCTTACCTGCAATCCTATAGAACTCCTCTTTCATGTCACAGAGTCTTCTGTGGCCAGGGAAGGAGATGAAGACATCTGCTAATGCTTTGATAGCCAGACACACACTCCTTATTGTGCGGCAAATTGTGGCCTTGTTCAGCTGTTCTGTTTTTTTATTTCAAGGTCCAGTTTCCTAATTGTCCTCTTTTTTATTCGGACTCCAGTGCAAGATTTTCTATCTTTTTCTTCTTGTACTGAATGTCTATGTCTGCCAGTTCTATTTGGCGCCGGAGGTGGTTGCCATACAACTTTCTGATAGCTTGTGAGCTCTGTGAACACAATACAATTAGCGCAGCTGGAATTTGGCAGGATGTGGTGTCCTTTTATTAATACGCACTATGTTGCCAGGCTGGTTTTCCCACTGTATAGCATCTGGGTCCTGTAAAAGAAATTAGATTTTTTGATTTTGATGAGGACTCCTCACCATTGTAGAGTAAATAGTACTTTCACAGTCTTAACATGATACCTCATGCCTTCTGGAATCCACAGAGATGGTCTCCTCCTCATCATCGTCTCCATCATGTGCTGTTGCTGCTGCACTGGGGCTTTCACCCTATCACATTTAATCGGATTCATATTGAAGCTAGTAGACAAGACATGCCAGGCCTACAGTATGCCTTTGATGGAGTACTCACTGGATCAGCATCGTCTGGTGCTTGTGCTGGTGGCTCTAACAGGAACACAGTGCTGCCAGACACTGCAAGGCAATAGGTAAACCAAAGTCAGACAGTCCAAATTGATTCAATATGAATGTGGTTGTATTCCATGTAGAGATGGAAGGACATACCTTGAATGAAGCGGGTGGCATCTTGGGAGGAACCTATGCTCGTCTCTTTCCCCCCAGGGATCCCCTCTAAGACGGGCCTGCCTTTATTTAGCTCCAAGGCCATGTCCTCTGCTGGGGTAAGGTCAGCCTTTGGTGACCCACCACCCGTGCCTTGTCTGTGGGTATTCTTTTTCACTGCTAAAACAGTACAGACAATGTGTGAGCAGGCACCTTCTGGGTACAATATATGCTTGTGCTTTGTTAAATATTAGTCAGGGACCATACCATTCTGCAGAATGTTCTTGTATTTGATTTTGACCTGCTGCCATGTCCGTTTTGGCCCGTTCATGTTTAATCTACATCACACGCACACACACACACACACACATTCTTTATCACAAGAACATTTAATGGAGTCACACTGACAAAAATGACTTGGTATTTTTGTATTGTTTTCAGTAAAAATATTAAAAAAAAACAAAAAAAAAAAACACTAAAGATGTATTTTCTTGATTTTCTAAATGACCTAGCAAAATAAGTATAGGTTTAGACCAAAAATATAAACTTCAAGTAAATGTGTGCTTAAAACAAGCAAAAAATTTAAATATCTGTCAATATAATAAGAAAAATTCTCTTGAAATAAGTTTACTTTTTCCATAAACACTTACTTTTAGAAAAGTTCTCTTGTTTCACTGGCAGAGTTTTTTGCTTATTTTCCTAGGTTATTTTGCTCTAGAAAATATTTAAGATTTTTTTTAGATATTTTTTTTTGACTGAAAACAAGACAAAAATACTAAGTAAGAAAGACATTTTTGCAGTGCAGTGAGCAACCAACCTTGGGTCCTTTGAAAGGCGCTATATAAATTAAAGTGATTATTATTATAGCTCATCTATGTATTCAAGAAAATTTTATTTATATAGCACTTTTCACAATTGTTTCATTCTGTCAAAGCTGCTTTACATTAATAAAAGCAGGGGAAACACAAAAAAAAACGGTGGACAACATAAGCAGAGTACAACGGCTAAGATTTAACCGTACTGAGCGTAGTAACGTAAAATAATAATGTAAGGCTTTAATAATAATATATCATAGCTTTATACAGTGTGATGGAGTTACGTTACACAATTTCACTCATATATGCAGTGCATTTCAATAAAAAATTTAACCGTTTCATAATTACAGTACAACTGCGTTTTTGGAGATGTGAATTAAATATTTGATTTGTAATTGTGATGTTTCAGCGGAGCGGTGACCCAGCTAACACAGTTACGTTGTGACGACGTAACTGGACCGGACCATATTCGTTGTAGCGACGTACCAAATAACGTTCTAGGGACGTAACTTTGTGATTCCCATATTCGTCGTGGCGACGTTATAGTGGTATGTCTCTGTAACGTGAGGAGTACGTCTCAACGACCAAACTGGCACGTTGTAAAAACGTAACTGGATCGGCTCATATTAGTCGCAGCGACGTTCCAAATAACGTTCTAGGGACGTAACTTTGTGATTCCCATATTCGTCGTGGCGACGTTATGGCGGTACGTCGCTGGAACGTGACAGTAACGTCTTAACGACCAAACTGGCACGTTGTGAAAACGTAACCGGATCGGCTCATATTAGTTGCAACGACGTCCCGAATAACGTTCCAGCGACGTAACTTTGTGATTCCCATATTCGTTGTGGCGACGTTTTAGTGGTACGTTGCTGGAACGTGACAGGTACGTCCTAAAGACCAAAATACCACCTCGACCTTTACTCCGGGGAATGGAAATGTGCACCGTCCATAACCTTGAAATCAATGCAGAACTGATAAACACTTCATTCTCTGCTATAAAACCTTATAATAAATTCTAATTGTTATAGGGAATTGTATTGCTTTGGTTAATACATTTGCAGATCAAAATATGTAGTGGAAACCAATAGAAACCCTCATTAAATTCTGACAGAAAATGGCTAGAAACAAACTGCATCCATGAAATCATCAGCATTGTTACTTTGTACAATTACTAAGCCAATACATTTGAATATTACCATGTAACCATGTTTTAACCATGTAAAGTGTTAACACATGAATTCATAAATTGAACACATTCATAGATCAAACAATACAATCAATAAATAAATGTAACCAGTGATTAATATGTTTTATTCTTTTAATTGACAAAGTGTTTTATCATTAGATGGGTATAGTTAAATAATGATTTTATCAATTATATTTATAGATACTCTTATGATTACTACTATCCATAATTTGGCACAAAAATGACAAAGATATGAAAAAGATTCAGCAGATATTTTATTACTTTATTTGCAAAAAATATATATTAAACCATTTCCTAAGTGTCCTGTATGAGGCAGCTGCTACAAATATACTGAGGTAATGTGCTTTAATACTGCTTTACTGCCAGACAATATCACAATTACCAAAGATATACAGTCCTTGAGCTTCTCAAAAGCTAAAAAAAAAAATCCAGAAGATGACATTCATAAAGAGTAAAAGATATGTACAAAGAACAATATAGAGATTTTTAGCATTTCTTCAAATAATAGTTTGGCCCACCCAAAAATACATGTACAGTTTTTGTTCAAGAAAATGAACATGCGGACTTTGAGGAAGAATTTGAGATCTCTCATTACCGTGTCCTCAGCTGTGTATAACACTCTTGCCAACAGTGTTGTAGAGGTAGATGATGGAGAGCTGTGAGAGAAGAGGAAGAGGGTCTTTCTCAGGTTCTTCTGAGGCAAGGATAGGAGGATGGTCTCTATATATTCACTTTGGATTTTTGCAAACTGGAAGCTAAAAAAATATATATTATAGTAGTTATTGTAGTCAGGTTTATTGTTTGTTAGAAAGGTATGAGGAAAGCATGTTTAACTTACATGTTCCTCCTCTTCTTCATCCTGAGCTGCACAGTCACCTCGGTCACCACTGCCATCATCATCCTCCTCTGGCAGCTGAAAGGTTGAATTAAATTGTTAGAAGTTGCATTTTTACTTTTAAAAGCAGTCTCTTCTACTTACCAAGGCAGCATTTGATGAAAAAATACAGTAAAATAATAATATTGTGAAGTAGTTTTACTTTAATATTCTAAAATAGTTTTACTATTAACTGTTTTCTGTTTTAATCTATTTTTAAAAGTAAGTTATTCCTGTGATCAAAGTTGAATTTTCAGCATCATTACTCCAGTCTTCAGTGTCACATGATCCTTCAGAAATCATTCTAATATGATGATTTGATGCTCAAGAACACAAAAATATGAAGCAGCACATTTCAAAAGAAATGTCGAGCATCAATTCAGCATATTAGAATGATCAAAGATCAAGTGGCACTGAAGACTAGAAAAATTATGCCGAAAATTTTTCATCAAAGGAATAAATAAAATTTTGCTACATCTTCCAAATCTCAATATCTTTGATTGGCAGTGTACATTATTACATTTAGATAATAAACAGTGCACAAATTCTCAAAGAACTTACATTAACGATTACTTCAAGCTGGGGACACACTGAACTGAACGACTAGAAGAAACATTCTAAGACTGAAATCAACACACTTAAAAACTGTTTCCTTCGACTGAAGTGGATTTAAATACTTACAGATTATAAAAGACTGAATGCAACTGGCTCTGACTCAACGTGTTTGGGCAAGATCAGTTAATTAGTTTATTTATAATCGGCCTTACAGTCGTTAAGTGTGTCCCTGGCTTTAGTCGTTGTTGCAGCCTCCTCAAAAATACATCTTTCTGTACACGAAAGCAAGAAAAAAATATTTTAAGAAAAAATACAGTAAGGGCATATTTCATGTAGCCTAAATGAATTGCGATTAGGAAGTTTTTTTTTAATTTTTGATAGTATTTTGAAATCATTAAAATATGTATATATTGTGAGTTACAACATTATTTGTTTTTATCATGACATGAATTCATGTCGTTCCAAACCTGTTAAGACTTTCGTTCATCTTCAAAACACAAATAAAGATAATTTAATGAAATCTGAGAGCTTTCTGTCCCTCCACTGACAGTCTACACAACTGCCACTTTGATGTTTAAAACAAAAGTTCATACAGATCGTAAATCTAATCTAATGAATATTGAGAGGTTTAGTTCAAATTTTCTGAATAAACTCGATCACTTTATATAATGAACAAATTTAATACACTAGTGAATATACAAAAAGTACAGTTGAGCTTCCATTTATGTTCGCTAATTAATGTTTATATGTAAATAAAAGTCTAAACTCAAACTGTATATTGCATTAAGCGAACAAGTCTCTTTGAAGTTCATGTTCAAATTTGGACTAAACTGCTCCATCCATATGGATCACTTTTACAATCTCTTTATGAACTTTTTGAAGTATCAAAGTGTTAGTTGCATGGTCTGTAAATTGAGGGAGATAACTCTCAGATTTCATTAAAATATCTTCACTTATGTTTCGAAGATGAACAACACATTCTTGCATGTTCGGAATGACATAAGGGTGAGTCATTTTTTTTTTTTTTTCATTTTTGTGTGAACTAACACTTTAGGCAGGCGTACACTTTGTAAGTTCGAAAACTCAGTAGTTTGTGAGCCCTTGCATACAAGTTAGTTAACCCGATAATCATGTCAAAGCAGTTGGTACATTGCACGACTGCACTACACAGCTTTTCTTTGTTTTAAAAACAGACTTAACATTTATCTATTATGGGTCCTAATTAGGAGACGATGAGCACATTAAGCTTTGTGCCATGCTGTTTATATTTATCAAGGAGTAAAAATGCCCCTTTCAACGCCCAAAACAAGAAGCTTGCGGATGAGATGATGAGAGGAAGGAGATTTTGGAATGTATTTGATAGTCAAATTGATTCGAACAGTTTTAATCGAACAGATTTTAAAAAAGCTTTAATCATGCCCTTTCAATCCGAATTAAATGTCAATTGGACCCGGCCAATTCATTTCAACTAATGTGGTTACATATGACTTTTTATTCCATCTGTGCTACTAGTCTGATTAAAGTCTGATTATTAGAGCCCATGTAAACACAGCTAATGTTGCTGCTATAGCTTCAGATTTAAAAAAGTTATAGGGTTGCCAAGCAGCCTATGTGATGTGATTGTGTATCATTTGAGACTATACAATAGCTGCATTTACATGGACCCTAATAATTAATTTGTAATCGGTGAGGGTGAGTAAATGATGACAGAATTTTCATTTTTGGGTGAACTATCCCTTTAAGTCACATGCAACCATGTCATTCAGAATAAATTTGCCAAATCAGATTTTAAAATTTCATTCTGATTGTAAGGGGTGGTTTAAACCTTTTCTAATCTGTTCGATAGGACATGTAAACACTTGATCAGATTAAAAACTGAAATTTGAAAGTGTAAAGCATGTGTAACCATTGTTGTTGAATGAATGCAGTGTAATAAATGACGGTTGTCATAAAATTTCAAAATGCTTCTGTTTAGTTTTGAGCATTTTTACTGCTTGATAAATATAAACAGCATGGCACATAGCTTCATGTTCTCTGTGTCTCCTAATCAGGACCTGGAATGATAAATATAAAGTCTGCTTTTTGAAACAGAAAAGAAACAATGACAGGATGATGGTTAATATGCACCAACAGCGGGAAAGTCTGTAATTTTGGACAGACAGTGCATTTTAAAATATCAAATCCGATTTCTAAATAAATGTACACATCACCTATATTCAGATTCATCAATCACAATGATTTCTGAATTAAATAAAAAGTGTAAATGTATCAAATAGTAAAATTGCTGACCCCTCAAATTCAGAATTATTAACATCTCTTTGTCTCTGTGAGTAATTGAATTGTGAAATTCAACCCTGTGAATTACCTGTTTGTCCTCCTGAGCCTTTTAAAGGGTTAGTTCACCCAAAAATGAAAATTCTGTCATTTATTACTCACCCTCATGCCGTTTCAGACCCGTAAGACATTAATCTTCAAAACACAAATTAAGATATTTTAGTTGAAATCCGATGGCTCAGTGAGGCCTCCATAGGGAGCAATGGACACTTCCTCTCTCAAGATCCATAAAGGTACTAAAAACATATTTAAATCAGTTCATGTGAGTACAGTGGTTCAATATTAATATTATAAAGCGACAAGAATATTTAACAGTTACGTAATGTATTCGTACTTTTTGGTAATTTAATGACTTACTAACTGACAACGTAACTGCGACGTCGCATGCCAGTAATTTCATTACCTTCAGATTACCATCTCACAACGTCGTCAGTACGATCTCCTAACGTTATAAGATTACCAAGGACGTTCCAGATACGTACTCTATTCGTAATATAATGGTCATTCCATGACTTACTAGTAACGTAACTACAACGTTGTATGCCCGTAATATTATTACCATCAAATTACCATATCACAACGTCGTCAGTACGATCTCCTAACGTTATAAGAAAACCAAGGACGTTGCAGATACGTACTCTATTGGTAATATAATGGTCATTCCATGACTTACCAGTAACGTAACTACAACGTTGTATACCCGTAATATTATTACCATCAAATTACCATATCACAACGTCGTCAGTACGATCTCCTAACGTTATAAGAAAACCAAGGACGTTGCAGATACGTACTCTATTGGTAATATAATGGTCATTCCATGACTTACTGGCAACGTAACAGCAACGTCATGTGCTGGTGATTTCATTACCACCATCACACCTTCTTTATATGTTATTATTAAGAGAATTTGCCATTTAAAATGTGTAATTAAACGTCAGACACAAGACTGAAATGTCCCTTAAGTCAGAATATGGATGACTGCTTTTTATATAGTGACGTGACATACAGCGCGCGCCTCCACAAATGGAGTGCGCGCGCGCCCATAGTATGTTGACAAGTGAGTGAAGTTAATTTTTCTGAGAGAAGAATTTATTTTTCCGAGGTGACAACGAATAAATGGCTTTTATAAAAATGTATAAAGTTAACTTTGGAAAGACACAAAACCTTTTTTTATTGTTATGTTTACGTTAGTGCTGGTGGCCGTTAGAGTTGCCATGGCAACCGGGAAAACATTCAAGCTGCTGGAGAGGACAGCGTCAACCTTTCTCCGTGTTTCTCGTCAGTTTTATAGCAATAAAGTTCAACAACTGCGTCAGATTGGTTAAGTAACATTACCCACAGTCTACTAAGTACTTTGGTTAATATTTTTACCTCTGTGATTATATGGTATCTTTCCTTGATCGTCTGAAATATATGTTAGCAAAATGTTACGCTAGCATAGCATATGTTTTTAATAATACTGAGTGCAAAACGTCTTGAATGCTTTTATTTTATGTTTCGCTGTAGGCTATATGTTTTTATTTATAGTTTTAGTGTATTTTATTATTTTTATTTTGAGTTTTGATCATGTTCTGTGTGTTTTTCACAATAAATGAATTTAATTCATTTTGAGGTCTGCATTCATCATTCACAGCTGTTGGAATAGCCTTTAAATTAGTTTGGGCAAATGAGGACATAAATTAGGTTAAACTACTGCATGTCCGCCCATAGAAAAACAAATAAATATAAAAATTACCAACTGATTACCAGCACACAACTATTGATACACAACGTTGCCACGACGTCGCAGTTACTAACTGGCAACGTCACAAAGTTACGTTGTGGCAACGTATCCGGGAATTTCACTTTTCCGGTTGCCACAACGTAACTAGTTACGTCGCCACGACGAAAGTTTGGTCACCAAATTACGTTGCAGTTACGTAACAGTCACGTATTTTGGTTAGCTGGGGCTTTTTCCCAGAATCTTTGTACTGTTTTACTTTCGATTTCCACCGCGAGGGTTATATAAGTTGTTTACCTCCACATCTGGAAGCAGACTAGCCTGTAGTTATTTAGCTTTTAAGTCGTGTAGGTAAACTTACATGGTCGATCATTTTGATTAAGATGTGACTGCACACTGTGCAAACGATAAAACGGATAATTAATGGATATATCAGCATGAATTGGCCTTTCTCATCTGACAAATGTTAACCCAGGGTTAGTGTAGCGCCTGGTCTGCCTGTGACGTTCTTTATCGTTCAAGTGCTCACTTTTCGCTCGAGTTACAAAAGCTGGGATGCCCAATGCATCGATAAATAAAATCCTCGAGCACTTCTGCGCGACAAAATAGCAGGCTTAGCCTGGCTATTTGTAATTTATTGGGCCTACTTTTTATTTGATAACCGTAGTTACCTCAAATATTGCATAGGCTACAAGCATATTTCAAGTAGGCCTTTTTGTAGATTTTCATCTTATGCATTTTGCACACATACAGATATGTGAAGTTGGTAAAACAATATGTAAACAAATGGCTTCATTTTTCCTGGAACATTATTGCATGCTGAATAAAACTTTTTTTCAATCCCATAACTACAGGAAAAAATGTATTTGTACACAGTCGCAATAATAACATCATTGACATTGCAGGGGGAAAGAAAAGTTGGGGACATCATGCGGACACTCGCGCACTCGGAAAGTATATCTTAAGCAATCATGAACCGCGGTCCCCACATGAACATGAGGAAGTCGCTCTTGAGTGCAGAACAGGGACGTGCACAGACATTTTGGGGGGCAGGGGCTCAAGTGGAAAAAAGGGCACTTCTCATAATTACTTATTTTAAAAAATAATAAACGAAACGTTTGCACAATCTGCAAGTTTTCTACACAACTATTTTCAAGCAACTATGTATTTAGAATAAATGACTGCTCAGAGGAAAGAAACATAGTTCAACTAATAATTTGTTTATTTTGCACAAATCATTAAATCGCTTTAATTCTTTTGGTGTTATTTGAATACTTCTTTCACATTGTGGACAATTTTAAGATTTTTGTCTATTTTTGATTCCAAAGAGTTTTTGAACAAGAGAATGTTATAAGTACATAATACATAATACTATAATAATATATAATTACACATGCCTGGTGCAGATGTATGGTGATTTTGTCATATGATGTTGTGACTTTAAATGATTAAGGAGTATAGTGACTTCTGGTTAACATGTAGTATTAACGGGTTGTGTTTAGTCACTGTTTTATACCTGTTTTATGTCTGACAACAGAAGTGTGTGTGTGTGTGTGTGTGTGTGTGTATATATGTATGTGTGTATATATATATAAAATGGAAACAGCTTTATTAGGCATTCAATTGTATAACAGTATGTGTATATGACCGCTCAGAGAGTAGAAGCAAAACAGATCTGAAGAGCCCAAACTTGTCTGAACGCAACCACAATGAAATTAACTTGTAAATATGCTAATTAGCATGAGACGTCATCTGCTGCAGCAAGTCTCTCAAAATCCTGTGGGAAAAACTTTGAGGCTTTATAATGATTCAGCAGCTATTCCTGTGTACTTTAAGGTCAACATTTATCCTGTGTTTTAAATCAGAAACTTTTTATTATTTTATTTTGCAAAACAAAAAAAAATGTAGAATTAACAAAATGTGTACTTTTTGTAGGTAGAAGGGGAAGCTTCGAAGACACTCCACCAAATAGTGAGTATACACATACAAATGTTTATATGCATTTTGACTTATTATACAATACAATACAGTAATCTGTTTGTAATCAATTAATACATTTGTAATCAATTTGTATGCACCTGGTTTAATCCTTTCACTCTTTTTTAGTGTCTTTGAGAAGGATGGTGTTGGTAGGAAGGACAGGAGCAGGTAAAAGCTCCACTGGAAACACAATTCTGGGCAGAGGAGCCTTCAGATCTGCAAAAAGTGGTTCATCTGTGACCAAAGAGTGCTGGAAAAAGACCAGAGAGGTGGCTGGAAGAGAAATTACCCTGGTGGATACTCCAGGGATGTTTGATACAGATATTTCAGATGAGGATCTTCAGAAGCAGAAGATCAGTAAGTGTATAAACATGACGGCACCTGGACCACACGCCATCCTCCTGGTCATTCAGCTCGGCTCATTCTCTGAAGAAGAGAGAAACTCGGTGGAGAAGATCAGAGTCATATTTGGAGAAGAAGCAGATAAACACACAATCATCCTCTTCACTCGCGGTAATGAACTGACCTGCTCTATTGAAGAATATGTCAGTGATGCCAGTGAGGATCTGAAAGAAATCCTGAGGCGCTGTGGGGATAGATATCACATGTTCAATAATAAAGACATGGAGGATCGTAATCAGGTTGTGGAGCTGCTGGAGAAAGTAGATGACATGGTCTCTGCTAATGGAGGTGGATTTTACACCAATGACTCTTACCAGGATGTGGAGATCATGCTGAAAACTAAAGAAGAGGAGCTGAGACGAGAATATGAGAAGAAACTACAAGAAAAAGAAAGAGAAGTGGAGTCCAGATTCACTGAAGAGAAGAAGAAACTACAGGAGAGAATAGATGCACTAACAGCATCTGAGCAAGAGAAAGAAGAGAAGATCAAAGAGCTGGAACGACTGAATCAGAGGAACATGCGTAAAATGATTGAGTACAAGCGTTATTATGAAGCAAAGCTCAGAGAGGCCAGACTGGAGGCAGAACTCACTCACATTAATGAGAGAAACATGATGGAGATCTTAACCAAGTTACAAAGCATCCAGATCTAATCATGCCTGTGTATTTTATGAACGCTTTGGCTGTGCTCAGACATATAGCTTTATATGTAACTCTGAAAATAAGACATTTCTTTTTGTGCACTGCTAAATGGAATATGCCCATAATATTACAGTGAAAGTTATTCAAGTCAATTCGCCTTCATTTGTTTAGCACTTATTACTATACAGATTGTTTCAAAGCATCTTTTCAGTGATAGAATGGTAATTTTGTAACAAAGTTTGTTTCGGCTGTACAGCAGCTCTAGAAGAAAACACTGTTTTGCTTAGGTCAGTTCAGTGTGTTGATTCATTTCCATTGTAAAAATCATCAGTTTATCGATTTAGTTCATTTCATTTAAACAGCAGCAGCTCTGTAGAACGTGAATTAAGATTCATTTTCTGCAGATTTTGTTAAATTTTAACAGGACGATTCAAGTACTACATTTTTAACTGTCATAAGGTCATGTTACAATGTGCTCCTCCACCTATGGGGCATGTTGTCAAATTCACTTCCGTTCTTTTGAGGTAAATAAAGAAAAAAGTATACACTGTATTAATGAAACAAAAGCCACATATTTGTACCAAACATGTGTGAAATTAATGTGGAAGAAAATAAATTCTCTGAACCCTAAGTAGATTAACACAAACTTATCTGATCTATTAAAAATATATATGAAAAAGTACATTTTTGGTCAATAATAGACCATTATTATTTTATATAGCTTTTTTTTTAGAAATTTAAATAATTTTGTAGTTTGACAATGAACACTCTGTAAAACACAGCAGTACAGGCAAACAGATGAAGAAACATATTCAGACATTCAGAAAAACACAGAGCTGAACTCAACACTCCTCTCCCTCCACTCACTTTCACAGTCAGGGTTTAGATTAAGCCAGGATTATGCTTAGTTAACTTAGTTCAATTAGGGCCTTGGAAGAAGGGAAAAAAAAAAAAAACATTACTGGTGTGCATCGAGACAAAACGTATGGCAGTGACATATTTTAAGATCTGTCAGTACAAGCTGCTTTCAGTAAAGCACAAACATGCATTTTAGTCTAGGACTAGCTTAAGCCTTGTCTGTGAATCCCGGGAAAAGTGTGTTACAACTAACCAAGTGTTAGTTAGGTTTTGCTCGTGCTCCCCTAGAACAAACCAAAAGTGCTTCAGAACCAATGCGATGCTGGGACTATTATATTTTGAGATGTAATGTGGCTGTGCATTGTGCAGTTAATAATAATCAATTTTCGATTTCGGCTTTTAATGATTATGAAAAGAAGGTAATCAATGTAAAATGATTATTGTGCTGCTGCTGCCGCAGCATTCTGTCCAGAGCACCTCCCTTTCCCTCACAGTGGTGTGCTTTTGTTCCTCCCTAAAAGCCTAAACTAAATATCTAAATCCTCCAAATAAGTGAGTGTTGTAAAGTGCAGTTTTTGCAAGTAATCATGTAAACAGTCGGTTTTGTCTCAAGTGAATGTACACAGTTGAGAAGGAAAACGCATGTGTATCCATGCTGGTTTTTAAAATGAGGAACCCAATAAAGTGGAAAAAAAAAAAGAAAAAGGAACGTCACTCAATGATCTTGACTGAATATCTGAGAAGCTTTAGGAAGGATTAATCTGCATTTAATGAGTATGCAGTGTAATTTTCATTTGATAATTTTGTTGAATTTCTGTTTTAGGCTATTATCTGAATATCATGTTAATACATCTTCCTGAAACATTTAAAACGCTGTCATCTGTCATTTCATTTGTATGAAATTTGTTCATTTGTTTTTTCTGTTCTTGTTTTGTTCTGTACTTTTTGTTCTTATTTAGTTCTGAAGTATACTATCAATAAAAGTGAAAATTAACTTACTCATATCATAAAATAAGACTGTAATCATTTGCCCACTAATAATCATGTTAAATAATCATGATTTCAATATTGTCTAAAATAATCACAGTATTTTTTTTTTTTTTTGCCATAATCGAGCAGCACTATAATGTGAAATATTTTAATTAGCCTACAATATATCAAATAAAAAACCATAACACCTTTTAAAATGTCTTTTCTCCATTTCTCCTCTGATTTAGCTTTATGTATTAAACTAGATTATACGTTTTGCTCATGAAATTTCTTGTAATTTTCCTCATTTGTCTCTTTGAATAAAAATATCAGCTATTTGAATAAATGTTTATGTACCTTGAATTACAGGCCTAAACATTAATCATGTTCTGTTTGTGAAACTGTCTTAATAATGCTCTGCACATTTTCTTTGTCAGGTTTTTCAATTATTCTTGGATAATTTGTCATTTCAATAAAGATCCATGCTTCAATAGATTGTTTTTTATTTTTTAAATTTTACGTTCAAATGTGTAAATATGTATATCTATACATATAAACATATAAAGTTATATCCTTCATAGTTACAGAAAAATAAACTTTATTTAGAGATATGATACCAAAATGTGGGATAAAGAATATTTTACTTTAAAGTTTTCATCTAATTGATATATAAAACAACATTTTTGTGAGTTAAGAATTATAAAACCAATTATGAGACTCAATGTTTTTCCTCAAAAAAGGCAACTAAAAAGGAAAATGTTGAAATCAATATAGAGTTATCTAAATCAGAGGGAAAGAGCATATAGTGTGGAAGGAAATAATGGACAAATGGCAGCAGCAGTGGCAAAACAAAAGGGAGGCATTTATATTCAATACAAAGCAGAGTGGGTGTCTCAAGAGATAATGGTATGAGTAGGAGAGAACAAGTCATTTTAAACAGAATAAGAATGGGGCATAGCAATCTTAATGGCACTCTGCATATTATGGGTAAACACCCAACAGGAATGTGCACCCAGTGTCACGAGTATGAGATGATTGAGCATTTTTAATACCTCATGGCAGGTTTAATCCTGAAGGGCAAGAAATGATTACCCAGTTAAGGACAAGTAGAGGGAAATCTTAAAAGTTTTTTAAAGAAACTGGATTGGACAAGAGGATATAGTGTAAAGGAAATTTAATACAGTAGGTGGCAGTAATGCAACAAATTGGCCAGCTGCGCAAAACCCCCGAAGAAGAATAAGGACGAGGAGAGAGGAGGAAGAAGAAGAAGACGATGACTAGGGCTGCGTTCCAGTTCGGTTTTTAAATGCCCTTCCCTCGCTAACTTCCCTCGGTCTCGTTGACTCGGATGTACGTCATTGCTTACGTTGCACGAGTGCCCACTTCTGCCGGAACCTTTGCAATGGGCTGAACTGGAACGTCCTAAGCCCTTGATCACTTGGAATCCGCAATGGAGCTGATTTATTATTTATTTTTTCCCCTTACAAATTTGTTTAATACAGCATTCTATATGCATATATGTGTGTTTTAAATGTTTAAAAAAATAATTAATATATCATAGAATTGTTTGTGGTAGGGTAAATTAAACGCGATATGCAGTGACGTCATAATCGTGTTGCATTGTGGGTTATGGAGCTGCCTGAAGTGTACATGTGAAGTAGACTCGCTCCCTCGGTTAAAATCGAGGGAGCGAGGGTCTGTCCATGTAAACTTCCCTCGTCCACTTCACGAAGTGGAACGCACTTCAAAATGGCGGCAGGGATTCCCCCGAGGGGAAGTGTGTAGGGAAGTTCGCGAGTGCGTGTCTAAAACTGGAGTGGAACACAGCCCAAGAAATGCAGATAAGAGTCTGATGAAAATACTCTTTCCCCCCCCCGTTTTATTTTATTTTCCCATGAGGTATGCCTTATCATCTACTGGAAATCGTCTAATCTCTAATAATGATTTGGGCTCGCGCGGTCCGAAGGAAGAAAAGCTTAAGAAGGTGTAGGGCAGGCTAACGTTAGCCTCTACTTACTGTGACTAATCAAAACGTTTAAACTTTTAAATTTCGTTAAATTAATTTGATTTGTTTTAGTTGCTATTGTAATTAAATGAGTAACGTTACAGTCTAATGTTATTCGCACTGTAATGTTTCAGACGTTGACTCGGTGCTGAATGATCTTTATATATATTTTATTTCTGTCTCGGTTAAGAAGGAAATTTCTGGACACTATAGTGACCTAAAGAAAAGTAAATAACATTTACTGCATTTTTAAATGTTACGAATTTTAAAACTATTATTTTATCGGGAAATTGTCATAGATAGATGCATAGAGAAAGATTGATAGAGATATTACATTTATAACTTGAATGGAAATACGCACTGTCTAATCGATTTGCAAATGTCTTGCACTCTTTTCTCAAAATTTTTGTTCACATTTACAAGCTTCAGAGTTTTATTCTATTTAGGAGAAATGTTAAAAATGTATTGTAAGAGTTTAGAAATGTTAGCATCTCAAATGTGATTTTTTTTGTGTGTGTGTGTGTCGTGCTCAGATGAACATCTTTTTATTTTATTATTATTTTTATTTTCTATTACAAACACTTGATAAGTTCTAATAAAAAAAAAAGTTGATACATGTCCTTTTCATCAAGACTGGGACAAATCTAAATCAAGTTAGTAGATTTAAAATGTTGCATAATGCAAAACTGCAACAGCTGAGCTGACTGACATTGGTTATACAAAATGTCAGAGAGCTGCTTCCCCCATAAAGCTGATTTGAAACAATGTGCATTCAGAAAAGCTCTATGAAAATAAATAAATAAATAAACATGGTATAATGAGAAGTAAATCTTTCCATAGACTTTGGCCCTCACACTTTCAACACTTAATTCAAATTTGGTGTTTTAAATGCAGTAACATGTGATTGCTGTTATTTCATACAGACTCTTGGCAACGTTTTAAAAATGGCCACAAGTATTGGATTTGGTACTGAAGGACTGAATTTGGTTTTGTTGGGAAAAATGGGAGCTGGGAAAAGTTCATCAGGAAACACGATACTGGGACGACAAGCTTTCATATCAAGGAAAAGCTCCAGATCTGTCACTCGTGATGTTGCTGTTGAATCTGGAACTGTTGGTGAACTTCCAGTCACTGTTTATGACACACCAGGATTATTTGACACAGACATGAGTGAAGAAGAGATTCAGCAGAAATATGAAGAGGTTCTTCAGAGATGTGAATCTGGTCCCTGTGTGTTTCTGCTGGTCATCAAAGCTGACAGATTCACAGAAGAAGAGAGAAAAACTGTGGAGAAGATTGAGGAGATTCTGGGAGAAAAACGCATGGAGAAAACCTGGATTCTCTTCACCAGAGGAGACGAACTGGAGGAAGAAAACATGACTATAGATGAATTCATTAATGTGTCTGAACCACTGAAGAAACTCGTTCAGAAATATGATCAGAGATACCATGTGTTCAACAACAAGAAGAAAAGAGGACATACTGAACAAGTGAAAATGCTGTTTATAAAAATATTTAAGCCACACTTTGACAGATTGGGTGAGTCTTTCATAGCAATATTAAACAAATATACTTTAAAATAAGTTATTTGAAGTGTTAAAAAGTGTTTTTTTTCTTTTCTTTTTTTTCTCTCCAATTCCTGTATTATGTAGAAGGAGAAGTCCTAGAGGGACTGAAGTCAAATCCACTGAGGAGAAGAATACCAAACTACATTGAACCAGCCACACCTGCTGACAGTCCCTCATCCAGACGGATTGTTCTTCTGGGTCAAAGTGGTGTTGGGAAAAGTGCAGCTGGAAACACAATACTGGGGCGGAAAGAGTTTATCTCTGTGATGAGTGCGAGTTCAGTGACCCATGAATGTTCAGATGTTCACGCCACTGTTTCAGGCAGATCTGTGTCTGTAGTTGATACTCCTGGATTATTTGACACAAAGATGAAACCTGAAGAGTTAGCTGAGGAGATAGCAAGAAGTGTTTATTTATCCAGTCCTGGACCGCACGCTTTTCTCATTGTGTTTCCTGTGAATATGAGATTCACTGAACGAGAGCAGCAGATTCCTCAAATGATTGAGATGATGTTTGGTCAGGAGGTGTTAAAATACTCCATCATTCTCTTCACTCATGGAGATCAACTATATGGAGCATCTGTAGAGGAACTCATTAGGGGGAACAGTCGATTAAGAGATCTAGTTCAGCAGTGTGGAGGCAGATATCACATCTTCAACAATAAAGATCAGAATAACAGAGAGCAGGTGAATGATCTACTGCAGAAGATTGACACAATGATAGAGCAGAATGGAGGAGGACACTACAGTAATCAGATGTTTGAAGATGCTCAGAGATTCAGACAAGAGGAAGAAGAGAGGAAACAGAGAGAGGAAGAGGAGAGAAAACAACAAGAAGAGAAAGAAATACAAGAGGAGATTGAGAGAGTGAGAAAAGAGACAGAGGAGAGAATCAGAGCAGAGATACAGAGTGAGGAAGAACGGAGAAAACAAGCAGAGGAACAAAGAAAAGAGTTTGAGAGAGAGATGAAGAAGGCAGAGGAGAGAATCAGAGCAGAGATTGAGAAAGAGGAAAGAATTAGACCATGGTTTAAAAGGTCTCATTTTTGGGTTAAGGTTGGAGCTATTACTGGAGCTATTATTGCTGCCCCTGTTGTTGCTGCTGCTGCTGTTGTTGCTGCACCTGCTATTGGTGTTGGAGCTGTTGTTGCTGCTGCTACTGCTGGAACTGCTGCTGCTGCTGGAGCTACTGCTGGAGCTGCTGCTGGAGCTATTTATGGAGCTGCTGTTGATGAAGCTATTGCCAGAGCTCATGATGCTCAGAGGGAGCAGAGAAAGGAAGAGGAGAGAAAACAAAAGGAGAAAAATAAAGATGTCCTTGAAAGAAAGTAAGAAGTTTACAGTAAAAAGTTCAACAGAAGAACGAAAGAGAAGATGCAGACATGGAAGAGTGGAAGAGCAAGCATTAACAGCACTGCTACAGTACAGTCTTTGTTGGTTGATAAAATGAGCCTGAGAAAAGCACTTCTCTCCTTAAGATAGTGTTTTCTGGGATGATCTTCATCATCCTCGTCATCCTCACTGCTGTGTTCCAGCTGGAGATCTCAAGAACAGTACTGTATAAAGCACTGTAATACACCAGAACAGCTGGAAATTAACATTTCCACATCCAGCTGGTGAGATGCACTGGATCAGCAGTAGTCAGGTAAAATATTAAATATAATAATATATATTATTTTAGTATTTTTTTTTTTTTTTTTGCATTGTCAATTGTTCAGTCATCATTCTCTGTAATTTTTATCCAAACAGAGCAGAACCTGCATGCATTTTAACCTGTGTCTATCGGTGCTGTTCAGCACTTAAACATCTAAACGTGATGTTTGTCAGTGTGTCAGGCTGCTTGATGCAGAAGAGGTGAGCTCTCACTCTTTTTTTTCATTTCTTGGTATGGCATTAAAGGATTAGTTCACTTTCAAATTAAAATGAGCCCAAGCTTTACTCACCCTCAAACTATCGTATGTGTATATGACTTTCTTCTTTCTGATGAACACAATCCGAGGAATATTAATAAATACCCTGACTCATCCAATCTTTATAATGGCAGTGATGGGGATCAACGAGTATGAGCTGAAGAAAGTGTCTCCATCCACATCCATCCATCATATACGTACTCCACACGGCTCCAGAGGGTTAATAAAGGCCTTCTTTCCGCCAGACCATCTTACGTATTCAACGTTCAAAGAAAGTGTAAGCGGGCGTCACTTCAGTTACACTTTTTCCGTAAGTTGAATAGGGAAGGCGCAGGACATAGTGTAAGCTTTGTGAACTGAGAGAGTTTTACACTTTCCTTGTATATTGAATATGGAAGACGGTCTGGCGGAAGCCCAATATTCGACTTCATAACTTGTTTACATATGGATATTTTTTTACACAAATGCATCGCTTCATGTCAGAAGGCCTTTATTAACCCCCCCGGAGCTGTGTGGAGTAAACGTTTATGATGGATGAATGTGGATGGATGCGCTTTCTTCAGCTTTTATACTCGTGAACCCTGTTCACTGCCATTATAAAGCTCGGATGTATCAGGATATTTATTAATATAACTCTGATTGTGTTCACCAGAAAGAAGAAAGTCATATACACCTAGGATGTCTTGAGGGTGAGTAAAGCTTGGGGTAATTTTCATTTGAAAGTGAACTAATCCATTAACAGTGTTTCATTCTTAATATCAAGCAGCTCCTCTTACTGTTGATTATGATCACTGTCATCATCTTTCTTATAAAAAGAGTGTTTTGTGTTTTCTGTGTTAAAGCACAAGGAACGTTTTACTGCTGCTCATTTGCTTTAGTTTTACAAATAATTGAGTAGGATTTACTAATGTTTTTTTTTATTTTTCAGTAGAAGTCAAGTACACAGAAAGTAAGGGAGGAAAGCAGACACATGCATCTCAAGCTAAAACAACAAATTGTAAGATCTTGTTTTATCATATTATGATCTGTTTAATAAATACATTCTGGTCAGTTATAGGAATTCTTTGAATGTAGTTAAAGCAACATAACCAATCTTTTTATCAATTAATAAACCAATTACCACGCATGCTTCACTTTAATGTATTAATATTACCAACTCATTTTGTTTTAGGGACCTGCATGGCTTCAGGACACAAAATGAACACTGTCTTCATCAGTGCAAGAAAGAATTGTTCAGGATTTAGTATTGTTGTGAGTTGCTGAATTCCTTTGCAACAAAGCAGTCATTGCTTTAAATTAAATTTTGTTAAATAATTAGTCTTGTCTGAATTGTTTTGTTTGTTTCTGTGTTCAGTCCTGGATTGTACTCTATGCTTTCTGGTTTGTTATTTAATCAAAGAAGAGTTTAAGGAGAAAATGTGTTGAAAGAACATGAGAAAAGTTTACAACTCTCTGGTCTAAAGAATAATAAAGCGACACACAAACTTTACAGCCTCCAACCATCTGCACACAAATGTGGCCCGTCATGATTTTCAGTTTCACCGTCCTCATTCTTACTAACAATGCTTTTTGTTTTTAGAGTTTACTGAACTCAAATAATGCTTAGACTAATGGTTTCTTATTGCAAAACTGAAAAAAGCCTTGTCATCACTTGAGTTCTGTGAACAATGAAAATTTATCAGAATAATATGGAAAATGCTGATACAACTTAGAGTATGACATTAAATACAAAAGAAACCAATATGATCCTTTTCAATTTTTGCAACAAATACCTTGTTAATCAGCCTATTACAGTTATTCATGTTACAAATACTGTCAGATGCTTACATTCTTTGAATTTACTGTATTTTACAATTTTGAATCAAAAATGTAGTTCTTCTGACTTTTCGATGCCTGGCATATCAAAAGAAGCAGTAATAATAGCATAATTTAAATTTAAGAGTTCCTTTACAACTGTTCGAGTAAGGGGTCTTAACCAAGTATTTTTTTCTATAATGTTAAAAAATGTTCCACCAGGGAGATATTGTAAAAAAAAAAAAAAAAAAAAAAAAAAAATCAGATTTCTGTTTCTTGAAATATATGGAAATAGTTGCATATTGATTAGACCATACCTAATTTGCATATTCAAACATAACATTTCAGAAGACTTGAAATACAATAAAATATCAGCAATTTCTAGTGTAATTAATCAACTGATTTAAGTATGGTGATATCTAAAAGTTAGATTTTTTAACTCCACCCCTTCAGGATGCGAGGGAAGGAAGCAAGGAAAAGATGCGAGGATGGAGGAATTGAATCAAGTGTAATGATATATCCTCGCTCCCTTTAGCGTCACTTCAAAGCGTCATCGGCTGCGCACGAGGGATACCCACATGTTGATAAAGTTTGGTTAATTAAAGAAATATAATAAATATTAGTAAAGCAAGATGCCCCGTTGAAATATATGAGGTATAAAGTTTATTTAAATTTAAATTATTGTGATAGATATAAAGGGGGAGGAGAATTTATGCGTGCGTCACGTTTCTCGATTGCAAAGACTTCCGCAAAGGATGCACCTGTGTATCCTCGCTCATGACTCCTTGGGAAGCCTCCTCACTCCTCGATCCTCACCTCCTCGCGGTGCATTTAGAGAAATGAGATGTCCTTCAAGATGGCTGAGCTCGATCATTTTCCGGGTCATAGGATGGAGGACGGAGGAGCGAGGAGACGAGGAGGGATATTGAGAAGCACCCATTGTTAAGTGTAGAAAATGAGTTGGAGTTACTGATATTTTTACATTCAGGTTAGATTTTTTATTTTTATTTTTTATTTATTTTTCTGAGCCATTTCATGTAGTGGAAAAAAGTAATATGCGCACATCCCAGGTAAACTAAAGGCAGGTGCTCGATCATCAGAATCACTATTGGGTAAACAAACAAAAAACGGCACACTGCCACTGATGCTCTCAAAATTTATTAAAAAGACAATGTTTTGACCAAAAAGGTCTTCGTCAGGTCAGGCAAATAGTAGATAGTGGAAAAAATAGCAATTATCATTTTCTCAACATAATCAGTAACACCAGATACAATTAATTTCATCAACATGATCAATCACACCTGTTACAAGTCATCGTACTCATCACCCAATAATCCAAACAACACTGATAACAAATGGAATCATATACAATAAAAAATTAATTCACAAAAAAGGTTTAGACCTTTAGGAGAGAGTATTCAATGTATAAATATAAAAAGCTTCCCTCTGTAATAAGATTTTATTAATGTCTCCACCCCTTCTAGGTACTTGTATTTGTTCAGTGCCTAAATAACGAAGAGTCAATACCCATTTACCCATTTCATGTAGTGCACAACATGAAGTGCACAACAACATTCACCAACGGTGGCCATAAGTACAGATGTTGATCATAGATTTGATCAACTGTGATCATGAAATTGTTACATGTATGAAACTGGTCTGGAGGGCTGCATTGGGATTGGGATCCCGCAGGACCCAATGCAAATCTCATGGGATCTGGCTTTTTTTTATTTATTTATTTTTTTTTAAGGCTAGTGTATGTTTTAATTTAATTTTGAGTAATGTGCTATCAGAGTTGACTGTGTCCAAATTATGTAATTTCAGAAGTACATATACAAATCAAAGGTGCCCAATAACTTTTTAAAAAAAAAGATGTAATATAAGTCTAAGGTGTCCCCTGAATGTGTCTGTGAAGTTTCAGCTCAAAATACCCCCTAGATTTTTTTTTATTAATTTTTTTTAACTGCCTATTTTGGGGCATCATTATAAATGAGCCGATTTATGCTGCGCTGCCCCTTTAAATCTCGTGCTCCACGCCCCAAGAGCGTGCGCTTGCCTTAAACAGTGCATAAACAAAGTTCACACAGCTAATATAACCCTCAAAATGGATCTTTACAAAGTGTTCGTCATGCAGTCAAGTCAAGTCAAGTCACCTTTATTTATATAGCACTTTTTACAATGCAGATTGGGTCAAAGCAGCTTTACATTGATAACTGGTACATAATTTGGCTGCACAGCAGCTCTTAAAGAATAGTGTCAATGCAGGCAGATCAGAAGCACTGTTGAATAAATGTCAGGAATAGGTGAAGTAAACATCAGAGATGCTTTGCCACAAGCTGTACCTGTAGGAACTACGCTAACTATGGAGATGCAGATCTACTTCTGAGGTGGTATTACTGGAGCATCCACATTGTTGGAACCCTTCCGCATCGTCAGCAGGGATCTCAGGGTCTCCGGTGTTTCGCCCCCTAACCTGAACACCTCGCCTGAGTGGGGCAGCAAAGGCTGACTAGTCTTCACCTGCAGAAGGGTTCCAACTGTGGGCTCTCTTCAGCCACAGCCATCTTGAACTGGACTCAGCTGCTGCAGCAATGTCCCTGGTGGCTTTCTTCAGTTGTTTAGACTCCAGCCCCACACTATGGAGGAAATTGCGCACCGATTTTGCTGGGAACCCACGGCAGCCGACTTCAATGGGGTAGCTGATTGCATGCCACCCCTTTAGAATAGCTTCGTCAACCAGATCTTGGTACTTGGCTTTTTTCAGTTGGTGGGACGTGGCTAGCCTCTCTTCCCAGGGCACAGTGAGCTCAGCAATTATGATGGTTTTCGTGCTCATGGATAACAGGACCATATCTGGTCGGAGGGAGGTCACTGCCACGTCCTGTGGGAAGACAAGCTTCCGCTTCAGGTCTACTCTCAACTCCCAATCAGAAGCTCGTTGCAAAATAGAGGGTGGTTTCTTGGCCACCATGCCGGTCTTATAAGCTTTATCTCCTTTCCTCACAAAGGTTATGGCTTCGGGCAGATGGACCTGCTTGTTGTTGCTTTGACACGCAGCTGTTCCACCCATTTGGCAATTTCTGTGAGGACCTTGTCGTGCCTCCATCTGTACCGCCCCTCCGCCAGTGCCTTCGGACATGCGGTCAAGATGTGGTTCAGTGTACAGGAGGCTGCTCCACATTGGTTGCAAGATGGGTCTTCCCCTCCACCCCAGATCCTTACATTTGTTGGTGTTGGCAGCAGGTCAGTCACTGAACGCAGGAGAAAGCTCAACTTCCCCTGGTCGGTCTGCCACAGTTCCTTCCAAGACAAAGGTATCTCCTGTGCCTGATCCCACTGCGTCCATCGACCCTGAGAGGCAAGCCCAATCGCTTTCACCTGACGCTCCTCCTCTACTGCCGCACGGACTCTTTGCACCACAAGGCCTCTTCTGGCTCTGGCATCAGCCCTGCTCCACCTCTTCTCATTGTAGTGTCCAAGGCCCAGGCGTCCCTGGCATACCACACCCACAATTTCCTGGTGTTTCCAGTAGGATTCTGCTTCCATCACGGCTTGCTGGGGTTTCCACTTTCTGCCACATTTAATGGTCTTATTTGCATATCTTACTTTCCCATCTTTAGACGTGAGGAGTGTACTGACTGCCCTTGCCTTGGTGGCTTTAAACTCCTCAACCACAGATGAAACTGGCAAGGGAAGCTTAGAGGTCTTGCTGTAAAGGTTAATTGCGCTGAATGATGGGGGGGACTCCCAGCCATTTCCGCAGGAACTTACTGCACAGTCTTTCCATTCCCTCCACCTGAGACATGGGGAAGTCATAAAGTAGGAAGGGCCACTGCAGCCGGGGTATGATGCCATACTGAAAACACCAGACTTTGAACCTCCCGGGCAGTTGGCTGTGCTCAATTGCCCCAAGCCAGGTGTTCAGCTGGGCCTTGGTATTAGTGAGATTGCCACTGTCATTTAAGGAGCTGTCGTACTGCTTTCCGAGACATCGGATCCCTTGATCTTGAATTATTGGGATCTCAGAGCCTTGGATATTAAAGATGTTTCCTGTTAGCTTCCCCTTCACAATACTGAGGCTCCTTGACTTTTCCGATTTAAACTGCAGGCGTGACCATGTTGCCATCCTTTCCAGTGCGCTCAGGATCCACTCTGTCCCCTGTATAGATGGAGTCATCACCGTTATGTCGTCCATGAAAGCTCGACAAGCAGGGTGTCTAATGCCGTCCTCTGCTGCCGGGCCTCTGCACTGCATTCCTCCTGCCTTTAGCAACAGATTCATAGCCGCTATGAACAGGACCACGGAAATCGTGCATCCTGCCATGATGCCCTTTTCGAGCCTTTGCCATTTGGTGGTGACACTTCCCACAGTGAACCTTATCTGTAGCGCATTCATGTGTGCCATTACAAGCTCAACTACCTCTGATGGAACACGGTAGTGATCTAATGCCTTTCGGATCAACTGGTGTGGGATACTTGAATAAGCTTTAGCGAGATCCAGCCAAACGACAGAGAGTGTGCTGTTGTTACTCTTGGCTTCATTAATGAGCTGGCTAATCACTGCTGTATGCTCCAGGCAGGCGGAATATCCTGGTACTCCTCCTTTTTGGACACTGGGATCAATGAACTCATTGACTAGCAAGTATGTTGTTAGCCTTTTAGCGATGATGGACCAGAATATTTTCCCCTCTACGTCCAGCAGGGAAATCTCCCGAAACTGGTCGAGTCTTATGGAATTGAGCTCTTTTGGCACAAAGCAGCCCTCAGCGAGAGTCCAGAGCCCAGGTTCCAGCTTTTTCTTCCACAGTGTCCGTAGGAGCTTTGAGAGCCTCTTCAGCAGCAGTGGGCAGCATTTGTAGATTTTGAATATCAAAATCTATATTTGAAAAAATCTATATTTGTAGATTTTGAATATCAAATGTCAAGTCAAATGTTAAGTGTCCCCAACTAAGCAAGTCAAAGGCGACAGCGGCAAGGAACCCAAACTCCATCAGGTGACATCAGGTTGCAAACAAGTGGCAAATAGTTGTTAAAATGGAGAAAAAAACCTTGGGAGAAACCAGGCTTAGTCGGGGGGCCAGTTCTCCTCTGGCAAACAGTGCTTTGTTACGAATCAGGTTGCTATCATAAGTCTGATAGGATCGCAACAATCAAAGTATTTATTTAAGTTCCATCCAGTTGAGGATCGTATTCATCACGCCGGTATGGACGGTCTGTTGAGGAACTGTGGCACTGGCTGTCGTGTTGATATCTTCACAATGGATGATCTAGTCGACTCGATCTCTGCTGATACTTCAGGGCTGCGTTGTGGTCGTGTCATGGCACCGGTTCTTGGTCTCAGTTGGATACGGCCCGGATCCGGTTGACTACGGTAAACCTCGGGATAAACAGAAAGACTAATATTAGCGTAGATGCCATTCTTTTTCAGATTTAACGAGTACATCTGGTTTTATAGGAAGTGTTCCCGGTTCCAGCTGACCTAAATTATGCAGCTTAATAATCCTTTAACGGATTTGAAAGCAGCATGTCTAATCGCGTGAGTATAGTATTTATTTGAATGTTTACATTTGATTCTGCATGAGTTTGAGGCTGTGCTCCGTGGCTAAAGCTAACATTACACACTGTTGGAGAGATTTATAAAGAATGAAGTTGTGTTTATGAATTATACAGACTGCAAGTGTTTAATAATGAAAACAACAATGGCTCCAGTCTCCGTGAATACAGTAAGAAACGATGGTAACTTTAACCACATTTAACAGTACATTAGCAACATGCTAACGAAACATTTAGAAAGACAGTTTACAAATATCACTAAAAATATCATGTTATCATGGATCATGTCAGTTATTATTGCTCCATCTGCCATTTTTTGCTATTGTCCTTGCTTGCTTACCTAGTCTGTTGATTAGGCTGTGCAGATCCAGACGTTACTGGTCGGTGTTATGTAACAGTCGGTGTTATGTTGAGATTCGTCTTTTCTTCAGAGGTCTTTTAAACAAATGAGATTTATATAAGAAGGAGGAAACAATGGAGTTTGAGACTCACTGTATGTCTTTTCCATGTACTGAACTCTTGTTATTGAACTATGCCGAGATAAATTCAATTTTTGAATCAAGGGCACCTTTAGGGCAGAAACAATGAACTCATTGAAGTAATGAATAGCCCACATGTTAACAATGATTAGAATATTTAGCAACATTTTATATGGTGCATATTGATCCAGAGTTTGCGCCATCTGAAGTCCTCGCAGAGGTTGGGGTCGTCTCTTCACAGGTGTTGGTTATCTGAGGTCTTCATAAGAGGCTGGATCCAAACTGAAGTTGTTGTACTGAAGTTGTCTAGTCCTCGGGATAGGCATCCCAACATAAAACAGAAAAGCAAATGGAGAATAATTTGTGTAGCTGCTGTTCGTAACATTAACAAAAGAAAATCATGCACTTAATCTGTACAAGGATATGAGATGCATTATGTGAATGCTTGGCTATAGAGATGTGTCTTTAATTTACATTTAAACTGGGTTAGCGAGTCTGGATGAGTGAGCCCTGAACATTATCAGGAAGGCTATTCCAGAGTTTCGGAGCCAAATGTGAATCAACTGAAGAAAAAGAAAAAAAAAAACCCTGTGTTTTCAGCTTTTGGTAGACACACACACAATTATATATATATATATATATATATATATATATATATATATATATATATATATATATATACAGTCAAACCAAAATTTATTCAGACACCTTTTCAGACACATTTCATTCATTAATACAGTTTATTCACAATAGTTTAAAAATGGTAATCAAATATGACGATCTCAGAGTTAAACTGTCAGAAAAAAAAATCTTAATTATGTCAGATAACACTTAAGCAAAACATGGTCAGGTCAAAGTGTCTGAATAATTTTTGGTTCCAAATTTTTATCGGTTTTGGAGATGTTTCATGTGTATTAGGTACATCCATGTCACAAGATGTTTCAAAAAGTGGTAGGGACAATCTCCACCCTGGTGAAAAGGCCGTAAATTCCGCCTATGAATTCAATAAACTAAAATTACAAAAATAATCTGGTAATTTTACTGGTAGTCCACTGTATGAAGAATTTTAGTCACAGTTTACAGTTTCTTTTGCTATCCTCACTTACATAAATGAACTATAGTGTCCTGTAGCCACTAATAAAATATACCCTATAAAAAATGTCACAATAATATTTGGTTTGACTGTATACTGTGTAATCAAATCCACTTCATTAATACACTACAGTACTATGTACAAACGTCAATCTTTGCACTTATTAATCTATTTGTTTCTAAGCAAATCAATAAGGGTTAAGAGATTTGTTAATGTAGTGCGCCCCACCTTTAACCTTCATTAGGGCGGAGCACCGGGTTCTGACAGTGTGTCTCCCGACTATAATTAGTCAGATTAACTGTTTATACATCTGGTAATATTGTTATACAGAGTGGAAATTAAACCAACAGAGAATAACCTCAATCAACACAACACGTAAGTATGAGGAAGTTAACAATTTTATTTATTTATACACAAAAAGGTAAAAAGAAGAATATTGGATAAATATAGATTTGAATGAAATATCAAAATGTCTATTACGTATTTACATTTGATATGTTCAGTATTTCAGTATTTCCTGTTCAGTATTTCACAGTGTCAGCAAAATGACATATAGCCTGAAATATGAATTTCACATTAAATGTTAATCAATTACCACTAGAAATAACAACCGACACTGTTTGAAAGAGATGCAGCTGAAATTACTCTTTTTCTGATCAGCAATTCTCCCTCTCTTCCCCTCTCTCCATGTTCACAGGAGTGGGAATAAGTCAAAAAATGACCAATAACCAAGTAGAAACATGCTGGGCAAAAACACGTTTTGAGCGAGTGCATCACAAACAAACTTTATAGTACACCCTAACTCTTTAAGGGGCAGTACATGAGTATATCAACAGAGCACACAGAGACTGTTATGAATCATAAAACCTTATAAATACTTGGGGAAAAGGTGTTAATGTGCTTAATAATAACCCACACTGGGATGCACGTTCCTCCCTCTTTATGAATCATGTCAGCATGAGACTAGCCTACTACAGATCGCCTCTTATTTAAAAATGAATGAAATATATGCTTTGCTTGTCAACTGGAGAAGTTTCATGTGTATACATCGATGCCACAAGATGTTTCAAAAAGAGAGACAATTGAATTCAATACACTAAAATGAATTCAATACACTAAAATTACAAAAATAATCTGTAATTAATATGATAAAACAGTTTACAATCCATTTTGACTATTTCTTTCATACAAAACTTTTAGATGTTTTATGTAGTTGATGTCTTATTGAAAATAATAACGTTTGTAGTCACCGGAGGTAAGTGTTTGCTTTAGTTGGGCTCTTGACCCTTGACTATTCAGCATCAGTTTTTCTCTGGTTTCTGTAGCTGTGTGTTTCTGAAGCACATTTGTTATAGAAAAAGTTGTGAGATGAAGAACTGATTGATTTGTTGAGCTGAAAATGTCTCCATTGTTGAAGTTCAAATGCTGAATCTTGATGTCTGTGTGTGTCTATATGATCCTGTCCAAATAATTTCTGCATAATGAAATACAGTCTCTTGTTCCCTTGCTGTGTCATCAGGCACAGGCTTTTGTCATTCTCTTGACGTAGCGCTGATGATTCATCCCACTCTCCCCAGTCGCTGTCCTTGTAAACTTAGTCATTTGTGTCTTAAATAAATATTAACAATTAAAGATAAAGCATGTGTACTAGTAGGCTATATGAGATCCTGTTATTAATGAGGTCTTAAAGTTCATCCCAAAATGAAAAATCTATCATCAATAAGTTGATCTGAACCTCTATGAATTTCTTTGTTCTCCTCAACATAAAAAAAGACTTTTTTAAGAATGATCGTAACCAAAACGTTTCTGGTCCCCAATGACTTGGAAGTCAACTTTCGTTTTTTGGGGTGAACTAACCCTTTAAACATGAAGAACACCTCACATTCCTGACTAGAGGACAAGAGCTTTGTTATAGTTTACTTCATGCTAAACTTAACTTCGTGTCTTATCACTGTTCCTTATTCCATCACTATTCCATATTTATAATGTTTATTATTGTGGCATATCATATTTCTTCATAAATGCAGAAATCTACACTGTTAGACTTTTTATTGTATTTTTGCGGTAACTTACTGGCAGCACTATTGCCAGTAAGTTACTGTAACTGCCCCTTTACAGTAGCTTAACTGTAAATGTGTTTTACAGTATGATGCCCTTACCACAATTTAATTTTACAGTATGATGCCCTTACCGTAACTTATTTTTACAGTATAATAATATTACAGTAATTTTACTGTAATTTATTTTAGTTTTATTTTACATGTATGCTACAGAATTTAATAAATTCCAAATAAGTGACTTGAGTCCATGTTTATCAATATATTTTTTATTCACTGTTACAATCAATTTCATCCATTTTATTTATTATGATGCAACATAAAAAGAGACCTGGATTCATAACAAATCAAAGCAGAGATCATGACAATGCACAATAAAAAGCATGAACAAAACCTCCCAGTTGGTCTTGGCTGGTCTTCATACTGGTAAACAACTGATGGGAGATCTGAAACAAAACAAGAAAATGTGTGAGAAATGGTCATGAGTTTATTTAATCTAAATTTGTTCATGAAGAGAAGAGGTAACAACTTGTGCAACAGCAGTTATTCCCAGTAGTGTACTGTTTGAATAGTATAGCTTTGAAATCCATTCCTCTAAAACTAAAAAAAAAAAAAAAAAAAATGTAATAAAGGCATCATAAAAATAATAAATCGAGTTGATTAGACCACTCAGTTGATTATTTTTAAGATGCCTTTATGACATTTTTTTTTTTTTTATCTTTTAAGTTTCAGAGGAATGGATTTGGGATGGATGGAAAGAAACCTCTTAGGTTTCATAAAAAATGTGCTCCTCAAAATCAAAAATCATGCGCAAAGATATCACATTTAGCTTTAGTCGTATGATTATTCAAGGCTCGACATTAAGGACTGCCCGATGGCCCGTTTTAACGACGCACGAGACAGTAGACGGAACGGTCACTTGCCCAATCGGGCCAGTGCTGTAGGGTGTGCGATATATTATCTATGACATTGTAATTGTTGACTTAACGATGTGAAATTATATGTATGTCCCTCACTTTAGAAATAACAAACAAAAACACACCCATTGAGTGCATGCATGAACTATGTGACGTAATCTAAGACTGGTGAATGTGCTGCATATTATAGTGTACGCTTTCACTGTGATTTAGTCTATTAAAAAGCCTTTAGAATGCCCCCAGAATTCAAGATAAGGGGCAAAAATGTACATCTTTTACATTTATATAATTAAATATAGGTAACCAATATTACACAAAGCACCGTTTTTCCCCCTCTAATATCAGCATGATTACAAACGTAATATTGATTTTATACAGCGTACAATTTAATGAACAAGAACTTCATAACAAGCGACTTACATTTTAGTCACCAAATCGCCTGTTTCACTCTATTTGGACAATGAAAATAGTTCCAAACAAAGTCCACAGCATTGTTTTGTGTCTCTTGAGCAACACTTACCGAATTAATCAGTTTGGATTAATTGAATCTCAATGACTCGCTCATTAACACTGATTTGCTGCCACCTACTGGTGGGTGTAATTTCACATTTAAAGTGTCTTCATTTTTTAAATAATTTCAAATAACGTTTAACGTTTTATATTTAATGTTGAACGATGTCTTTAGTACCTTTCTGGAATTCAAAAGGTGCAATGATGTTGCTGCCTATGAGTGGTTCAGAAAACCTCAGATTTCATCAATATTATCTTAATTTGTGTTCCGAAAATATCGCCGGCTAAAAAATAATTAGTAATTTGAGTAGTTTTTGAGAAGAGTAATTTGTACTTTTACTCGAGTACTTTTTGACACCAGTACTCTTACTTGTAATTGAGTATTATTTCAGCAGTGTAAAAGTACTGAGTGTGTTTTGCATCAAGGGCTTGTCCTGAAGAATCTGAGCACCAAACACTAGAGATTACATCTCATCTGGTAACAAGAGTAAACATAATTTTAAGAACTCTAATGATATCTTTATCCCCTGATATTGCATTGGTGATATAATTCAAACATATTAGAGGCATAGAGTATGAGGAATGAGTAAGCTGGCCAAATTTCTGTCGAAAATAACTTACATGCTTAAAGTTGTCAACCCCCGAACCACAGTCAGCATTTATAAGTAAAAAGTATTTAAGTAAAAAAAAAAAAAAAAAACATACATGTGTACAAACAAATAAATAAATACCTTTGAGTGGAACAGTATGGCGTCTGTCTCACTAGCAAACATAACTACAAACAGACAAAGAGAAATACAATAAAATAGATTAATGATCATGATATCCTGTTATCATAATTGTTAAAGGGATAGTTCACCCAAAAATGAAAATTTGATGTTTATCTGCTTACCCCCAGGGCATCCAAGAAGTAGGTGACTTTGTTTCTTCAGTAGAACACAAATGATGATTTTTAACTGTTGCAGTCTGTCAGCGGTATAAAGCTTGTGAATGGTAACACAATCTGTAAGAGTAAAAAAACATGCATAGACAAATCCAAATTAAACCCTGCGGCTTGTGACGACACATTGATGTCCTAAGACACGAAACGATTGGTTTGTGCGAGAAACCGAACAGTATTTATATCCTTTTTTACCTCTAAAACACTATGTCCAACTGGGTTCAGCACTCGCTTAGTGTCTGTTAGGTCTGATCGCGCTCTGACAACGGCAGTGATGTCTCGCACTCATTGAAGTATAAGCGCGAGACATCACTTTTGTTGTCAGAGCGCGATCAGACCTTACTAAGCGCACAGACCAAGATCATTTCGTGTCTTAGGACATCAATGTGTTGTCGCGAGCGCAGGGTTTAATTTGGAATTGTCTATGCATGTTTTTTTACTCTTACAGATTGTGTTGCCATTGACATGCATTATAAGACTGACAGACAGCAACGGTTGGAGTTAAAAATCATCATTTGTGTTCTACTGAAGAAACAAAGTCAGCTACATCTTGGATGCCCTGGGGGTAAGCAGATAAACATCAAATTTTCATTTTTGGGTTAACTATCCCTTTAAATAAATGATTACAACTACAAGCATTATAACATTATATTTGTCACCTATGTTACCTCGTTTAAGCCTACAGGCCTTTCAAGGACAATCTCACTGAAACAACCCGGGGTTAATGATTTTAAAATTTGAGACTTCTTTTTTTAAAAACATGTAAAAATCTTACAGACCCACAACTTTTCAACAGCAGTGTACTGAATGATTAAGGTTTTGCTTACTATAGTCATCTGGTTCATGGCCTTTGACAGGAGGTCGCTCAGCTCTGGGGTGCAGGAGGCCATCCTCATGGAAGGATCTAGGAACACAACATGCAATTTGTCACAGAGCCAACAATATTTAGTATAAAATGCCAGGTTTATTACAAGGAACCAAGCTAGAGCAGAGGTGGAAAGAATAATATACATATATACATATATTTATATACATATATATATATTACTTAAGATAACAAAATTTATATTTTTAGATTTAGAATTCAGTATTGTACATGTAGTGTCACTTACGTTTGGATGTCAAAGACTTCTTAAGTAATAAATTAAAAATATATAATTTTGCAAAAGAAAACGTCTCGGTTACGTATGTAACCCTCGTTCCCTGAAGGAGGGAACGGAGACGTACGTCAGTAGTGACCGACGAATTGGGATATCGCTTAGAGAGCCCTATCAGCTTCGTGTGAACTAAAACAAGCCAATGGAATTGGCGTGCGATATTTGCATAATGCGCACCGCCCCCGACAGGTGTATATAAATAGGAAGCGGATGCAATCGCACTCTGTTTTTCGCTGAGGAGACAACTGGTGTCCGCACTACAGCGAGGGTACAGAAACTGTGGCGACGGGACGTACGTCTCCGTTCCCTCCTTCAGGGAACGAGGGTTACATACGTAACCGAGACGTTCCCTTTCAGTCGGTCACGTTCGACGTACGTCAGTAGTGACCGACGAATTGGGATCCCAACTAAAGCGCCACAGTTACGAAACCCCTTCCAGTGCCCAGCGCAAGCTCGGCTACCCATAGCACCAGCTGGAACGGTGAAGGGGCAAGCTTACGCCGAGAGAGTTTACTGCTGTCTTACCGAATACCCACTAAGTAAACTAGACTACACTGGGGAAGCGAACCCGTAAGGGACGCTGCGGAGGCCACTACCTACCCAATGGGGGAGGAGTTTACGTGGAGAATACACATATGGACTGGCCCGGGGGGCAGTACGCATATGGGGTCCCTGGGATGGCTCCACCTGGGTAGGGGGAGACTCATCTGACAGGTGACAGCAGAGCTGGCTCTGCTAAGGGAAAGACACGGGCTCGCCGTAGGGAGTTTAGACCCGTGGACAATTACACATATGGGACCGCTCACGTAGAGGAGTCACGACATATGGGCCCCAGCCAACAGACAGCGTCAGCGACGGATGTAGGCCTGGCATCAGACACTCCGCAATGTCCGAGCCGAAGGGGGAGGCGGAGGAACTCGACAGGGTTCGCCAAGCGGGGAACACGACTGGAGCAAAAGTATGCACGTATCCGGCCCAGGGGGCGGGAATGGCATTGCAAGCCGACACTTAGAGCGGGTACTACACGTCTACCACGACTAGTGGATGCGAGTACACGTGAAGATACCGGCTCTACACGTAGGCTATAAAACCTAGCGAACGTGTTAGGTGTCGCCCAGCCCGCAGCTCTACAGATATCTGTCAGCGAGGCGCCATGAGCCAGCGCCCAGGAAGAGGCCACCCCTCTGGTGGAGTGGGCTCTCAACCCGAGCGGGCAAGGCACGCCCTGGGATTCATACGCCAAGGCGATGGCATCCACTATCCAGTGGGCCATCCTCTGCTTGGAGACAGCCTTTCCCTTCTGCTGGCCTCCGTAACAGACAAAGAGCTGATCTGAGGTCCTGAAGCTTCGCGTTCTGTCCACGTACACACGCAGAGCGCGGACGGGACAGAGCAAAGCTAGGGCTGGGTCTGCCTCCTCCGAGGGCAGCGCTTGCAGGTTCACTACCTGATCTCTGATGGGAGTGGTAGGAACCTTGGGCACGTATCCAGGCCGGGGTCTCAGGATGACGTGAGAATCACCGGGCCCGAATTCTAGGCACGCTTCGTCGACCGAAAACGCATGCAGGTCCCCTACCCTCTTCAGGGAAGCCAATGCAACCAGAAGGACAGTTTTTAGGGACATAACCTTCAGGTCGACTGATCGTAAAGGCTCAAAGGGATGACCCCGGAGAGCTGTGAGAACCAGGGTCAGATCCCAAGAGGGTACGGAGGAAGGGCGAGGAGGATTCAGTCTCCTTGCCCCCCTCAGGAACCTGACGATCAGATCGTGTTTCCCCAGGGACTTACCCTCAACTGCGTGGTGATGTGCAGCGATAGCGGCAACATACACCTTCAGGGTGGAGGGAGACAGCCTTCGCTCCAACCCTTCTTGCAGGAAGGAAAGCACAGATCTGACCGAGCATGATCGGGGGTCCTCTCGGCGAGAGGCGCACCATTCGACGAACAGGTTCCACTTCAGCGCGTAGAGACTCCTAGTGGAAGGAGCTCTAGCGGAAGTGATGGTGTCTACGACCGCTTGCGGGAGATCACTCAGAACCTCCGCATCCCGTCCAGGGACCACACGTGGAGGTTCCACAGATCGGGACGCGGGTGCCACAGGGTGCCCCGTCTCTGAGTCAGGAGGTCCTTCCTCAGAGGAATCGGCCAGGGAGGGGCTGACGCGAGGAGAATGAGGTCTGAGAACCAGGTCCGAGTGGGCCAGTACGGAGCCACTAACAGAACCTGCTCCCCGTCCTCCCTGACCTTGCACAGGAGTTGTGCGAGAAGGCTCACTGGGGGAAACGCATATTTGCGTAGACCCGGGGGCCAGCTGTGTGCCAGGGCATCCGTGCCGAGCGTGCCGCCGGTCAGGGAATAGAACCACTGGCAGTGGGCAGTCTCCGGGGAGGCAAACAGGTCTACCTGGGCCTCGCCGAAACGCTGCCAAATCAGCTGAACCGCCTGGGGGTGGAGCCGCCACTCGCCCGCAAGTGGAGGCTGCCGTGACAGCTCGTCGGCCGCACGGTTGAGCACACCTGGGACATGAGTGGCCCGAAGGGACCTCAGATGCTTCTGACTCCACAACAAGAGATGGCGGGCGAGTTGCGACATGCGACGGGAGCGTAGACCACCTTGATGGTTGATGTACGCAACGGCCGCAGTGCTGTCCGAACGGACCAGTACATGCTTGTCTGACAACAGCTCCTTGAAGCGGGCCAGAGCAAGACGTACTGCTAGCAACTCGAGGCAATTGATATGCCAATGCAGCTGAGGCCCCGTCCAAAGACCCGACACTGCATGCCCGTTGTACGTGGCCCCCCATCCCGTGGCAGAGGCATCTGTGGAGACCACAGCATGCCTGGACACTTGTTCCAGGGGTACTCCGGCTTGCAGGAATGAAGGGTCCGACCACCGGACAAGGGTGCGGCGGCAGCTCGGTGTCACGGGGACACGGAGCGTGCCGCGCTGCCACGCCCATCTCGGGACCCGGCCGCGGAGCCAGTGTTGAAGCGGTCTCATATGGAGCAATCCGAGCGGCGTGACCGCGGCTACAGATGCCATATGCCCCAGGAGCCTCTGAAAATCTTTCAGTGGAGCCGCTGTCCTGCGCTTGAGCGAGCTCAGGCAGTTCAACACCGACTGGACGCGCGCCTCGGTGAGACGCGCAGTCCGTGCGACCGAGTCTAGCTCGAGACCGAGATAAGAGATCCTCTGCCCGGGGGCGAGTTTGCTCTTGTCCCAGTTGACCCGAAGACCCAACCGGCTGAGGTGAGCTAAAACCATGTCCCTGTGTTCGCACAACTGCTCTCGCGAAGTGGCCAGGATCAGCCAGTCGTCGAGATAGTTGAGGATACGAACGCCCTGTTCCTTGAGGGGAACAATGGCCGCCTCCGCAACCTTCGTAAAACGCGGGGGGACAGGGCCAGCCCGAAGGGTAGGACTTTGTACTGATATGCCCGACCCTCCAACGCAAACCGCAGGAAGGGTCTGTGTCGAGGCAGAATCGAGACATGAAAGTACGCGTCCTTCAGGTCGATTGCTGCAAACCAATCCCGGGGACGGACGCATTCGAAAATGCGCTTCTGCGTGAACGGCATCTTGTGGAGATACCGGTTCAGGACGCGCAGATCCAGGATTGGCCGTAGCCCACCGCCCTTTTTCGGTACAATGAAGTAGGGGCTGTAAAACCCCGACTTCATATCGGCTGGAGGGACCGGCTCGATTGCATCCTTCGCCAGGAGGACAGCAATCTCCGCCCGGAGAACAGGTGCACTGTCCAACGACACCTGAGTGAAGTGGACACCCCTGAAGACCGGGGGACGCCGGGCGAACTGAATCGCATAGCCGAGTCTGATAGTGCGAATGAGCCAGCGGGACGGGCTGGGAAGCGTGATCCACGCCTCCAGACTCCGAGCCAGCGGGACCAAAGGCACCACAGACGCACCGGGGGTGGGGCAGCAAGGTAGAGTGGGACCCAACTCGGACGGCATGGGAGCGGCCCGGAGTGTGGTCGAACTCTGGGAGGCAGCAGTGCGTATGGGAGACGGCGCACGGGGCGCGGGCTGCACCATCACACTGCCACCTGCTGGCGAAATGGGAGGGGGCTGCGAGTGGCGAGGCGGGGCCTGGCACACTGGCAGGCGCACCCTGTTGTGACCTGGAGTTTGAGGAAACTGCTCTTTTTGTGATAAAGTGGGTACCGCTGGACTCCGGGGAGCCAGCGGCGGTAGATGGACAGACATCACAAATTCCCCCCGGCCCTCCTCCGGGGGTGGGAGAGAAGGTGGAAAACTCTCCCGAAGAGCAAGATCCTTCCCCTCCAGGTTGCCCGTCTCAGGGCCGGGCTGGGCACCACGTCCGCGACCGGCACCCTGCTGCTTGGCTGGTGTAGGCTGCTGCTTTGCCGAACCAGCAGGGGCGGAGGACGACGCAGGCGGGCGCCCTCGGCGACGGGCGGGCTGAGGCTGAGCCGCGGGCTGAGGCTGAGCCACGGGCGGGTGGGTGGAGGCAGCAGCGGACCGCCGTGGCATGACGTGTTTGATAGCCTCAGCCTGCTTCTGTGCGGCGGAGAACTGTTGGGCGAAGCTCTCCACCGCGTCGCCGAAGAGGCCGACCGGGGACACGGGGGAATTCAGGAACCGCTGCTTGTCGGTTTCCCGCATGTCCGCCAAGGTCAGCCAGAGATGGCGTTGCTGGACTACCAGGGTAGACATCGCATGACCAACAGCGCGTGCTGTCACCTTCGTCGCCCGGAGGGCAAGGTTGGTGGCAGCGCGCAGCTCCCCAAGCAGTTGTTGGTCAGGCCCTTCCTGGGGCATCTCCGACAGCGCTTTTGCCTGGTAAACCTGCAAAAGGGCCATCGCGTGCAGGGCTGAGGCAGCCTGCCCACAGGCGCTGTAAGCCTTCTCAGTCAGACCGGCTGAGAACTTACAGGCCCGGGACGGGAGACGCGGCTCACCACGCCAGCCAGTGGCCGTTGGACACAGCTGCATCGCAACGGACCGCTCGACTGGCGGGATCCTCGCATACCCCCTGGCTTCCCCGCCGTCCAGGGAGGTGAAGGCGGACGAGGGACCGGGCCTTGCACGAGCACTATACGGTGTTTGCCAAGACCTGGTCACCTCATCGTGCACTTCCGGGAAGAATGGCATTGGGGCGGGACGCTGGACATGACCAGCGCGACCCCCCCCCCAAGTACAAGGGTTCCACTCGAGCCCGACACACAAGGCGGCCCGGGAAAGCACAGCCGTCAACTCAGGATCCGACTCGGCCACCGCTACCGTCCCGGAGGGCGGCAGCGCGTCCGGATCTTCCTCCCCAAGGACCCTGGCTCACCTTCCGATGCAGAGATCGACATCCGGTCCGCCGCAGGCGCACCAAAGGTAACGGCTGGACAGTCCGTAGAGGGCCCAGCGGAAACCAACGGCGGCACGACGGGTTGCGGTGCTGATGAGGCGGCAGGGGCCCGCGGAGCGTTTCCGCTCGGCGGGGAAGCCCTGACCGTAATCCTCAGGTCACCCTTCCCATACACCGCCGAACCGTCATTCCGGCCCGGGCCGGAAAAAACGGTCGAACGGGGCATAGGAGAGGGGACCCCCGCTTCCTGAGACCTCAGGAAGGAGAGTCTAGACCTCAGCACCGCGATAGTCATATTCCCGCAATGGGAACATGAACCATCCACAAAAGCTGCTTCAGCGTGCTGAACGCCCAAACACGAGATGCAGCGATTGTGCCCATCAGCAGGGACCAGGGAACGACCGCACCCAGTAACGCACAGACGAAATGACATGCTGTCAGGGTTCGTCTGTAAAGCTCTTTTAGAAGGGGAAAGATCAGCGCACTTGTGCTGAAGCACACAGGGAGTGACGCGATGTGCTCAGGTACACCACTCCCTGAACACACCGAGGAACCGGCCCAAATCGCAACACGCACACACACTTTTAGAGTGTTGCTGTTACAACAGCAGTTGAGAGCTTATAGCTCGGCTCCTCGGAAGCTCGCGACCTCGCTGGAGTGCCTTCACTACCAACACGAACAGCTCGCTGTTTAATCCTCTTCTGAGGCAGTTTTTAGTTTCAGTTTTACTGAAGTCTGAAGCAGGACACCAGTGTATGGCTCCGAAGCGAAAGACAGAGTGCGATTGCATCCGCTTCCTATTTATATACACCTGTCGGGGGCGGTGCGCATTATGCAAATATCGCACGCCAATTCCATTGGCTTGTTTTAGTTCACACGAAGCTGATAGGGCTCTCTAAGCGATATCCCAATTCGTCGGTCACTACTGACGTACGTCGAACGTGACCGACTGAAAGGGAACTGTAGATGCATGGTGATATAGGTTAGATATATTGTGGAATAAATGCATTTTAAAGTATTTAATGACCTTTCTCAGTTCACCTGTGTTTCCTCCTCCTGTCTGCTTCCCCTTTGTTGTAGAGGGGATTTTCTGTCTCCCCTGAAATTGCAGAACATTATTTATCCATATTTGTTTACCATTAGAGATCAAAACATGTGAAATAGGTTCAGTTAATTTTCGCGCTCCATGTAACTGACGTCACCGATTAACGGTACAGCAACTTTTAGGTTAAATACATTTCTTTACTATCATCCATTAACAATTTGCCAGCAAAACCTTTACAAAACTATTATAACATCTCATCTACACATAAAGATGCAATTAAAAGTCCAAACTTTTATTAAACGGGGGCTCAAAATATAGAGTTAGTTAGTCAACCGCTTCTGACGGTTGAGTTGCTAACGGACTTTTTCGAAGACACTAAATAATTTCTTTGAAGTAAATATTCAACAGAAGTGTGTCAATTACACGTAAGAAAGGTATCAGGAACAGCTATATATATTATTTGTGTGATTTTATGGACTAAACTTACCTAAAATCAGTGAAAACAACAGCGAGACGGAGTCTTGATGCTTGACTTTTCCCCGTTTCCATGGTAACTCAGATCCGCTCCAGTGTTTGCTCTTATAGTCTCCCGTAATCTGGCAATATCTCTTCAGACCGCAAAAAAATGAAAATGAGCATATAATTTCTATTTTCTGAAATATTGACGTAGCCTACCAACAAACTGACACAGAAGTGGCAAAATAAGCATAATAGGGCACATTTTATTTCATATACATTATTATTACAACAGTATATGGTTGGCAGCAACTAATACTTTCTTGTTAAACACTTGTTAGGCACTTTATTTAAACTTTTCAAATGTTTTATTAATTTTTATTAAATATAAATGCCTTTCTGATTGGTTATGGGAAAAGGGATAAGAGCAAGTTTGCCCTAAGGTGGAATCGAACCCGGGTTGATCACATTAAAAACAAATTTCACGTACCACACGCTCTACGGCCTATGCCACTACAGACATTAAAATATAATGTCTTTTTAGTATTTAACTGAAAACATTTGAAGGCTAAATTACGACCTACGTACAATAAATTGGACATATGTTGGTATTTTAAGCATGAAATGGGGCAAATTCCCTGTTTGGGTTGACACATGACAACTTACCAGCGTAAAAACTATATAAGTTTACACTCATTTTCTTCACTCCCCTGCCACTGAGAGGCCGCCATCTTGTTTGAATTATTTTTCTGAAAGCTCCAAGCTGGTCACGTGATCGGCTGCTAGCATTCTGATTGGAGGATCTCAAAAAAATGCATTTACAGTAGCACTACTGCTTTTGAGTAAACAGTAAAGTACTGTAAATTCTTATATACAGTAAGTTACTGTAAATATCATAAAAATACCCATAATGCATTGCATATTACAGTAGTTAACCGTAAATAACATATATGGTATTTTACTGGGATTTTTTGCGGTAAGTAACTGTAAAATTACAGCAAAGTCTAACAGTGTAGATCAGCCCAGAGAGAGTAAATCTTAATGGACTATATGAGCCATAACTTTTATCTCAAATATGAGGTGAACTTTATTTCAGTGTCTTTCAAATAATATTTGATAAAAATATGTATCTTTTGGCCTCACACACAAAGGTTAAAATGAGGCACTTTATCAGAAAACATGTGATCAGTGAAATTTCACAATAGTCCCCGATTATGATCTTTGATGTAATCGTGTTATATAAGTGATATAACAAAACGTTATAATTTCAGTCAGACTTTTTCTATATAAAGTTAAATCTCAAGTCATCATTTATAATCATGTAAGAAAAATGACTGTTATTTCACAGGAAATTCCAGCACTTTCCTGTTCTGGTGGGTGGAGCTGATGACATCTGATGAGTTTATAAATCTGTGATAGTTCAAAAACTGAAACTAAATTTACACATTTCAAGTGTCTTACACTTTAATAATATAATTGCTTGATGTAGCTGTCTTCTTTCTAGTCAGTGTGTTATAAAAATGTGCTAATGCTGCAGTTTAACAGTGCAGCTGAATGAGGGGATTTCATGTGATTTTGAAACTGAAAGAGTCTGTAACAGGTTTTGGAGGCGGAGGAAGATTTTCTCAGAGCTGTTGGAACAAAAGATGAACACAGAGAACAAAAATGAATGCAGTTTGTGTTCAAAATCTGCAAACTGAGTGTTTTATTATGATTTACTGTCTGAACATCACATAATTTTCACTAAAGTTATCCCTTTTACCGGCTTCAAGCTTTATGCCTGTTGATATGAACATTTCAGTAGATCTGACAGCATTTCATGTAATGTGGAATAAGGCTGTCAGTTATTTGCATGTTAAAGAATATCCATTTAAAATTACACAATGATAAAATCAGCTGGAAATTTCCTTACTGGAGATCCAACAGCACAAACACAGGAAGTATGAAGTATGAATAGAAAAGACTGAAGTGAAAGAGGAACTTAAGGGGTTTAAAACTGTGTTTTCCATTTCACAAGTTTCTGTTCACTGGATAAATTTGTGCAAAATTATAATAAAAATACTATAATAAAAATGAAGATTTGCTGTTACAGGTCAGCTACGAACAGAACGACAGCAGACAATGGTAAAAAAACATTAATTCAAAAGTTCCTCAGGAAACACCATCCTGAGAGAAAAAAGATTCACATGTGGAAGAAGTCTGTCTCCTACATATTGACACGCCAGGCTCTGCACCCAGCCAATCACGTCGCACTCCCTCACCAGAGTACTGATCACACGCACCTGACACTCATCACCAGTCCAATCAGCAGCACCATAAAAGACACTCACAGTCACTCTGGTCTTGTTAATGCATACTAGCTTGAATGCTTACGGACTCCTTACCTGTTTCCAGTGTATCTCCTCGATCCTCTGTGTTCTCCAGTCCTTTGTGAGTGTCTGTGTGCTGTATCCATTCCAAGTCTCCTGGTCATCGTTGAATCTGGTGTGAAGATCAAGTTCAGTAATCCTGTCTTGATATATCTGCTCTGTCTGGAAACTTCATCTGACATACTCACCTGTTCACTGCTCTGGTTATCTCAATAAACATCGTAAACTTTACCTGTGTCTCCGACCTTCTGTGTAATGTAACACATATCTAGTGTTGTGAAATCAGAGAAAGTAACACATTGAATTAAATGTGACAATTGTACGTAGAAAATTTGAAGTAGTGGGCTATTTTTTTGTAAAACAAGTAATCTTTATTTAGATATGTGAAATGCAGTGTACAATCACTCTCTGAAAAAATCTATGAATCACAGACTTTAAAAAATAAGCATTTATTTTAATTAACAGTAAAATATAAATTCATTACAATTCAGTATATTATTACTAGTAATATAACATTGCATTTTAATAATTTATTAGTAACAATAATATTGCTCCTAGTGCTTCATAAATAAATAAATATCAAAATCTTTTGTCCTGTAGCCAACATTAAATATGTTGGCCCTCTTTTATAAAATGTTGCATAGAAACCATCCTACATTCATCTTATGATAAGATAATTTCTCAAATGTGCATATGAGTGATTCTAAGAACGAAGATGCATGCTAAAAAATGCGTGCTACTTTGAAGCGTTTGAGAAGCTACTCATAAATTAAAGTAGTTAAACTACATTCAAGCTTAGGTAAAACATCCTAAAAAATTAGCTCCATTTAATAAGAATCATGAGCTGAAGTGTTGTAAAATTTGAGATTAAGACAGATAGATTGAGAGTGACTCTTGAAGGACCAGCACCACATCCTCTTACCACTGTCTATCTAACAGAATCTGACAGTAAGATCTGGGGGTTCATTATTTTTACTACATTTGTAATTTTTAATTGTATTTAAAATAATATATTTAAAAGAAAGAGTCACATTTGTTCATTTATTTATTTATTTTTTTCAGTTTTTATGAAAATTATGCCTGTAAAAATGTATTGTACAAACATGTTACTTTCACTTTTCAACCTATTGCTCTATGATATTTTATATTTAATATAATTGCACAGCACATATTTCGAGATGCTCCAGCAGGGCTCCGTCAGTGCTAAGGATTGGATCAGTGGTTCAAATGTTTAGATACCAGTGAAATATCATCATTCTCTATTGACACTACAGCAAAAACTACTTATCTTATTAATGTACATTTGAAACATTATTCAAGACAGTCATTAATAAAAGTAAACCGTCATTTCTAAAATAAGCTCAAATAATCCAATGACACTTAATAGGCCTATACTTTTACTTACTCAAATGCATTTTTTGAGATATCAACCTAAGATTTGACACAGAACTTATTCAGATATTTAGCTTGAAGTTTTAGAGTTGAACATCCATTTCATTTCCACTCCATAACTCTTAAACTTTATTTTTACAACTTTTTTTTTAACTTCTACAATAATCTGTGAATAATCTGTGAAATTATTATATATATATATATATATATATATATATATATATATATATATATATATATATATATATATATATATATATATATATTTATTTAGGTCTGTTTTATTATTATTATTATTCAGGCAGACATTTATTTTGGATTTCAACACATACAGTGACAGGCTGTGAGGTGTACTACTATAATTTTCTGGTAAAATTGGGCTGTAAAATATGTATTTATTTAGTTATTTCATTTATTCAGACAGACTAACTGAATAAATGAATGTGAAATCGCTTTGACAGAAGAATTCTTGTTTTCAGATCAGTTCTCTGACGGTCTTACCGTAATAGCCAGTGTATGCGCGCACCACAAAATATAGTGGCGGCTAGATTGACCGTGCATTTCGCGCTGGCGGCTGGCTTGACCGCAGTGATCTACTGAGGTGGCACGGGGCGGCAACTGCCACCCTAAGAAATCCCTATCTGCCTCCCCAAAATGATCACAGAATAAAATATAAATGTAAGCAGTGTTTCAAGTACTGCTTTTCAGAAGTCTTTTTGTCATCCGTCGAAACAATAACATGAAATCAATAAGATCTAAATCACAGAAAATAATAGAGGTAAGAATCTGTATTTTATCTTTTCTCGATTGCTAACACATTATAAGTGATTCAGTTGCAGTTTCCCAAACCATTCGTTCAGTTCTCAAAACAAAGACACTTTTCTCAAAACGTTCAGCAATGACAACATTAGGTAGCAAAACTGATGACACACGACACCAGTCAAAATCTGAGAGAGAGGAATTAATAATTTACAGGGGTTTTAAAGTGACACAGTACCAGTAGTTTCCCTAAAGTACTGTGTACTTTAGATTAGGGAAATTTCACTATTCTGTGTACAGTAAACTGGAGCACGTTGTACAACCTTAATGATGTGATTGTCAACTTTCTTTATAGCCATTTGTTATGTGTATCCTATTGTATTTTTGCAGAACTGAGAAATTACTGCATAGGAGTATAGTCGTGTCAGAAGACCAATACTGCTATAGTACTGTATATACTGTAATGAAATGTATATGCAAAATAATTCCTGAATCCCAGTAAGAGGTATTTTTGTTACAGTGTTATATGAATTGATCTTACTAGTGTTCACTGGGCAGTGCAGTGGTCTGTGTATTTGTTACATGCATTTATTATTTCTGAATTGGGTTCTAATTGTCCAACTATGTAATTGGCGTGATACATTTTTACTTGACAAATAAAATGTTATATTTGATTTACTCTGGATTCTTCTGAAATCATTATGACCAGTAGATTATTGGAGTCCATATTTCTGCAAATCTGCATCAGGATATGTCAAACTAAAGGTTCAGTGAGTGACTTTTTGATTTCGGTCTTCGCTGGCTTAGCAAGTTGCGGTAATGTGACTAAGAAAACTGTTTTTGTATGAACAAGCATGTGGTGGTTTGACTCATGCATTAGTAAACTCTGCACCCTCTGACTAAGAATCAGAAACTGACGAATTTGTGTCATGAGATCCATGCAAACCCTAATAAACTAATAAACCCTAATAAACTAATGAACGAATTATTGAAAGTATGGGATACCCAGAATAATCAAATATCTAAATTAATACATAACCAATGATTAATTTTTAATTGGAAATACCATCTAAGAGTAATAGTTATTTGAAATTGTCAGGTTAAACGAGCAGCTAAAGTAAAATTTCAACTCAATTCTAGAAATTCAGAAATCTGTTGCGCCAACCGTGTATTGAATGCAGTATTTAACTTGAAACATAACTCGGTCTTTAACATGTTCTCTACAACTTTTATCACTATATTGATGTAAAATGAACTCAACATATAAATAATTTATACTGTTGTGTTTCTTGGACTAAATTCTCTCCATTTAATTATGTTTATTGGTTATTGGATACATTTAGCCTTCTATAAATATGTGAGTTAATTTTGATTCAATACTTTTGATTTGTATTATTTTATTATAAACACACACAATATATACATATAGTATACTAACGCAAAATGTTATTAAAAATGTGCCTATTTATGTTAAAAGATTTTATATTTTATTATTAACAGGACAGTATTTATACATTTATACATTTATTTTTTATGAATGAAATCACAAAGAAATTAATTATTTTAAATAGCAAAACACTGTAAAAGAATAAAAATGTATTTGACAATTTTATATGAGGCTAAGTAACACTTGCCATTGCTGTTGCTGAAGTAACAGTCTGCAATGCCTACATTTGCTGTTACTGTTGTTGCATAAGTTGCATCATTTCACTCATCTGCCTTTGTTCTTGTTGCGCTGCCTTTGCATGCTCTTCAACCTGTATTTTTTTCCAATTCCTATTCCTTTTCCCTTAGAACCCTCTCAGTCTGGCATCTGTCCCTCAAAAACTCAATAGTGTCATTCCCACTCCTTCGTTTGTTGTTTCTCCAGTCCTCTCCCTCTCCACCAAGCCTCATGTTGGTCTGGCTCACCCTCTTGTTACTTTCTCCGCTTCGGCCATTCACAGCGAGCTGTAACAGCTCGTTAGTTCGCGTTCGTGCAATGATGAGTGAAACAATATATGCAATTTTACGGATTCTTGCAGGGTAAAGTTGTCAGGGTTACAGTTCACAATAACTCCTGGGTGGATCGACTTGAATGAGCTAACAGAAAAACAACGGAGAATCTTCCTTTTGCACAGCACAGCGAGAGAATATTTCCATCACACGAGCACGCTTGATCTGAACTACATTACGCATGAAGCATTTCGCTAAGGACTACAACACCCGTAAATAGTGGTCTTAAAGCGATATCCCTTATTTCCCCTCTCCTGCAACACTCTCCACGACCCTCTTCCTCGCCTCTTCTGCTTTGGCCCTCTAAATTCCTCATATTCTCATCACTTCCTTTCTTCTCCTCAGCTGCTCTTTCCTTCTCTGTTATTTCTTCTATGAGATCATCAAGCTCTGTTGTTTCTGTTGATGTGCCGTTCTTCTCATCTTTGTTATTTCTGGCCTTATATTTCAACTGCATCAAGGTGAATGTCTTCCTCACTGACCTCTGCGTAACTTTAATTTTAAGATCTTGAGAACAATTCAGTGTTCTAGACCAGGCCTTGCCCTTGTCAACACTGCCCTTCTTGTGCCTGTATGTGTCTCTGAGTAGAATGTCTCTACAGAGAAGTGTATCATGTTTCTGGCAACACTGCCCAGCAAGCAATTTTATGTCTATTAGACGTCTAATAGCCGTCAAAACATAGCCCGGCCGTCTAGGCTAAAACAAGGCAAAATTTGGGCTGTCAGTGAAAATCTAATAGACGTCTAACCATAACCCAAAAATAGACTAGTCATCAATTACACTACTAATGAATGATTACATCTATACATGCAATAGACAACTAAATAATGGCTAAAGGATTCTTTTCACTTAAATATAACAGGTTCTCATAAATGACAATCCGTCCAAACAAATTAAATATAAAAGGTTTTATTTAGAAAAAGAACTCAAGATAATACACAATGATAAAAAAAATAATAAATTAAATTTTACAAATACAATACAAATAAACATTCAAAGAAAATTACAACGTGTAACATAATAATAAAAAAAAAAGTTAAATAAAAAATTAACAATATTTTTTGGTTTATAAAACAACCTGATTAATTTTCAGTTCCATAAATTCCATGTTTTATGTAAAGCACTTTGAATTACCTTGAACATTGTTGTTGAAATGTGCTATAAAAAATAAACTTGCCTTGACAAATCAAAAACTCATATTTTTATTTCATAATGATCAAAAGATTAAAAGATATACAAGGCTTCCATAACAAATAATAGTAGGGTGCACAGGTTTCATGTTTACCCCCTTGTATTTAGATAATTACAGAGTTTTAGGGCACAAGGAAACACTACAGTACATGTGCATGTATGTTAATCTAACCACGTTTTACTCTGAGTCTGCACTGTTACCCGCTGAAATGTCACGGTTCCTACACATAATGTACATAAATAATAAACACATGTCAAAATGAAAAACACAGATACTTACAAGACCAAAAGCAGGAAAGAATTTGCTTTAACATTTGCTGTTGCTTGCTCTCCGTCTCCAACAGTTGTAAAATGCGGAAATGTTTATCGCGAGATCTGATCGAGAGCTAACGTTCAAGTCTCGCGTTGCCAGCGGTCATGTCTCAGTAGAGCCACAGTTGCCATCTAGCGGTTGAGAATTGTAAATTTTTATTTAACTTAAAATTAAATACAGTCATATATGTGTGTGGTATATAATTAATATATGGCTTGGCTATACCCTGATAATATTTTATATATATATATATATATATATATATATATATATATATATATATATATATATATATATATATCATATATGAATATATATGATATTGTAGAATGTAGGATTGTGTGACAGCAAAAATATGCTGTTTCAAACTTGCATATAATGTATAAATGCAAGTATATCGAGAATCCCACAAGCTTTGTGGTCGAAAATAAACACTATTTTGGTTACACTCATTGGTCTGAATCAGGGCTATAGCCAAGCCGTAAAAACTAGACTATAAATTGCCTCGATTTCGCCGGGTGGACTAAAAGCAGACTACACATAGCCTATCCAATTCAGAGCTAAATCGTGACTACATATAGACCATGTCATGAAATGCCACTTAAATCTTGTAGAAATCATTGACATTGCGAACATGATGAGATATCAACCATCTCAAGCACTTCCTGTCCAAAACCTACAATAAATCAGGATTGACTATATGGGGGCTACAAATAACCGGTCTGACTACGAGCTAAATTGTGGCTACGCACAGCCTACACAATATAACATGTCAAAGATATGAAACCAAACACCTTGTGATCACTGTTGACTTCACTTACATGATGCAATATCATACAACTCGCAAGTTATTTTGGCAAAAACAACATGTAACCAAAGGAAAGATTATTTTGGCTAAAAGTGGGTTACACATAGCCGGACTATATCGGGTCTATAGTTAACCGAGACGGTGAAATGACGGCTATTGCTTGCTGGGTGGCTCTAATCAGTGTTGTCAAGTCTGTGGTTTTCCCGCGGAATTGGGCTACTGTAACATTGTTTTTCGTGTCCCTGTAATGTGAATTTTACCAGGGGAACCCCGCCAGAAAAAAAAAAAAACAAACAAAAAAAAACAACAACAACCTATTTTACCGCCTGAACTAGATTTTCACAGATTTTAATAGTATATTAATACATTTAACATGGATTTTGAGGAGTAATATTTACATTGTTCAATTCACATCATCTCTAATCTCGATGCAACCTGAAGTGTTGTTACCAACAGCAGACAGATTAAATAAAAGACTATACAATCTGGTGTAATTACAATGTCATATAGGCCTACTATAGCTCTGTACTGTTCTCATTTGAATCCCCATGTGCAAGAATGTGAAAAAGGGCAGAAGTCAGCATACATAAATGCCAGAATTTGTTAGGCTATTTTATGCATAGCCTCTCTTAAAAATGGTTTCATTTTCGTTTGTACTTTACAAATTAACGAAAAAAAAAAAAAACGCATATTTTGCAAGTCCACAGTGAAATTTACTTCTGCATTAAATTACAAATAAAAAACTGCATATTAAGCTTGCGCCTAATGTGATTAGAATATTTTAGTCCACGTGACGCATATGGCTAATAGCTATAAAACGATCTTTAAGCAAGTTGGCAGCACTGAGAGATCAGATTCGCCATTACCTGCGCGTGCGAGAAGCGTGGAGAGAGAGAGCTGCGCGGATCTGTTCTAATCCTCACTCATGACGTCCACAAGCGACAGAGCAGGGACAACTGGTAACTTTCTGCCTCTGTTAATCATTTAAGCTAAAATAAATGTAATCGTAATGATTGTGTAACTTAGCACATTAGCATTTGTTCGTTTTATAAAGCTATTGCAGTTTTACTTTCGTTTTGTACTTAAAAAGCAAAGTGCTACCTCTGAATAAAAAAAAAGCCTTCATTTGATCTTTTTTTTTTTCATCGTTTACTCACTTTCGTATTGTCAGTTATTTCGTTTTAATAAAGCTATAAGGGCTTGCAATGGACTTTTAATAAGTCGAGAGAATTTTCGATTGCTTAGTTAGCAGAAATAACCTAGTAGTGCTGTCAATCTCGTGAAAAATATTACTCGAGGGTTAAATGTCCTGGAACTAACATAATTTTAATCAAGAAGTGTTCATTCATCCATCAATTTACCCAAACCGCTTGCTGTAGTTATACTTTTTTCTTAAAAAAAAAAAAAAAAAAATGAGTGATTACATCTTTAAACTAGAAAGTAGCAAATACTTTCAGTCTACTTTTTATGTACTTCAGAAAAGTCTAGAATGACAAAGCCAGGATTCTGACTCTGATTGTGAAAAAATGTTTGGGAGCATAATTTTCACACATGAATTTTGTCACTTCGAGTCCTGAGCTTAATGCATAGCCTATCAAGACAAGTTAAACCAGTTTGACTGACACCTTACAGTTTAATCTGCTGTATCTGTAGGTGTTGTGTTTGGCTTTAAAGGTGCCCTAGAATTAAAAATTGAATTTATCTTGTCATAGTTAAATAACAAGAGTTCAGTACATGGAAATTACATACAGTGAGTCTCAAACACCATTGTTTCCTCCTTCTTATATAAATCTCATTTGTTTAAAAGACCTCCGAAGAACAGGCGAATCTCAACATAACACCGACTGTTACGTAACAGTCGGGATCATTAATATGTACACCCCCAATATTTGCATATGCCAGCCCATGTTCAAGGCATTAGACAAGGGCAAAACGTATGGATCTGCACAGCTGAATCATCAGACTACGTAAGCAAGCAAGAACAACAGCGAAAAATGGCAGATGGAGCAATAATAACTGACATGATCCATGATATCATGATATTTTTAGTGATATTTGTAAACTGTCTTTCTAAATGTTTCGTTAGCATGTTGCTAATGTACTGTTAAATGTGGTTAAAGTTACCATCGTTTCTTACTGTATTCACAGAGACAAGAGCCGTCGCTATTTTCATTTTTAAACACTTGCAGTCTGTATAATTCATAAACACAACTTCATTCTTTATAAATCTCTCCAACAGTGTGTAATGCTAACTTTAGCCATGGAGCACAGCCTCAAACTCATTCAGAATCAAATATAAACATCTAAATAAATACAATACTTACACGATTAGACATGCTGCATGACGAACACTTTGTAAAGATCCATTTTTAGGGTTATATTAGCTGTGTGAACTTTGTTTATGATGTTTAAGGCAAGCGCGAGCTCCATGGGCGGAGAGCACGAGCATTTAAAGGAGCCGCGCAGTATAAATCGGCTCATATTTAATGATGCCCCAAAATAGGCAGTTAAAAAATCTATGGGGTATTTTGAGCTGAAACTTCACAGACACATTCAGGAGACACTTTAGACTAATATTACATCTTTTAAAAAGACATTCTACAGCAAGGGAAAATGATGTGCAAACTCTGTTCACATGTGGGTGGTTCATTTGGGTCAATTGGAAATCTGTTATTCAAAGTCTAAACCTGAAAAAAAAAAAAAAAAAAAATGCTTCAGAAATATTCAAGGTCCTAATTCTGTTTTAGCCTGCTAATTAAATAGCCATTTAATGAGTAGGTAATTTAATCAAGGTTGCTGAATCCCATACTACAAAGCCAAATTTAAACTAGCCTAACTTAAACATAAAACATATATAGGCCTATAATATTTTTTTATTTACAAAATAAAAATTAAGTGACTGTCTACTCTTTCGTTCTTTTTATAGGTAGAAGAAGGAGCTTTGAATTAGAACCTCCTAATTGTGAGTATACATGTATGTCATAATATACAAGTTTGTTTGCTTAATTTACTTAACAAATGAGAATGAGATCCTTCTCTGTATTTTCAGTGTCCTTGAGAAGAGTGGTTTTGGTTGGAAGGACTGGAGCAGGTAAAAGCTCCTCTGGAAACACAATCCTGGGCAGGAGAGTCTTCGGAGTCACCAGTAGTGCTTCATCAGCTACTACAGGGTGCTGGAAAGAGGCAGAAAAAGTGTCTGGAAGAGAAATTACAGTGGTAGATACTCAAGGTCTGTTTGACACAGATACTTCCGAGGATCTTTTGAAACAGAGGATCAGCAAGTGTGTGGAAATGACCGCACCTGGACCTCACGCCATCCTCCTGGTTATTAAACTGGGTCAAGTTACGAAAGAGGATATAATGTCTATTGGAGAAGATCAGAGCTGTATTCGGAGAAGAAGCAATTAAACACACAATTGTCCTCTTCACTCACGGTGATGAACTGACCTGCTCTATTGCACAGTATGTTGTTGAAGCCGGCAAGGATCTGAAAGAAATCCTGAATCGCTGTGAGGGAAGATATCATGACTTCAATAATAAAGACATGGAGAATCGTGATCAGGTTAATCAAATGTTGAAGCTGGTAGATGATGTGGTCACTGCTAATGGAGGCAGATCTTTCACTATTGAGTCTCACCAGGAAGTTTAGATCAAGTTTGGTCATGTTGCAGAACAAAGAAGAGGACTTGAGATGAAAATGTGAGATTAAACTAAGACATAAAGAGAACTGGAATCCAAATTAAAGGGATATTTCACCCAAAAATGAAAATTCTGTCATCACTTACCTTACATGTTGTTCTAAAGAATTTTTTCATTCTCCTCAACACAAAAGAATGTATTTTGAAGAATATTTGTTACCAAAACATCCCTGGTCCCCATTGAGTATTTTCCCCCGACTATGGAAGTCAATGGGGCTCTATCAAGACTCTAGCAAAATCTAATAAGAGAAGATCAAAGAGTTGCAATCACTAGATGAGAGAAGAATCTATGAAAGGATGGAGTTTCAGTGTTAATACGAGGCAATGTGTAGTCAGACAGGAGGCAGAACTGATCTGTGTCAGTGACAGTGAGTTAATGGGGATCATTAATAAGTTAAAACTGCACTGCAGAAAGACCAATAACAAGACTTTTTAAATGAACCTCCACCAGTTCTGGCATTGTATACAGTAGAACAAACATGGAACAAGCAACAGCGAGGTAATGAGTTTGAGTGCATAAATTGATGTACATTTATTACATCATATACCATTTGTAGTAATGTAAATGGAGAAGTTTTTTGGTTGATCCACAACACTGGACTGTTTGGAGTATAATCAGTATAATATAAACATATCCTGATAAGTACTCTCTAAAACTCATCACTGAAACCCATTTTACCAACATGACCCACAGAAAACATTTTTGTAAAAGCCTAAAAAAATTGTAACAAAACCAAAAAAAAGAATAAAAAAACTGTTACAGAAATCAGTTGTCTTTGCCTTTTAGATTCATTGTCATGGACATTTAGTTTGTTTCTGTCCAGTTTCCCTTTTCCTTTGTTCTAGGCTGCGTTCCCAGTTCGTTTTTTAAGTGCCCTTCCCTCGCTAACTTCCCTCAGTCTCGTTGACTCGGATGTACGTCATTGCTTACGTTGCACGAGTGCCCACTTACTGGCAGAACCTTTGCGATGGGCTGAACTGGAATGTCCTAAGCCCTTGATCACTTGGAATCTGCAATGGAGCAGATTATTTATTTATTTTTTCCCCTTACAAAATTGTTTAATACATCATTCTATATGTATATATGTTTTAAATGCTTTTTTAAATTATTTATATATCATAGAATTGTTTGTGATGGGGGTAAATTAAACTCGACATGCGGTGACGTCACAATCGCGTTGCATTGTGGGTTATGGAGCTGCCTGAAGTGTACATATGAAGTAGAGGGTCTGTCCATATAAACTTCCCTCATCCACTTCACGAAGTGGAACGCACTTCAAAATGGCGGCAAGGATTCCCCCAAGGGGAAGTGTTTAGGGAAGTTCGCGAGTGCGTGTCTAAAACTAGAGTGGAACGCAGCCCTAGTTTCCTCCAGTCTTAAGTTACTATGGTTACTGATATGAATAGTTATTTTGTTCAGCTGTGTCTCATTAATTAGCCTGGTTTGTATTAGGATTAGCTATGCTTTCAGTGTTTAGTTGTCCAATGCCAAAAAGGTTCTTTTTTGGCATTGACAGTTCCATGAAGGCTTTTTTTTTTATCCCTGGTAGTTTTTCCATGGCACTAAAGGTTCTTTTTAGTATCATAGAGTGTAAACAACTCTTCCACTTCCATAATGCCACGCAATATGGCCTCGCCCACTTTGTTGCGTGTTCCCATGGGCAGGGTTTATGTTATGCTGCATTCACGCCACCTCATATTTACTGGAATCTTGAGTTGACAACATGTGACGTTACATTCGGAGCTGTTCACGTCCTTGGACTGGGGATTATGCGTTTCTATGGCACCACTATCAACGCCTATGAATCGACAGTGGTCAGGTGGTATACATGGGAGCTTTCAGAAAACTCCCAGCTTACAAACTGTAATTACGATCTCTACGTGGACGTGAACGCTTTTTACAAGCTAGAGTCTCGTAACTACAGTAATTACGAGGCTGCGTGAACACACCTTTAATTGCAGGTTTAATTGCAATGTCACCAACCCGGGAAAAAGCTTGTTGTAGTCCAAACCGGTTGTTTTTGTAGGCATTTACCTGCCTTAACTTTAAAGACAATATCTCAGTTTGAACTTTCAGCACAGTAACTTTGCAAATACTGTTTATGCTCAAGCAACAACATTACAGACTAACTAAAGTTAAAAAAGTGAACCACCCCTTTAATCTGAAATTGATTTTGCTAATTAAATAATCTTATTTTTAAATGCTTTTGTGTCTGATGTTGATGACGTCACAAAGAGGGTTAAATTTCTGAGCAGAGAAATTCAACCTTGCTTGTGGCTGACAAGGGTTTAACTGACTTCCTGTTGATCTACAACTGACTTCTTTGATCTACAATAAACACACACATCCGCTGGCTGTTGGGAAAAAAGGGCCAACAGCCAGCAGATGTGTGTGTTTGTTGTAGATCAAAGAAGTCAGAAGTTCACTGGAATAAAGGTTACTTTTAGCAAACTTACGAGTTGCACCTGCAATGCCAGTATATATATACCTCTTGCTTCAAATGAAGAGGTGTAAAAACCACAAATGGTTATTGCCAGCGAGAAGACATATCTTATGCTTTGCAGCTTGAACTTGCTATAGTCTAAAGTTTAACAGGAAACTAAAGGGGCGTATGTGTTTTTACTTGCTATAGCTTACTTTTATTTTTATTATTATGTACCAAATAAGGAGGTGCCTGCATGGAGGAAGTACGATCATGTATAACCTCTGCATGATGCTATATATTGAGGAACATGTAACAGAACAGGGGCAAACACTTCTTGGTGGAAACTAAAGTTTTTTACAGACGCTAGGACACATTTCTCAATACTTAGGTACTTTTGCAAAACTCTTCACACAGTCCTAACCAACTTTACTTGGCAAAGCAGCATTTCACATTCAAAAGCACTACAACTACCAAAACACTCAGGTTCAAATATCAATCTTTCAGAACACTAGCAAAGGTTGACAGCCGACAAACACACTTTGTCACCCACAAAACAATGACCTGAAAAACACTAACAACATGTAGCATTATACAATGTTTTCTTGTGTAAAACAAGGACATAACTCTGTTTATAATTCACTGCAATATATGTTACTGGAATGAATCAGACATGATGCAGAATTTGTCAATTTTTTATGTCGTTTATTTATTTTTGTATAATTCCAAAATACAAGAATTTGTGTACACACCATCCACTGATACAGATACAATTCAATTGTTTTTATAGCATTTAATTTTAAGATTTAAAATATATTTTATTAAAATATTACTGTAGGAATGTAGCAAATTGCTGTCTTATTCAGTTTTGTATGATGTTATTGTTTTGAACATAAGTTTAACAGTTTTGAAAACAGTATGTAAGCATGTGCAAATTGGCCTGTGTGTACAAAGAGTTTTGGCAGTTGTTTGTCTGAGTGAGAAAAGAATTCATGAAATTTGAGAGATGTAGGCATTGAATGCATTTTGTGCCAAAGCAATGATAACTGATCCTCAGTAGCCCACATAGACTTCTGTTGTTCACTTTTTTTTTTGTTGTTATTAAAAAGATACCATTTTACTTGGTAATTTTAAATTTTATTGAGTTTAAAGTTGCAATATGTAGGATTTTGCCAAAAACCAAAAACCACTAGGCCAGTGTTGTATATTTTGTTCACTTCAGTACTTAAAATATTACAAATGTTTCCAACTATTTGTAAATCATGAGAAATCTGCTATTTTAACCAAAACACCGGGGCGTGTGAGGAGTCACCTGTCATACTCACATTACCCTCGGTTTCCGGTTTTATGTTGTAGAAACCATGTTCACCATTACATGTTTTAATAGACAAGAAAAACACTATTTTGCGAAGTAGCTAGCATAGCATAATCAGATGCAGCTTTATTTTTTATAACAGTACAGCATTTTCTCCACCATACAAGACGTTTTAAAATTAATTGCATGCCATTTATCAACACAAGACATCCAGTATTTAATATGATATTCTAAATTCGATCTATCTTATTGCAGTGTGTAACAGACTAGCGTTATAACATAATTTTCATCACTCTCAAATGTATCTAATATGATAAACAGAGCTGCGTTACCTCATACTCATGACCGAAAAGCGGAAGCGGTGCCGGCGACTGTGTCATAATAAAAGTCCTGCTGCTTGTGAGGCGTGTGTTGATCAATCGCTCCAGCTACTCATTCAGCTCCCACAACACTCGCTCCTGCTCTGCTTCATACTACAATAAGGTTAATAATCGCATCCATGATCATGATTTCTTCCCGAGTCCTATCCCTATTCTTTTCCAATGGCTGTGAGGTGAAGACCACATTTCCCAAGATTCCTCGCTCTAACTCACCGTCATCAAGCTACGCCTTTGTTTTGAATAGGTGACCTCTAGCAAACAAAAAAATACATATTGCACCTTTAACAAGACTCACAGTATGTTCCAAATGGGATATGTCGCCCTCCAAAGGGCACTTCGAAGTGAAAACAATCATGGCCGCCATATTGAAGGGTCGTTCCAAACCGAAGTGCTCAAAACTGGCCACTTCAAAGGGCCCTTTGGAATGAAGGATTTTGAAGGGATCAACTGATGGACACTTTGGGCCCCCATGATCCTTTGCACAGACAGGGAAGTTGTTTGACATCACAGAATAGGTACAGGAGGTTAGGAGTTCGATTTTACCTATAAATGTATGTATAGTATTTTTCTATACTACTACAATATTTATACAAGTTAGATTTAGTACATTATTATGGTCAAAACGACATTGTACTTCAATAAAAATACTTTACAGCTCCCTTTATCAGTCCATTCAATTTTTTCAAAACGACACAATATACAATATGGTGTGATAAACCAAAAATAAATAAATAAATTAACTAACATTAAACAAAAAGCACAATTTGTACAATCTATCCTCCTTGATTGTCTCGTTAAGATGACGCAGAAGTGCATTCCAAAAAAAGAGTTTTTTTGACCCCTACACGCCCTTCATCCCTTCGAAGCTCTCACTCTGGAGGGTAAACCCTTTGAAGGGATTAGGGCATAGGGATGAGCCCTTCCGAATGGAACGCAGGGACAGAGTGAAATATCTTTTCACAACCTGAAACCTGGATATATATATATATATAGGTAAGATATTAAAGAACGACATGAGGGTGAGCAATTAATGACAGAATTTTCATTTTTGGGTGAATTAACCCTTTAAGTGATGATTGCTCAAAATCAGACAATTTCCTATTATTTTAACAGATAGTGTGGGAATCCCAATATGGCGCCGCAATGTCTTCACTTCGTTATGATGACGTGCAACCCAATTTATTACAGATCAGTGATATTCAACACTTCAGTATTTGAATTGAATTGAATTGATCAGTTCACGTCTCGAGTCTTCAGGTTCGGGTCCGAGTCGTTTGTTCATCCCATGACAACACAGTCTCTATAACAATTAGTTCAAACTTTGGCCTGTGGAGGGCAGTATTACGCTTAGCAGTGTCTACACTGCTGGAATTCAAATAGAGGAGAAGAAGAAGAGAGCTAGTTCAAGATGAGCATTTATGGTTAAAACTTATATAATTTTAATTTTTTTTCAGAAAATGAGCGATGGTTTATCTAGATAAGACCCTTATTTCTCATCTGGGATTGTTTTGAACAATTTGAAGCTGCAGTGAAACTAATTTTGACCTTCAATCGTTTGGTGCCCATTGAAGTCCACTATAAGGAGAATAATCCTGGAATGTTTTCATCAAAAACTTTAATTTCTTTTCGACTGAAGAAAGAAAGACATGGACATCTTGGATGGCATGAGGGTGAGTAAATTATCAGGAAAAGTTTATTTAAAAGTGGACTAAACCTTTAACGTCTATCCCAGAGCCATAGAGAGAGATATGGCTCTGGTCTATCCGCGATCGTGCTACGATCGTCATTTGCATATCAAACATTCGCCAGACATCTGACATTTACAATAACAACTACAGAGTGTTGACTAAACTTGAACTAAATGGGCTTTCTGTCATGTTACGACCCTTCCTTGGCTGTAATTTATCTATAGGGAAGAAGGGGAACATTAGGCCTGTTGAGACCACTGTCACTTAAAACATTGGGAAATGAAGTGAGAGAAAGACAGGAGACGGCGAAGCGAAATACATGCGAACTTGTAATTTATTATGAATTATACAGAAATTATTAAAGTTGTGGTTACTTGCAAAGGAGGGGAAAAAAGAAAAGTAAACAATTATAACAGAGCAAAACAAAACAGGCAAACTTACAATATTTAAGAACTGAGGAGAAACAAAGGGAAACTGGACTGTGGCAAATAAAAGAAAGCAATAAAACAAAAGGTAATCTTTCTAATCCAGTTATAAACGAAACCTAATTAATACAAAAGATATAGAAAAATCTTCAATGTCCAAGACGTTGTATCGTTTCCACAATATCAAACAAACCAAAAATACAACGGGTGGCACAGATCCCAATGTCTAAACACATTTTTTTTTTTTTTTTTTTTGTAAACTTGCAACTTGCAAAGCTTTCAAACATGGGGGGGGAAATGGGGAAACAGAATATCAGAAAATCAACTTTCACAAGGTAAATGAGGCACACTAACAAACTTAACTCCAGAAAGAAAAAACAACCAAAAAGTAAAATGAAAAAACGAACCAATGGAGCACAGCCCTTGACGTCATCCCCTACAACCAGTCAGCTAGTGATGGGCAGATCAAGACTTCATGAAACACTGAAGCAGTTGAAGCAAATGTGCTGTGATGTGTCGAGGCTTCGAAACAATCTGACACCCGTCTCCATGGTGACCTCTAGTGGTCAGAACAGTGTAAATGCAACAAAACTCAGGCTAAACATGCTTTAACCCTCTATGGTACGCAATATGATATCAATGAGGAAAAAAAAAAAATGTTTGTGTTGTTTTTCCTGCTTAAAATTGGACACTTTAACAAAATCAATAAACATTTTCATAATTTTTTAATTTATTTAGTTTTTATAAGTTTGTTGCCTTGAGGCAACATTGTACCACAATGGAAAAAATTAAACATTTGGCATTTTCATGTAGAAAAAAAGAAATATATTTATTGAAAACATTAATTTCTTTAACTAGACACTTAAACAAACAAATTTATATAGTTTTTAATGTATTAAAAGTTTCATATTTAATAAAAAGTAAAATTTTATATCCAGCTGTTGCCCTCAGGCACCATTGTACCATAGTGAAAAAAAACAAGTATTGCCAAACCATTATGTTATTATATCAAGTTATCATATCCATATTCATCCTCATCTCCATCTTCTCTCTCATCCTCAGTCTCTTCCTGATGGATTGTCACTATGATTTAATCTTCCTCATCACAGTATGACCCCTCATTAACTCCTCATCCTCACCCTCATAAACTGGCTTTTCTACCTGTGTTTTATACCTCTTTAAAGTGCTATAGAAAATGTGCAGATCATAATATATGCAGATATAGTATGTGAATTAGTATTCTTATAAGTGCATTACAAAAATCATGTGAAAATGCCAACATATTTAGATAATTCTAACTCTTTTCCTTACAAATATGATACATTTGTATTCAAACCTATTATGCCTGTATGGCCTTATGCGATTCCATTATGGTACAATGTTGCCTTGAGGCAACACACAGTTTTTTTTGTTATTTTCTCTAAAACATTTGATGATATATAATGTAAAGTACTTAAAAATACTTCTTTACTTGCCAGTGAAGGTGACTCATATTTTTTGTGGGTGATTAAATGGTTACAAACAAGTGAAAAAAGCACTTTTCAATGGAGAAAATATGGAGTCATGTGACATGTGCACATGTGCTGACACAAAATGGACCCCTGTTGGTCATGTTTTGGTCTTTTTTGCACTTTTATTGATTAGTATTTGAGTTATTCTGTCCTGAGATATGTTTGATCAATCAATTGGTGGCTTATTTTTAAAAAAAAACAAACTAAAATAGACCATGTTGCCTGGAGGCAACACCGTACCATAGAGGGTTAAAAACACCCTTTTACAAATGTTAAATGTATTGCAAATGTTTTATTGAAAGTTAAATCAATCAAATGCAATTAAAGGTGCTAAAGAGGATGTTTTGTTTTATAAATTTTTGCAGTATTACTTGAAACTGTCTTTACTAACTGATAAAAGACTATTTATTAGGTGCACTGAAAGGAATAATATTAATATACATCATCTGTGCACGAGGTAGGGCCTTAAAAACATCAGCCAATCGTTTATCCGATCATCGCGTAAACGATTGGCCCTCTGGCTTGTCAATCACTGCCATGACGTTCCTTGTGAGAGACGAGCGCGGCTGCGCGCTCCAGTAACTTTCCACACTCCACAGGCGCCGCATGCAATGTTTTTGACAGGAGACAGGAGTAACAACTGCAGATTATGAGTTACCTGCGGTGAGTCCGATATAATGAATCCACTAACACGACACAGCGAATGCCGGTGGTAAACACTCGTGTTCCAATACCAGTGTTTACGAGTTTTGGGAGGCGTTCCCTCGAAATTCTTACGCATGCGCTCATTTGAAAAACTCAGTAACAGTCTTTGGTTTCTCAGTCGACGAAAAGATCCTCTTTAGCACCTTTAACTAATCATCTAATAAGATTAAATATAGAGTGTATAGTGTATAAAATGTGATTTTTTATCAATTTTCAAGGCTTGTTGCTCTGTTCCATGGGTCAAGCTAAACAGATCAATAAGAGATTAATAACTACCATTATTCATTTTAATTATTCTAATATCTAATTAAAACATCTACAAATATATAAAACTGATCAGAGATCAGGTAAAACCTTAGGGTAAAGCCCTAGACACTTGTTCAGTAGTTCTCAGTGAATCTACATGATTCATGGGTTCACGTTATCATCGCCCTCTACTGGTGAACCATTGAAATTTCGAACTGTTTTGAAACTTTTCGAAACAGTGATGATGTAATGAAGCCTCGTTTATTAAATCACGTGACTTTGGCAGTGGCAGTTTAAATACACACTCCGAATCACTGATTCGAAACAGAAGATTCATGAAGCTTCGGAGATTCATGAAGCAGTGTTTCGAAATCTGCCATCACTACAGTCAGCTTGCATCTGCACAGGTGAAAGGAGAGCGACAGAGGAAAAAGCAGGGGAGAGAAAAAATACCAAAGGAAAGGGAAAAAACACCCTAGACCACAACTAAATGTCACATAGGGACATATATATATATATATATATATATATATATATATATATATATATACACACACACACACACACACACACACATATATATATACATATATATATATATATATATATATATACACACACACACACACACACACATATATATATATATATATATATATATATATATATATATATTTTTTTTTTTTTTTTTTTTTTTTTTTTTTGCTGTTCCTTATTTAAACAACCATTGTTTCTGGTTCAAATATGATTCTTTTTTAATTGAGTTGAAATGGTTACTATTTGAATTCACTTAATGTTTTCATTTTGAAATAACGTTTCAATCAAGTAACCCAATCAAACAGGACTTTCAATTCCCATCATGCATTGCAACGGGCTGAATTGGGAGAGTAAATGTTGAAATTAAGTGTTATTTTATGCATTTTAGGCAAGTTGAGAAAATGGAGAGACTTATTAATGTTTAATGTTCTGTTATGTTGGTATTTAAAAGTTTCTGTCATGTTGGTGTTTTTTGGAGATTAACGTTGTGGTGAAGGTATGTTTAAGTTGAGGACCTGCTATCAAGATTGGTGATTATTTTAATAAAAACAACCACTATAAGAGTGCTTTGGATTAAACCAGTTTCATTTCTAGACTGCCAACACTAAACATCACATGTGTAAATAGTTACATTTTGTTTTTACAATAGTTACAATAGTTTTTTTGTTATGTACATCAAAGGACAAAACAAGAGGCATTACTAATCGTAGGATAATTAGAATTCATTACAAACAGATTTCCAGGAATGTCTTTTTTTTTTTTAAGTGCAGTCTTTTTCTGCTGCCATTGTTTTTCTTCGATTTGTTTCTCAGATTTGCACAGTTGGTTTTAAATTAATCTGGTTTATTTTAATTCTGGGCTCCAAAGTCCATGTTTGAGTAATCTGTACTTAATCTGTTTCAGAAAATCATTTTTAAGCCACGATTAACTCCTCTAGCTTAAGACCTGCTCCTGGTTTAATTTAAACCCTGTCCAGGAAACTGCCCACTAGTTGTAATAACCTCATGAAAGTAAAGTGAACTTACTTTTTAAGTTTTCAGTACAAACGTTCCCTGTAAAATATGTTTTTTTGTTCACTCAACTTAACTTTTTGAGGTACTAATTTCCACTGACTTATTTAAGTTTTTGCCTAAAATGCATAAAATAACACTTTTTCAACATTTACTCTCCCAATTCTGCCCAGTGCAATGCATGATGGGAAGTGAAAGTCCTGTTTGATTGGGTTACTTGATTGAAACGTTATTTCAAAATGAAAACATTGTGAGTTCAAATAGTAACCATTTCAAGTCAATTTAACATGAATCACATTTGAACCACAATGGTGTTAAATCAAAATGAATAGTTTAAATAAAGTGAACAGCATCAAAAACTCATATACATTGATATATATTGAAGTATATGAGGTGTATAACGATATATATCCAAGTAATACATGTGACTTCTTTGAAACACAACGTTGATCTGAAATTAAACCTGCCTCCTGGTAAGTTTAATTTAAACCTCAATTTAGTCCTGGAGTAGCTCTAGTCTTCCTCCAGGAAATCAGCCTATTAAACTCTGGACTAGACTAAGTCTAGGACTATTTTAAATCATGACAGACAAAACAGATTTCTGTTAATCTGGTTTAAAAGGTTATTTTATTTTAGGATAAGCCTAATCTCTGTCTGGGAAACCACCCCAAAAAGTTCAAATAACTACATTTGTCAAGTTGAAAGTACTTCAAATTCTAAGTATATGCAACTTAACTGAGTCAATGTAAAAAAATAACTCAAAAAGTTAAGTGAATGATTTTTTTTCATAGTGTATAGATATAATTAAACTCTGATTTTACTCTCAGATCAAGATTGAATTCACATCTCAACTCAGTTATTAGTTATTGACTATATATATATATATATATATATATATATATATATATATATATATATATATATATATTAAACTCAAAACCCCCAACAGCATTAGTTTTAGTGACATTAAAGTAAAAGTGTCTATTTTTTTAGCTAATGTTCCATATATAAATCTATTTCTTTTTATTTTAATGATATTTTGTCTTTGTACTGCTGCAGAATATTATTCACTTACATTTAAATGATTAAAAGTGTTTTAGTGAAGCTTCATCAAACCAACATCGTGATTTAAAGCTTTAATCAGTGAAAAACTCTGATCTTCAGGTGGGTTTGGACATGAAGACAAGTCAGTGATGGAGGGAGATTCAGTCACTCTAAACTCTCCTTATTCTGCAATATATCATTGGATTGAGTGGCAGTTTGGAGAGACATACACTGTAATAGCTGGAATCAATAAAGAGTTCAACAGCATCACTGTAAACAATGATGTTCTTGATGGGAGATTCAGAGACAGACTGAAGCTGGACGATCAAACTGGATCTCTGACCATCACAAACATCACAATGAAACATGCTGGAGATTATGAACTAATGACAAGAGAATCTGATGCACCATTAAAAACATTCAGTGTTTTTGTCTATGGTGAGATAAACTGCACTGTTCTTAAAGTATTCTTATTTTTACTAACTATTTACATATTGAATAATTGTTGAACTGTTTTATAATTTGAGATGATAGATCATATAAACACTGACTCAATGCACAGCTTGAACCAAAAATAAGATTGTTGATTAGATTTTTTCTCATTTCTGTTTATTCTCTGATGTTTTCCAGCTCGTCATTTGCCTGTTCCTGTCATCAGCAGTAACTCTTCTCAATGTTCTTCATCATCATCAAATTGTTCATTGGTGTGTTCAGCTGTGAATGTGAGTCATGTGACTCTCTCCTGGTACAAAGGAAACAGTTCATTGTCCAGCATCAGTGTGTCTGATCTCAGCATCAGTCTCTCTCTAGCTCTGGAGGTGGAATATCAGGATAAAAACACCTACAGCTGTGTGCTGAACAATCCCATCAGCAACCAGACTCAACATCTGGACATCACTCACCTCTGTCACACATGTGCAGGTATGGCAGCACTTATGATACTAGCCTTTATTGACTGATCTGATCTCAGTTTGATGTTTTTATTCCTCAGACTCTGTCCACTGCTGTGGTTCAACTGAAGCTGTGATCCGATTGGTCCTCTCTGCTCTGGTGGGCGTGGCTACTGTCATCCTTCTGGTTTATGACATCAGATCCAGAAGAGCTGAACGAGATCAAGCACATATTCACACATCAGGTACATGATTGATGTCATTTCTTACACACTGATTTTGCATATATTAATATTTGTGAGATTTATTAATTTATGTCTTTATATGTTCATCTTTTCAGGAAATATTATTACAATTTAAAATAAAGTATTGAAATCTAAAGCAGAACGCTGAACTTTAAAGATTCTTCAAGTGTTGTTCAAGAGCTGGGTTCAAAAGTTTGGGGTCAATAACTTTTATCAAGGATGCATTAAATCAATCAAAAGTGTAAAGACATTTATAATGTTACAAAAGATTAATTCCGTTCTTTTGAACTTTCTATTCATCAAATAATCCTGAAAAAAAATATCAATTCTGTACACATTAAAGTACAGCAGCACATCAGCATATTAGAATGATTTTTGAAGGATCATGTGACACTGAAGACTGGAGTAATGATGCTGAAAATTCAGCTTTGCATCAGGAATAAATTCTTTGTCAAATCATATTCAAATGAGCTTAATTTTTAACAATATTACTGTTTTTTACTGTATTTTTAATTTTGAGCCTTGGTGAGCAGACGAAACTTCTTTTAAAAACATTAAAAATCAGTGGTTCCACTTTTGGAGCTATGTAAACCTCTTCTAATAACTTGGGTCTAAAATGACCCGTATTCATTCCCTTTGTTATTTCAATCAAGGCTGAGTGTTTTTTGCTGAATTTTTGAAAGAAATGTATTTTATCATTTGTTTATTCCAGGTATTCATTAAATATCTTGTTTTAGATTTCCACAAATCATTGTTTATTTTTCTTTTCTTAATTTATAAACAAACACAGTTTGTATTTCTACATCAATTTTACACACATGGGTCAAAAATGACCCATATAGAAATCTCCCAGCATATTTTCTGCAGAAAACTATTAACCTGCCACACATTTCACAACTCAACAAAGCTGCTTTTGTATTTTTGATGCATGTAAGTCTTATTATATTTCGTACAATAGGCTATATACTATATTTCATCATTTATAATTTTTATTCATGAATCAATGCTCTTGGTCACCCTTTATGTCTGTCAGTGTTCCTGAAATGTAACAGTTTTGGACATACAAGGTTTCTGTCCGACAGTGACGTTATATAATAAGTATATACTTGATCAACGGTTTAATGTGCATTTGAAAATATTCTTGTGCTTTTGATTTTCTTTATCCAGAGTGTTAGTATAGCTGGTCCATACTAAAATGGCTGAAATGCTGCATACAGAACAGGATGAGGAAGATGAGGCAATTCTTTGTCCTGATTCAGAGAAATATCTGATGCTGAAAACTATGTGCCACAGGGTCAGTCTGGAGTGGCAGGTGTAAATCCCACTGATGTGTGCCCTGAAGAGGAAACTTAGACCTAGTCCAATAAATTGAGTAAAAAGGTCTTACTGGAGAATCCCCCCAATTAGGGTAGAAAAATTTCTTGTGATATATGCGATATAGAAAATAATAACTCAATCAGCTCACTTTAAACCAATACTTTGTATGTACAAAACTGTTATTTTTCAGGAACACTGACAGACGTAAAGGGTGACCAAGAGTACTGATTTATGACTAAAAAATAAATAAATAAGTAGGTTTCCACCCTACAGCAACAATATACAATATTAGCAAGCAAGCTAATAGTATTGGAAAATGTTTCTCTTTCTCTCTAGTAATAGATTTTGTTGTGGCAAAAAAATCACTCCTACTCTACTGCATAGGAGACAAACACGTCCAATTGTCTTTAAAGCTTTTATTTCTTGCAAGAAAGGTCAGACAGGTCATACAGAAACACAAGTAGCTGCAGAGTGTAAGACCAAGAACGAAAGCTTCCCCTCACTTTTATATCTCTAACCTCCAAGGCCGAAGCCTCTGCCCTTTTACCATATTAGGAACATCTCTTAGTGGCTGTAACTTTCCACACATTGTTAGCACAGACATGTTTTTAACATACATCTTGCATTTCCCCATACCATATCTTGCTCTTTCTATTTCCAACATCTATGTTAACCCTATGTTAAACATTACCAATGAAGCCAACATCATACCATGTTCCATAAGCATCATATTTCACAAGAATACAGGTAAAAAGCATATGAAAAATTAAAATTTCCACAACAATTTCAAGGTCACTTTTGTTCACTTTTGAGAAACAGGTCAACTGATAAGAAAAGAAAAAATATTGTGAAGAAGAAGAAAGAAATGGCTGCTGACATGGAGGCATCACATATATGTGTGTGTGTGTGTAACGGAGGCCAGCTAGTAGTCGCTGTGCTTGTAAACCTCACTCCTCTGATCTCAAGAGATGCTCTAGTGACTGACACTAGGGGTTGCAGTCTTTAGCCTCCTTGTTAGAGCGTCTGACTCTCATGCCAGAGACCCAGGTTCGAGGCCTGTGTATCACGGGGTGAATAGGACCTGTGTAGAGTAATAATGTACTTCACACAGCTCTGGGGGGTTAATAAAGGCCTTCTGAAGCAAAGCAATGCGTTTGTGTAGGAACAAAATCCTTATTTAACATGTTATGAAGTAAAATATCAAGTGCCTTCCATTATTTTCATTAAAATTTTTTAAAGCAGAACTCAGTAAGATTTGCGAAGCTCCCCCTACAGTTTCCTTCAGTGAATCACACTGTCATAAATACTCCAAGCGCAGCTCTGGACTACAACGCTCACCAGCGCAGTGGTTTTGCAAATACAGTACAAGAAATCTCGATGGAGGTGGGTAATTTTCGAAATTGTCTTATAAAGTCATAATATATACATTGTTTTTGAATTACCGTAAAGCATTTTGTCACTCTCGCGTGAACGTAAACATGAGGCGAGATTGTGTCGGGTCGGCGCAGCTCAACTTGCAAGTGCTGTATTCTGGCGTAGACGTGCCAGAGGGGGTTAGTGCTCGCCTCAAACACACCACTATAAGTCAATTAACCATCGTAAGGACTTAGAAAACTATTTATGAAGGTAAAAAAGTTACTTAGTTCTGCTTTAAATTGCTTTCTTTTGGCTGAATTTTTTTTTTTGTTATCGTTAATTGTTGTTCCTGTATTCAGTTGTCGATTGTTTTGTTACTGGTTTAGGTCAGGACCGCAACATGAATGACACAACACTGAATGGCTGTTAAAGTACTCATTTTTATTTTCTTAGTTGATCTCTTGATCAATCTTTTCGTGCGGCAGCAGTTGGAGAGTACTAGCAATATCATAAGATAAATAAACTAAAGAACTGAAGCAAATTATCAGGGGTGAGCAAATGCCAAAATAATAAACAAAAAACACTCTAACTTCCCATTAAAGAAACTAACTTCCCTGTGCATCAAAATAAAGAAACCAAAATACAACAACGTAACCTCACTCCTTGTCTACTCAAAAAACAGGAGAAAAAGGTGGTGGCCGTGTGGCCTACAAGAATAAATAAGGCACTCGCCCCCTACAGCTTCACACGGGGTTTGCAAACATGTATGTGGGACATTGAAGTTCAGGACATAAAGCTCTCGCAATGGCTAACAGCACTCTATTATAATGTAACTTGATTTAACAGCATTCTCACTATAACTTAAAGGGTTAGTTCACTCAAAAATGAAAATTCTGTCATTTATTACTCACCCTCATGCCGTTCTACACCCGTAAGACCTTCACTCATCTTCGGAACACAAATTAAGATATTTTAGTTGAAATCCGATGGCTCCGTGAGGCCTGCATAGGGAGCAATGACATTTCCTCTCTCAAGATCCATTAATGCACTAAAAACATATTTAAATCAGTTCATGTGACTACAGTGGTTCAATATTAATATTATAAAGCGACGAGAATATTTTTGGTGCACCAAAAAAACAAAATAAGACTTATTTAGTGATGACCGATTTCAAAACAATGCTTCAGGAAGCATCGGAGCATAAATGAATCAGCGTGTCGAATCATGATTCAGATCACGTGTCAAACTGCCAGCGGCTGAAATCACGTGACTTTGGCGCTCTGAACAGCAGAGGGTGAGTAAGTGATGACATAATTTTCATTTTTGGGTAAACTGTCCCTTTAGCAGACTGTTGTTGTATTGCCTGGGCCTAATAGAAAAGGTTCATGATTCACATTATGAGGTTTGAACAGTCTTTCACTGTCCAGAGCTTCAACCTGTGAGTACAACCTTCGATTTTTGCTAAAGTTTATTGTTTAGTCCAATCTAACTGTCTCCTCATCACTACTCTATAGATTATATGCCAGTACTGTATAGCTATTTCAATATATTGTAGCTTGTATGTCATCATGAATGCAGAAATCTACATCAGTCCAGTGTGACTAAATCTTCAAGCAATACACTGAGCCATAGGTGACACAAGACATATTATATTAATGTTGCTTTATCCATTATTATTATTAATGATTTTCATATAATGATTTTTTTCATAGCTACCCATAACAATACGTCTTGCATATATTGCTATTTTGTATGATTTGTCATTTGATTGTTATGTTATTGTTTTTCTATTTTGTTTATTTTCTTTTTATGTCTAATAACATCTGGCAAAGGGACTAACAATTAAAACTAGCCTTTGGGCTAATATGGGTACATTTACATTCATAAATGTTGATCAATGTACACTGTCTCAAATCATAATTTATAATCATGTAAGAAAAATGACTGTTCTCTGTTATTTCAGGAATTCAACATCTGCTGTGTCATGATGTCATCTTGGATTCAGGAAATTTCCATTCTGACCTCTTTTCTGTTCTGGTGGGTGGAGCTGATGACGTGAAGAGTTTATAAATTAAATATAATTATAATAACGTTGTTTGATGTTGTTGTCTTCTTTCTAGTCAGCGTGTTATAAAATAAGACAGGGAGTGTGATAGATGTGCTGATGCTGCTAAACATGGAGCTGAATGAGGGGATTTCCTGTCATCATGAAACTGAAAGAGTCTATAATGGGTGTGGAGGCTGCTTGAACCAAAGATGAACACAGAGAATTAAATGACTGCAGGGGAGAATGTAGTCAGAGATCGATGGGAATGAAGTTGTCAGAAGAGTCATATGTCAGGGTTATCATGTGATCAACAACAGAGATCTGACTGACAGACAGCAGGTCAATGATTTACTGCTGAAGATTGACACGATGATAGAGTGGAATACTGGACTAATGTGGCCATGGGAAAAAAATCTGGGAAATGCCTTAGGAGTTTTGTAATGCAGTAGTTGCATTTCTCCAGAACACTGTGTAAAGATTTTGATTATTGCTACTGGAGACGAAGAATAGTACCATACATGAGAAAGAACTAAGAATTCATTGATTTATTGTATAAAACCTGATAGATTTTATGTTGGTCTCAGCATTGAAAGTATGTGGACTGAGGCTCCTTTTTTTTTCCTCTGTCAAAGTTGTATACTATGTTTTAAACATATGGTTTTCTATGTACCAGAACCATTTCCATATAAGGCTCTACTAGGAGTAAATGTGAAACAGGGAATGGTTTGAAGAAGTTTATTATTTAAACCCCATCTACGATACACCGCCTGTTCGTCGTGTTGTATCTCAGAAAGCTGGAGATTCGAAGCCCCTTGATTTGTCTAAACCTTCACGAGTGCTTCTAATTACTGATTCGGAGGAAGACGAGGACGAAACAGGTGATTGGATTTGGGCCAGCTCAGGTAAACTTAAAGATTTTTTCAAGCAATTGACTGCTTTTTTGTTAAAAGTGTCTTCTGCTAAACAAGACATCTCGCATGCAGCCAATACCAAACAGAGAACTGGTGAAAGCCCTGTTGCATTCTTTAACAGATTTAAACATGCATGGGTTGAGGAATCTGCGATTCCTATTGAACAAAATTGTCCATTGTTCTTAAATACGTTCCTAAATAATATGAACAAAGACACTGCGCAGTTAATTCGTATAACAACTCCGAATATTACTACCATTTCTGTTGATGAATTAGGACGACGCTTGCGTGAGCTTTTCCTCTGCTGGAGCTTTTGATGTCTCCAGGGGCAAAACTCCTGCAATGCTTCAAGTGAATGCTGCTGTGAATCCTCGTCCACAACAATTTGGAAATGTGAGACGCTGTTTTTATTGTGGCAAGCCAGGACATCTGGAACGTGACTGTAGGAAAAAGGCTTGGGATTTGAGGCAGAGGTCAGAAAAGCAGAAGAAGAAGGGCTCTGGTGGTGGCTTGAAGCAAAAGCCCCCACTTGCGCTCCCTTCTGCAAAGACTGACAGACAAAATCCAGTGTATCCCATTTCCTGGCAACAATGACTGAGTTCGACTGAGCCCTCTTCTGATAATTTTTCATTGATTTCTTTGAGTTATCCGAATGTGTCAACTGTTTTGCCATTTATTGAATTAAATGTTGACCATAAACCCTATGTTTTTCTCATAGATACGGGGGCGTCGATGTCATCGTTATCCTCTCTTGTCTATGAGGGCTCGATTACAGGAAAACATGTAAACTCTGTGGGAATCAATGGTGTACCTGTGAGATGTGAAATGACACCAACATTTCCAGTTACTTCTAATGATATCCCATCACTGTTTAAAATGCATGCTTTTGCGATAATACCGAGTTCACCATTTTCTCTTCTGGGACGCGATCTCTTACATAAATTAGGTATTCAACTTAATTTTAATGCTGACTCTCTACAACTTATTTTTCCTGCAACCTTTTCTCTCACTGTTGATACAGGAAATGCTCTCCTTGAGGATGATTCTGCAACTGAGCTCAAACAGGAAATTGAGGGCGTCAACCCCAAGTTGTGGCGGCCCATAAGGATGACGCAGGATTCATTGATGTCCAGCCCTATGTTGCTAAACTAAATACAGACAAGCCTGTGTATCAGAAACAGTACCCCCTCTCAAAAGAAAAGGTGGAGGGTATTCTTCCTGTTATTGATAAATTACTGGCTCAAGGCATCCTGGTGCACACTCATTCACCTTATAATACACCAATTAATCCAATTAAGAAAGCAAATGGTTCTTGGCGTTTAACTCAAGATTTGAGAAAAGTTAATGAGTTGGTAACACCATTGTCTCCTATTGTACCTGATGTGCAAACTATAATTAATTCTATTCCTTCTGAACATTCATTTTTTACAGTTCTGGATATTTCCAGTGCCTTCTTCAGCATTCCTGTTGAT